>NW_027270902.1:1700000-2100000 GCF_040938485.1 Diadema antillarum
GATTTTCATCAAATTAACCTTGAATTCCTCTAAAGAACGGTGTGCTCTGTAATACTCCATAAGTGGTTTCTTGGTATCTTGCACAAAAAAAAAACCACCAACTAAAAGCCCAATCCTCATCTCCACCAATACTGCACAATCCCTTTAAAGCACGATGGTTTTTCTCACCTCCAGTATTCTTCGGGAGCAAGACATTTAGGGTGGTACTGACCCAAACCAAAACTGAAACATCTCGACTATGATTTAGCTGGTCTACAATTTTGATCCACGTAAGTCATAATTCATATAATGTCTTCTACAGTCTGACCCATTCCTAGAAGCAAAGAAGCAAACAGACCTGAAAAGGCCATGACTCCGGGAAATGTTCGAAATTGTTGTGGGAGTCATTTACTTTGTCATTATCTTTAAATCTATGCGATGTTGAGTCACAAATGATTTCTGCAAGTAAGGTTTCTCATTTTAATCAGCTTCGTCTCAATCAGGACAAACCACTATCCAACAATAATTACTACAGTCATCGTCCGCCTAACGTCATCAGCTACCTATCCTCGAAAATTTAAAGGAGACCTCCTAATGATTTCCAGAATTTTACATATGAACAACTATAAAGTGGTTATGCTGGGTAGTGAGTTTCAGGATTTGCAGTGATTGGGATGGGGAATAGGAGTGTTTTCAAATCTATAACAAATCATAAGGAACAAGGATGATGACATGGTAGCTTCACAACAAGAATGCATGAGTACACGCTCAAGAAAGCAGAACAAAAGAAGAAAGCATGCATAAATTCTACACAGATGAACTTGTTAAGCGCGTGGTATTGTGGTGGAATTACATTGCTATGTACATTTATGTGAGGCTCCTACGTCATCATCTTTGTTAGTCTAATTTGTTTTAGGCTTTTCGAGTATTGATTTCTCTGCTCAAGGACCACAATAAATTCCACAAATTTATACATGGAGCTGTCGATTTATGTACTACATGATGTGAAAAATCAAAAACTGTCTGGAATGCCCCTTTAATGTCCCCAAGTTTGAGACTCCTTCCATTATATACTGTAAGTAAATGCAGTGGAAATAGGGCAAGCTGCCTCTTTATTTGTATTGTACTGTATCGTGTTTATTTCCACATAAAACAAACATAACAAGAATACACAAGCGATAATCAAACAGTTTTAACTGAGATACGGTTTGATTGCCCTGCTCACCCACGCCTGCAAGACAAGGCTGTTCACCGAGGAGTCCAGGAAAACGATGTAATTAGCAACATTATGAAAAAACCCTAAATTTCAGATAACAATATTCAACCATAATGATTAAAAGCAGAAAGTACATGCAATAAAAATACATAGAAATACTACATCCATTCCGCCCCTCGCCCACACCCACTTAACAAAGCTAAAGTTGAACAGAAGGTGCTGTGGATTAGTCAATCATTGATGAAAATGTTGTTGAATAATCACAAAAACAGATAGGATAAGATAATTCATCACCTTGTTAAAAAAGGCTAATTTGGAACAAGATTGCATTCTTGCGGTAAACCATTGAACAGTTGAACCTAAAAGTTCCCCTGTACATGAACATTATTCTACGGTTCGGTCTTGTGACAATTTCTTTGTAGAGAAAGAGAGAGAGAGAGAGAGAGAGAGAGAGAGAGAGAGAGAGAGAGGTAAAATAATAACGATTAGAATGATGATAATGATGATAATAATAACAAAACTGAAACTGGTACTAGTTCTACTAGTACTACAACTACTACTACTCTAATTCTAATTCTGCTACTACCACTATACCACCCCCATACTACTACTGCTACTACTACTACTACTACTACTACTATTTCGTCTACTACAACTACTTCTACTACTGCTGCTGCTGCTACTACTACTGCTACCACTACTTCTACTTCTACCACCACCACTACTACTAGTAGTAGTACTACTACTAGTACTACTTACATTTATGCAACTACTACCACTACTGACTACTGCTACTACTACTACTTATACTGTTGGTTAGGGTTTGGGTTACTACCACTACTGCTACTACACTACTACTTATACTGCTGCCACGACTACTACTACTACTACTACTACTACTTCTACTTCTACTTCTAGATGACCACTATCATATTTTCGATCAAAAATTAATCCCCTAATGATTGGTTGAAGTAGCTTCACGTGATTATATGTATTTTCAACTATTTCAAAATGTTGGCCTATTCGACGCTCCATGGTACACTATTTGGAAAATGGCGTCACTATCTATGATGACATTTTCCAAATAGTGCACCATTTGTGAGATGATGTCACAAAGCAATTCTGACATCGCGCGCTGTTTGGTATAGCCACTTCGTGAAATGTAGCAAAGCAATTGTGACATCACAACGCAATTCTGACAGCGCGCGCTGCAGCTTTGTACGGTCACTTTGTGAAATGGCACGAGGCAATTTTGGCATCGCTCCCTGCTTCGTATTATCACTGCAGGAACCCTCCACAAAAAGTTCTCACCTCATACTATCCAATTCTTCTTTTTTTTTGTTGAAATTTTTGGTACCAGATACAAAACAAATATACCTGCCTAATTCCGAGCTTCTGGTTCAAACGATGGGCGTCGGTGCCTCCAGAAGTACTATTTCAGTACTATGTTAAACAGTACATTTTGGAGTCACTTCTGTCCATAGTTTTATCCAGATTCTCTCAAGGCAAAGTATATTTCATATACAAGTAGTACAGTATTGCAACCGTACTAATACTATTATGGTGGTTATGAAGATTAGACGTTATGTAGAATAATATCAATATTCCATACCAGGCAATGACGGGGGAAATGTGAGAAATCATATCAACAAAATAAAAAAATACAAGCCTAGCACTCTAACCGTTGTTTGATGGAACCTATTGTGGTAAGCTGAGTGTGGTTTAATTGATGTTTCTTAGGCAATAATCATAGGAGATAGATGTTATGAACATGTCAATGCACTCCTTGGCCATCCACACGGACCCACTAGAGCCAGGGGTCATGCAAATGTTGCCGTTAATATTCTCAGCCATGGACGATAATCTTGGGAATAATGACAAGGGCAAGGGGAGAGAGTGACCTGGTCACACAATAAGGGTTGAACCCCCGGTTAGTTACCCTGCCATCCGCGCTACGGACTGCAGTGGGTCCGTGCGATTGGTTGGAAGTGCGCCCGCTCATTACCATACATGGACATGCATATCTTGCATACCAGCATTTAGGGATCATCGCCAACAGTTTCCCTCCGTGCACTCAGAAGCCCACGGTGTAGCTAGGTCCATGTACATACAATGCTGTTATCATTCTTAATGATGATGACAGGTTCGGAGTGAGTGAAAGATCACTGGTTTTACTCAAGTCTATGCTACATCACCATGATAAATGAAAATCAAACATTAGATCGTGCTTATGAATAATACATCGTGAATAATATCAAATTCAAAACTACAGAGTTGCACCATTCAGGAGGACTACAATTTATTGTCGAGAAAGCAATGTCAGATGATGATTAAAAAAAAAACTTAAAAAGGTAATACGTTTTTCAGAAAAGGGTAAGGTTAGTGATGTTGGTGTGTCAGAATATTGAGGTGAAAGCTAGTCGTGTGATCATGTAAAAAAATTGACGTTTTGGGATGGCATTAACTAGTTTCATTGTTAACGATGCAGCTAACTCGTTGTCCGTCTCGTGAAGGAAACTTGGACATGTTTAGAGGACTGAAGTAACGGTATAGTGCTGGTGTATAGCTGAAGAGGTTGGTAGGATGAACTCGCTAGACTGAGGGACTACTATCAGCCCATTCAACACACATAACAAAGTTTCACGCACACACACCAATACATAATCTACAAATACATCCTAACATCGTTCTTAGCATGCACACACACAAACACACACACATATACACTCACACACACTTACGCAGCCAGGGAGAGAGACTCTCCAAACTCTATTGTAACGTCTTGACTACATCGTCGACTGCCATTTTAGCTCCTCCCATCATCCCTGGCTCGCAAAGCATTGTGGGATTGCCCGTATCTCTGACCAGCCGAAGCGAGCTCCGCGAAGTCAGCTTCAGTCGAAGGTAAGGGATCTAACTTCGGCTAAGGCCCGACGTTATCAACTGGCTCCTTTTCCCCTCAACTGGTAAGAAAATTCAGTTTATTGACAATTTTATTCGTCTTTTTGCTTAAATTTGTATATTCAAGAATGACAAATTTGTGTGAATGTGAGAGTGAAATTCTTTAACGCGAGACAAAACTTGCGATTCAAAAAGTGACTCGCAGCCATGACTACTCGATAACTCTACGACGGATACCTCGCTTCGCCATGTCCGCATCCCTATTTGGAATTTTAGGAATGTCTGCGCGAGAAACCATATATCTACTCGGACAGAACGTCAGCAATGTGGGGCAAGTGTATGGCCCAGTTCAGAAGCAAGCTTTACTTTATACATCAATTTACCTGTCCTTATATTAATTGTTATAATGGTAGAATTTCTTCATGCCGTCGGAAACAATATTGCTATTTCAGAGAAAGTCGTTCGTTCTTGTGTTTCTTTTTTTTTACATTTGTAAACAAGATATTAACCTCTCCGAATATTGTTGTCTGTAGCAAAATTAACGTTTTATTTTGAATTATTGAAACATAGATTTGATATCTACAGTGAGTTCGTGCAACTTTTCCACATTGCATTGTTTAAGCCGTTGGTAAAAACTCTCTTTTCGATACTTATTATCTTATCATATTGATATCTGGGTTTGTCTGCTGATGACATTTCTTTTCTATTCTTTTTTTTTTTTTTTGGTTTGGTTTGATGCAGTCTTTGTTTTCACAGTGTTGTTTCTTTCTTTGAATTGGTTATTTGATATGCAAGTGTAATCCGATACTGTCATCGTCTTTGCTTTCCCAAATGTCACTTGTTGACCAATGGCAGTGACCATGGCAATTCTGTTGGAGCCTCCATTAACTTTCTGCTCTGCTACTTTCTTTTTTTCGGTGTATCGAACAATTATGTATGTTGTGTTTTGTTGTTGTTTGTTGTAGCAAGTGACACTTTTATACTTTCATACCTTGATGTTGTTTGTTTTAGCACTGCGCCACACTGTAATCTTATATGACCTATCAATCATTGTTTAACTTCGGGATTAAAGGGGAGTAGTTCATCACACCTGTCGGCTGTTTTAGACTTCTTGTCCAGATATCTTCTCATACATGAAAGACGAAACGTGTGTGTTATACATTAAAAAAAGAACCTACTTTATTTCTTTGTTTTCATTCAAAGTCACACAATATCCAAATCCAACATCAACATCTTTAGTGTTGGTTTGAAATAATTTTTGGAAATGGCATGGAATGAAGCAGGTATCGAACTCTATAAGTTTAAGCTTCCCTTTCAATTAGCACTAGACATACACGAGTTTGTTTTGAATATTTCCTTTATCCCTTTCTATGTTGTTTCTTTGTTGGGGTGATACTTGTAAACGTTAACAACTTCAGGTACACCTCTGACGTTACACAGACCTTCAAACTGCACCTTCAAAATTTCTCTTTTTTTATAATTTTGGTGTGTGTTTGTGTGTGTGTGTGTGGGGGGGGGGGGTTGCACATGACTGTTAAACATTCCAAATAAGATTGCCAAGTCGTCGGAGGCGGCAATCGCATCTCTCTCTCTGTTCGAATTCTTTGAATCAAAGTTACACTACATCTGAGTCTATATCGATAAGACCCTATCTAGTATAGCAGCCTGCTGCTGAATGAAATCACTTTCACAGCTTTAAGAAACGACGCTAAATAATCTCCGTTTCCATTTCTTGTAGAAATTTTAAGGACATTTTTTACCATTTGCAGGTGAACAAAAACCCAGCTTTAGTGATTCAAAATAGTTCTAAAATGTGAGTTAGGGATAAGAATAACCAATGTTAAAATGTGAATCAGTAGAATCAATGTTAAAATATTTTTTTTTTTTGATATACAAATTGTGAGCAATAGTTGTTTCTGGAATAAACAATCTAGGTTTATTGTTTATTGAGAAAAATAATGATATCTCCTTATATTCAAGGCGTTATTGTGAAATATCTATATGGTAGGGTATTTTGTGTAGTACAACTGACCTACACATCCATCAAATGTGATAACTCGAACATTTTTTTATTCACTGCTCCTACTGGTAAACAATAGGCCCCCTACCTTTGAAGACACCTCTGACGCAACTGTGCTTATATTAGCCCAGGTATCTAAAATGATGCGAGTCAATTATGGTATCACTAGCAAACCCTGGGCTAGATCGACGATACAAGTCGTTAATGAAGAAAATCAGAACATTGGCTTATTTCTCTTCATTCAGATTTTGGTATCAATCTCCTCTGGCTAATTGTCGACGCTCCCTCACTTCTCACAGTTCCAAAAATTACAAAACCACAGCATTCTTATCCCATTCTTACGCCAACTGGAGAACACAATAACATCACTCTAGTTCCTCCATTGGGTATCATTTGAATTAGTATCATATTCACACTGTTGCTGCTTACTTTTCATCTCGTATAAAATTTTGCATGTAACTATAGCATCATGTTGAAACAAAATATAATTCTGCCACACCTCTATCGGTACCAAATATTGATTGGCTTGAAGCACTACGGAGTAAATCGTCATGGGCATGATAGGGGCATTTTATGAAATGAATTTCTCAACAAAGTTCAGCTGTTGAATCTGTCCGCATCTGACTGAACCAAGCGTGTTTGATCTTGTCTCAACTATTATGTTAGCTATTATTGTCCATCATTATCATTATCATCATCTATTGAAGATGCTTTCAATTACCGTTCCCCTAACCATGTAAAAAGTAACATCTGAAAATTTCATTCCGAAAGAGATCGGGTTTTTTTAATCAACTGTTTCACAATAGCGATCATAAGACAAAATTAACAAATTATATATAAAATGACTCATGAATATTCATGCCCAAAAGAAAAAAAATAAAGAAATTCTTACGGCCGGGAACTGTTAAAATATCACATCCCTCTATTTAACTTTAACTGATCGTCGTCATTGTCCGAAGTCATTTAATTTTGCACGACACTTTCATGGCCCCATCAATGATTGGATGGGCAAGGTTGGACGTGGATTTCATTAAGACTCCGACACGATATTTTATCCTTCAGATGCATAGCTACGGATGTGACGTTTTAGAATGCTTGCTAAAACCACAGGAATTTCTGCAATGCGGTCACTTGCACCTTAAGAAGCTTTGAAAAAGTTAGAGACAAATACAATACAAAGAGACAGAGATGGAACGATAGAGAGAAAGGATGGATAGATAGGCAGACAGAGAGCGAGAGAGACAGACTGACAGAGAAAGAGAGAGAGGAGGAGGAGAGAGTGAAGGACTGAATATGTACGTTGCGTGTATGCGTTTATATACATGTGTGTGAGTGTGTGTGTGTGTGTGTGTGTGTGTGTGTGTGTGTAAGGGGGATGGGGTTAGGCAGCCTATTAAGCGTGGACCAGCTATGTTAGTCCACTTTAAGCAAAGAAGATTATCATTTTTCTGTTATCTTAAAGGTGACCGGTTTCCACCCAGTCAGCGGGCAGTATCAATTATGCTGACTGGGTGATCATATTTGTATGTTTTCATGTTGTTGTTGTTGTTGTTGTTGTTGTTGCTATTTTTGGTAGGGACAATGGTGTAATGTATGAAAATGAAAAGAGCAAATAGTGAAACTTCTAAGTCCGAATACACAGTAAAAATTACAGAAATGACTCAGTATTTATATAATTTCTGTGATGCAAAGAGAAGAAGAAGAAAAAAGAAAGCTTTTAAAGCCGTACTCATTTTTCCACATTGATTCTTCTTTGCGCTAATATTTCCTGTAATTAAAGCATACACTGGAAATGGGTACATGTATGCTGATATCTTGATATGTCCTCATTAAATAGTGTTTGAAATTAAAGATTCGGCTGATATGCCTTTGTATGTGTGCGTGTTTTGTTCTGTTTTTTTTTTGTATTTGTGTGTTTTGCTGTTAGTAGCGTCTTCGTGTGTGTGTGTGTGTGTGTGTGTGTGTGTCTTTTTTATGTGCGTGAAGATTCTAATCGAGTGCAATACGACTTCATTTCCCGGGAAAGAGGTCGGGGTAAGACATTGGAAGAGATGTTGTGTTTACGTGTTCATGATAATCTTCCATTACCATTAGACAACGTGACGTCACAGCCCTGTTGGAGTCGTTTCATTTGACCTTCCCATATCTAAAGCCTTGTATACCAATATGTTAGAGGAGGAATGTCACGTCATAGAAGAGATAGCGAGAGAGGGAGAGAGAGAGAGAGACAGACTGACTGAGTGTAAGAGACACATCTGGATGATGTGATGGAGAACACTTGGTACTCACTTCTTGAGCACACCGTCCATTAACGAAGTTTTCTCGCGCGCGCCAGTTTGGAAAGTCTTATGCATTTCTTATTGAAAACCGGGGTTTGCTGTTCATGTTAATTCACTGGTTTAACTCATCTGGTCATATTTCAGTGTTGGTTTTTTTTTTTGGTGTTGAGGGTTTTGAAATTTGGAACTTAATTCGCCAATAGCAACTGGAGACATTCTCGGACCAGCAAACAGGTAATGCGTTCTCTAAACAACAATAATACATCCGTTGGCATTGTTTTAGTAAAGTGTTTGAACGCTGGCAAAGACACATGCGTTATTCTGACACATTTATATGTTTATTCCTCTTATTTCTTCATATCTTGAGATTATCGATATATGATACAAAGCTATGATGTGCTGTTAAAAAAATTCTAACTATCAACTTTGGGTTAAATCACACTTTATTGCTCCACAACATGTTGATTTGAAAGGCGCTACCAGATTGATCGCCAAACTTGTTGTTGAAACTTTAATGTGATATCTGGCACATTATGCTTGACATTGGCTTTTTTAATTGTTTTAATTTCTACTATGATATAGATTGGGAATAATGATCATTCATTCACTAACTTCCATTTCATAACATGTGTGTGTTTCAGACCACGCGCATCGAACCTTTAGGAGTTGTGTTATATGATATAAAGAAGAAGCGGCCGTGCATGTTGTGGAGGTACAGAAATTAGCCTGGCAAAAGGTCAAGCACACAATATGCTTCCATATCTTATGTTTGTGTCATATTACGTTACGGAGATGACCCGATAAAGAGCCCTTAATCTGCGCTCTGTTTTGTCAGGTGCATAGAGCTTGACGTGGAGAAATAACAAACTGTGGACAACGTGACACCCACGGTACTTACTTCAGAGCACCCTGAAGCGTCTTTATGCCTTTAGTACAATCAAATAAACTTTCTTTCTGTCGTGTTTTTCTATATCAGAAAAACTCTAAAATGATTTCAATGATCTTGCATAATTACAAATATGAAGCTCTTAAAACACACTTTGTTTCTATGCCGTTTTGCATCTTCTTTACTGCAATATGTTTTTATATTACATGTACTACTAAAATTACTGGGTGTCACGCAAATTTGATTGTATATGCAAGTGTATGTGCGTGTGTGTATGTGTGTGTGCGTGTGTGCGTGTGTGCGTGCATGCGTTGTTTGTAGATGTGTGAGTGTGCTATCAAATAGATATATACCTCTAGCATTGGACAAACATTTTTCTTTCTCTTTTACTCTGTCTTTATCCCAACCCAATGTCTTAAAAGACTAAAGATATCTTCTTCTTTTTTTTATACCGTCGACAGTGTGATGAACAGAGTCAACTGATTAAATGATCTGAATTATATGTTTGTAGGGAATACATTATACTGCATTACTCCAAGTATGCGATGGATAATTCCTTGATAACTTTTTTCCGAAATCATAGTAGGGCCTATTTATGATCCGCTGTTTTTCTATTTCTTCTAGAACTTTAACATCAGCTGAAGATGCCTGCCGGTGAGTGTTTTTTTTAACTCCTTCCTCTGTGAACGTTTTTGATAAAACAGTTATAATCCCGAGTTAACCTCGTATGTAAATGTGAACTCGAGAATGTGAACTCGAAAATTTCTGCAGTCAAAAAGTTTCATGAGAGCAAACATGCGTTAGTTTTGTTTAGTTTGTTTGTTTGTTTGTTTTTTAATAACATGGGTGTGTCTCCTCCTCGAACAACTACATTGTCTTACAACGCTTATTTCGGTAACCTTTGGTGAAACTAGCCGGCTATATGAATTGGAACATATCACTCCTTACTCCTATATCAATATACACCCCGGGCACTCTAGCTTAAAAAAACCTCAATTTGGCTTTGATATATTTCCTTAATTCTATTGTTGTCCTTAATTTGTCTGCCACCATCATATCATGGGCAAAAGGTCATTGTACTTGTCATTACGTAATCTTTCTTTTGGTGCCTATCTCTCCCAGAGCCACCCGAGCCTCCAGCAGACAAGCCTTTTGCCGCCAAGTGCTCGTCGGACACGATCAATCTGGTCTGGGCTGGAACTACGTACGATGGCGGCAGCATCGTCACCGGTTACGAAGTCGAGATCAGCGAAGACGGCGGCAAAAAGTGGAAGGTGGTCGCCGGCAACGTATTTAGCACGAGCTATGCCTGCACAGGCCTGAATTCCGATAATAAGTACCAGTTCAGGGTTAGCTGCATCAACGCCGTCGGCAAGTCTAAGCCAAGCGCCGTCTCAGAACCAATCCAGCCCAGCGCGGATGCGGGTAAGACGAATGTATTTCCTCAGTATACCACTGGGAAAATGTTTGGCTGTGTATACAAATATTTCCCTATGCTGTGTGGAATCAGTAAAGTTTTTCGATTTTTACTGTTTTCTCTCGAAATCCCTATGACTTTCGATATCAGGAAAAAATGGAAGTACAGTAATATGTTTATAATTCCTTAGTTACATAATTAATTATAAAAACAACAACAAATATTCAAAGGTCTTCAGTTTTGAAATTGAATATCGCAGCTGACGTATCTTTTTAAAAATGTATATTGATTGACAAATTTGCTGAATTCTATTGAAGACTTGATCCAATGAAATATCTGTCAGAGAAATAATAGTGTTGTGTATGTGTGTGTGTGAGAGAGAGAAAGATAGAGAGAGAGAGGGGGGGGGGGAGACAAACAGACAGACAAACAAGGGAAGACAGAGACAGTCAACCGATGACCTATGTCTTAACGGGAGGGCACAGCGGAGGCCTGAGATGGACCGGGAGATCGAGGGAGACGTATTAAGTGTCTGAAGAGCAGGAACAGATGACTTGGTGCACACTCGAAGGAGGGTGTAAACAACTGGCTGCCTCTCCCAGTTCATCCATCCTTTCTTTGTTCGATCTGTCTTAAAGAACTGGTCTGAGGACGAGCTGAAGGCCACAAGAGGCTGTTTAACCTACATGTATCTCTGGCTGATAACTGCTAACCCGGTTTCTAGAGTTCTCGTCCTTTCGACCATCTTCTGTCGGATATCTGATTCCCTCAAAGTTCACCTGACCTCTGTTTCTTTCCTTCAGTCTTTCCTTCCTATCTTTTATTTGTTTGCTTTGTTTCTTTATCTTTTAAATAATTATGTCCTTTCCCTCAGTCGTTGAACTTTTTAGTCCATCGCACTGTTTTCTCATATCCATTCCGCAATCCTTTTTATTGTCAACATTCGTATTATCTTGACCTTTGTTTTGGTAAATGTTAAAGAACACTTTTCTTGAATCAAAGTAATTGAACCGTGGTGGAACTATCAATGATTCGAGCTTCGAGGTTTAAGGCATCTTTTACATTCATGTCAAATTACACATTTCCTCTCTCATGTTTGTGTCATGAAAGTTTCCTTGCTGTTTAACTGATCATTCTTTCCGATTATTGAAGTTTCTGACGTCAGAAGAAGGGGCGGGGATTGCTCTAAATTTAGACCCCGCTAAATGTCAAGCAGGTTCTCTTGACGACTTCTACATGTCAGTTGTTCAGCTGCTCACGCGTCGCCACCAGCGCCTTCACTGGAGCGAGGTATTCCGCGCAATGGCATAAATTTAGCTACGCGGAATGCGAATTTAAGTGATGATACAGACGTCGGTATGCTTCTTGCTAATCAAATGTAACTCCTTGATATTCATTATGAAACCACGAAGTTCCTATCTACGATCTGGCCGCAGTCAGGGAGGGTATATAGGAATGCGTTCCTGGACTTGTCAGCATGAATTTCTGATGGGTTTATTCACGACTGGTATGCATAAATAAAGCTTATATCATTCCTTTTCAGATTTAGCTGACGACCTTCTTAAAGTGATTGTTTTTCGTTTTAAAATCAAGAAAGGAGGTTGGACAAGAGAATAGAAAGACGAAGGTTTTATAGGCTTGTGTAATAGTTAAAGGTTAAAAAAAATGCGTACTAATATAATGTTGCGTTAATGAAAACGGAAAAATCAGAGAGGTAGATTATTGACATTTTTGTTGGGGGGGGGGGACGGACACATCTGAGAAGTTTCACACTACAAAAGTTAGACAGTTCGGCAAATCCTTGTCTTCTAAGAATTTGACAGTTCTCCATTCGGTTTGTGCAAAATGATTCCCTAATTTTCAGTTTCTTCCGCGAAAAATATTCTTCGGACCTGTTCTTAAGAGAAATATTTTTTTTTTTTTCGTGTCCTGCTCAGCGATAGCAGTCTGTGTACGGCCAGTTAATATTTTGAAAAAAAAAAATGAGCAAATGACAATTCGAGAACAGACTGACGGACTCTGTGGACGCAAGGATAGCCATAGTGTTATTGATAGGAAAGGCATAAATTACTTCCAAAAAATATTAATTAATCTCATAAGAATGTTTGTCAATCTTTTATATAGCAATTTATCAATGAACTGATAATGAAGCATTAATTTTTTTTTTCAAACAAACAATGAAGACCAATCGTCATTGACATTATGCCATATTACATTATAATAATTCTTTGGCGCTTTTAACAGCCTGGAAATAATATCATCGTCTGCCTAAGTATTGCCATACATTTTCCATAGTGTTGGGAAAGCAAAAACGATTAAGATACACTCCTCCCTCGAGAAGCAGACGAAAGGCCAACAGCGTTAGGTCTAAGCAGAGTGCACAAGAGCTCTGGTCTTACAAAGAAGGATATGGAGGATGCTCCGACATTTGACTTGGGTGGAAGGGGAGCTCAGTGATGTTAATGAAAATAACATCTGGGATCCGTGAAGCCTCCGTCCCCTTTGTTATTAGGGACCAATGCTTCTCATCAGCTCCAGACAGGAGAGCGTGATGAGGGCAAAGATGGGAGAGGTCGGGGGACCAAGAGATAATTGAAAGCAATACGAGCGTCTGGAAAGGACAAACATCTTTATTGCTGCAAGGCATGGACTAGTTAGATGTATCACGAATCTACATTCATTATTTGTGGAGGTGTTTATTCTTTATTAGAGGGAGGGAAATGAAAATGAACATTGATTGAGTAAACGTCATCGTCATGCCTTATGCTAATGTATTTTAAAGAATGATTTTAGAGTCTTCATAGGGCTTACTCTGAATAGTTAATTTATTTCTCTACTGGTAGATACTGCTAGAAGAATTGAATGAGGGACATTGCTCTTATCGAAAAGAAAATAAATGGAAAGGGACGGTGACAAGTGGAGTTATCAAAATCAGCCACTGTTGTAATGACATTATCTATGAATACAGATTGAATGAGTATTCGTGAAACATTCTTTTTATTTCTTTATCTCGTGTTAAAAGAATAAACTTTCTTCAGATTTTCCAGAAAGACATTCTAAAGCTTTAATCGTAAGTAGCAACAGTTTACAGCATTACAATCATTGCACTGATTCCACATCATGTAACATACATGGCCTAATCTGTTTATTAAAGAAAGATGGATTTTCCCTCTCAACTTTGCTACCTTTATTTGAGTAATTCAATAAAACATTATCGTAGAATTTAATTGTTCACGTATATGGCGTATGTGGCATTAGATGTGCCTTGATGGCATATATAATATATATATATATATATATATATATATATATATTGGCACAAACACACACAAACAAAACGACAACCTAACTGAGTGCTTAGTCTCATAAACAAAGTACAAGCCAAATTTCAAGATAGTATAGCATGACATAAGATTTCGATGGAATGAATACGTCATCTTGCATATTGATGATATTTATGACATTATCTTTGGGTGTTTTTGAACGAAGTAATGATTTCTGATAATTATATACTTATTGTAGATAGAATATTCTCTTTGAGCTTGCTTCATCTTTTATTCATTAACAGGATTCATGTCCATGTGGAGATTAGCTGCAAATTTGAACTTTGATAAAAGAAAGCCGCGAACGATGGGCGGTATTTTTGTCTCAGCTTCTTCTCCACGAATCGTCTAAGTGATATCACGTGAAAATCACGTGACACCAGCGTGGTACGATGGTGGTTTATTTTCCGACCGACTGGATGACCCTGCTCCTGGATTCTACGTCACGGGCGATGACATGTTTTCGCATACTTGCCATACTCTTCCACAGGACATGAGCCGTTTTAGCCTTGGAAGAAGATCCGAACTTGATGAATGGATAAATTAGATATTCGTCCGCAAAGGGTACATTCTCCTCAGAAGACATCATGCAGTATATGATTTACCCCACTAAACGGCGTTCTTATAATACTCGTGAAAAAGTAACAAGTTGAATGCATTCACGATGCCGCAGATTTTTTAATTGATAAAGCAGGTAATTCTAAAACGCCAAACAACCCTCTCGACCATTCTGATCTTGACCGAATGAGATTGGGATGTTGAACTATGTCTCTTTGGCCCGATGATATCGATGTTCGTTATGAAGATTATGTCTAAACTGATATTTACCAATACTGTAATGTGTATTTGAAGCCGCTGTGCTCCAAGATGACCTGAAAGCATTTCCTTTTGGTTGTTTCTTCACCACAGGTGATGACATTGACGAGGAAGAGGTGCCAGGTGAGTAGGAAAGGTCATGTCAAATCGACTTTGATTTCTTGTCATCAAAGAGGAAATCCAGATACAAGGATAGATGTACATAGTACCGACATAGTAGCAATCAACAACAACAACAACAACAACAACAACAACACATTAACAAGACCAAGAGTGGATTGGAGAAGTTAAGGAAGAATAAATTATGTAGCAAGGAAACAACAATAAACAGGACGAGTAAAATTCTCCATGAAAATCAACAAAACAGATCGCCTAACAGTGCGAGTTTTTGTTTACCCCTGCCTTAATGGAGAGATCGATAGAAACGTGTAATAGAAACGCACAAGAGCAATGCTTTCATTGTCAATCACATGGATTAAAATACAATAATAGATGCATATAGTTAACCGGATATTGAATGATAAAAATATGAAAAAAATAAATCAGCAATTTATTTGTTACCCCTGCCCTAATGGAGGGACTTGTAGAGAGTATTTCTTTCATTGCCAATCATAGATTAAAATTGCTTTTGCACAGAAATTGTTATGGTTTCTATACGTGCAAGTATGACTCTGGTCCTTCCGTTGTTCCTTGTCACTCTTTGTAGACCTCTTGTTTTAATCCATTTCCACCCACTCTATCAACACGATACCTGTTTTCGTTCTCCCCCATTCCCATTACGCTCCCCTCATTCTTTTAAAGTCCCCTTCTTTGATCTTCGTTGTCTGTCTCAGATGAAGCAGCCTTTGAACCTCGTGATGTGAAGGTCAGATCGGAGAATGTTAAAGAGTATTACGAAATCAGGGAAGAATTGGGCAGGTAAGTACATGTAAAACCTGCAGGTCTTTAGTTTTTGAAACCTTCCCAATAGCTTGAGCCATGGACCCCTCACGCTTAACAGTCAGTTTCTCACGCCACTGCTCTTGTTCAATAGTATGAGACAATATCGCTCTTGTAGTTCGTATATTCTATTTTGGAGACGCCGCAAAACCTGATGCAGTTCACTAAATTCGGAATTAAAGCATATTCGTGGTGTGTTTTATAGATTCCACCGGATTGTATTAAGAGCAAATACGATTTCTTTGATATAGGTGATATATGATTATAATTTTCTTGTGACAGTAATCTAAAAGCTGCATTTTATCACCAGACCTTTGGATAATTCAAATGTTGAAAATAATTATGCGGCAGCAACAGATCTCGCGGAAGTTATAATAATCACGGATGTGAAATAATCACTGTTACGTAGTAAAATTTTTATTTATTGTCGACGACCTGAAAACTGCTCATAAGTTCGATAAAGTTGCATACCTTATGGCGTATTCCCTTGATATCGTCCTGCTATCTTGGCTATATGGCCGTTACTGTTCAAACAAAGATGACATGGAAAAAGAATAATATTGTGTCTCATATAGCACTATATTGATCAGGTATTTATCAGCGTAACCATGATAACACTCTTTCACAGTAAAGTAGGAAAACTATGTTTTATAATGCATCATTAGCACATTGCTGTCGGTAGCAGTAAAGAAATGGATAGTTAACCTTTTGTGTGCTTTGAGTGCTGATTGACACAGAACACCTTAGAACATTGTACATATTGACAAAGAAAGGGTTAACAGTGATTCAAACAAAAATATTAAGTTTGTAAACCTTAGTGAAAATTACTGTTTTTCTCGAATCCATATCTGAATATTCCTTCTCCATATATTTTTATTTATGTTTGATCTAAAGACATCTATTATTGTGCTCTCTTTCTCTCTCTCTCTCTCCCTCTTCAAATCCTTATTCAAGGGGCAAATTTGGTACCGTGAACAAGTGTGTTGAAAAGAAGACGAAGAAAATGCTGGCAGCCAAGTTTATCAAGGCAGAGAAACCAGACGACAAGAAAGAGGTATGTCTCCATAGACACCTGTCAAAACACACTTATCCCCCTCCCCACACACACATACCCACACATTCATCTTTCCACTTTTGTTGTCAAATTGTTAAGTGTACCGTATAGTGTTAAAACAGGGAGTTAAAGCGTTCTCAAACGTGCTGTAATCATAGAAGAATGATAAATGCGCTTGGCTGTCGTGCAAGTAATCGGCTGCGAAGAGACTGTTCGAAATTTCTTGCTTGAATTAAGATGGAATCCATGCTTTTGAGGGTGATAAACAACATAAATGTTGGTATGTTTTACATTGGTATAATCTCGCGATATTGTAAAGCGTTTAATCTTGCCAAAACTATAGTGATGATGAGGAATTTTCTTCAATAGAGTTCCAGGTAGGTTGACAGTTTGCAGATGGTAGATGGAAGATAACCTTACATCAAATATTTTTTCATGTATTCTTTCAGATAAAAGCAGTGTGTTATTTTGCAATGTTTACAGATAGGTCATATGAATTTACTCTCTCTCCCTCTCAGGTCGAGCATGAGATCGAAATTATGATGGTTCTTCAGCATCCGAAACTCCTTCAACTTTACGATGCGTTCGCTACTGGCAATAACATGGTCATGATTCTTGAATAGTAAGTGACAAGTAAATTTATCGTATACCTCTTGTAGACGAAAAGCAGCTGTGAAAGGAAGCGGTCTTGCACATAAGACTTACACGCACAAAGCCTTGGGCACATTCCACAGATTATCAACTTTAGTAGGTTTTACTTCCATCTGTGCAGCTTGGGATTTCTCCCATCCAGTGGGTAGACATTATGTTTTTGGGTCACTGTTTCGATATGAAGTTTATTAGGTGACTTGCCACAATTAGCCTTGATTTGCATACGCCGGGGAAGTCATATCATAAACACACGTTATAAAGTGCTGTGTCCGAGTATTTATATGTCATTTGGAAACATGTAAATGTCACAAATGCATCATCAATACCTTTCTACTGACAATGAATGAGGACATTAATTTAGGAAAATGCATAATTAGTACCCAAAGTTATGGTACGTGTAGAACAATGAGAGAAAAGATCGGCAATGCTCCTTTGTAAGTCACGTGGTTATCGCATCGCGCTTTTCTTCAGCGTTTCAGGAGGAGAGTTATTCGACCGCGTCATCGACGAGGAGTTCGAGTTGACGGAAGCTGTAGTCGTGTTTCTCATGAGGCAAATTTGCGAAGGAGTCAAGTTCATGCACAAACAGAAGGTTCTTCATCTAGATATGAAGGTTTGTATCAGAACATAACTTTACATGACGCCATTTTGGCCACTATATGCAATCATTTCTATATACCGAAATGATTGCGTCCTAGTTGAAAGGACTACTCATCATACCATACCATCCAAACCGGCTCAAATATTCATATACTGAAAGCAGATAATTTTCTGTAGTCTATTTATAGCTCCAATGGGTTGACTAAAAAGCAACACAACCACAGTATTTACCAAATCTCATAGCATCATTTGCTTCCGTAATATAGTTCTGTTAGGGACAAATGAACATACATCCTGTAATACAAGCTCAATTTAACATGTCATTATTGTATTTATCTTTCTCCATAAATTTTCAGCCTGTCTTTAAAATCTGGCTCTAGTTTGATGAGTAGCAGTCATTCTGTATAGTGGTCTAGAGGACTTCACGAGAATATTAGCTACAGATATTAAGAAGACGGTGTTAACAAAACAATTTGATAAACCTTGTTAGTGTCATCATATACCAAGTACATTCTGAGAGATATGCCGAACATCTAAGCAAATATGATATTTTTCTGTTTAATGAATGAGCTTTGCTTCTGCTTTCCTCTTACTTTGTTCTTTTTCTCTTCTTTTCAAATTTCCCCAGCCAGAAAACATTCTATGTGTGAGAAAAAATAGTAACAAAATCAAAATCATCGACTTCGGTCTGGCGCAGAAGTTCACCAAAGACCTGAAAGTCTCGTGCGGAACACCGGAATTTCTGGCCCCGGAAGTGGTTTCCTACGACCCTGTCGCTTTCGGAACGGACATGTGGAGTGTGGGTGTTATCTGCTATATCTTGTAAGTATACGGTTTTTGTGAACTCACCACCTCCTTCTTTGAAGATGTGCTCTGGTGCTACGCAGTAAGATGATTTCCGTGCATAAATGAAAAGAAATGAGCATAAATAAGCAAAAATAGAGAAACACGCACATAAATGAATTATCCCCGAGATCAGATCTCTCCATCATCTGTCCCTTTGCATCCCAGCGAAAAATTACAGGGAAAATTTCATAGGTTAATCATCAAGATAGCTAATCACCCATGTGATTTGAAAACCATCTGCTAACTCAAATGATTGTTAGTGCTAAGAAATTATTGCTTTTAGTATGTACGTAGCGTGTACTAGTGATATCCAGTTTACTACTTTGTTTCCAGTTCTGATCTCTCTTTCCTCTTCTTCTTCTCTCCTCCATCTCCTGCCTCCATCAGAGAATGAATGGGGAAAGTATATCACCTGTCTTTACCAATGTTTGCCCCTACTTTCGTTCATATATTTTATATTTTTATTTCAGGGAACTCGTTTAAAACTGTTAATATCTGCCGGGTTGTTATTTTCTTTTCTCTTTACTCATATTGTATGCCATGTGTAGGTGTTAGAAAAATATAACCTCTACGGTCGTATATCTTATTATTCTCGTCTTTGCTATAGTTGTAACCATTTAATGTTTATAAAATATGTGTAATATGCATGGTATGAAAAATGTGAATACACGATTACGAGTTAAAGCTTCTATCAAGTATAAAAAAGAAGTTATCATATTATCTCTTTTTCCTCTTTCAAATTCAGGTTGAGCGGATTTTCGCCATTCATGGGCGACAACGAAGGTGAGACGATGAGCAACATTCTAAAGGTCGAGTGGGACTTCGACGACGAATGTTTCGATGAGATCAGCGACAACGCGAAGGAGTTCATCGAGAAGCTACTGCTGGAGGAGAAAGAGTAAGTTAAAGTGATTAGGCGTTAAATCAGTTTTTATCATGGTGAAGTAGTGATATACATTGTATGTATTGTTCAGTGTCATCTAAAGTAGTAGATATATAAACCTTCTACCAGTAGTCACATTTCTACAATGGATTCTTCTTGTAGGCAAAAGTTAGTCAGATAAGGTGCAGAAAATGGAACGATTCGAAGTTTGTCCCAGGAATGCTGTAAATTGCAAAACAGGTTAAGCATCATTTTTAGATATTTGAAGTAAGTCCATCATCAGAAAGAATAAAATAAAACCTTTGTAGTGACACCTTACTTGATACATAACAAGGAATATTCTTGAAGTCATGATAGAAATATGCAATATTTTCTTATCATATTCTGTATTTTTAGCAACTTTATTAGCAGATAACTCAAATTAACACAAATGAAGTTGACTCGCCTTGGGATCAAACTTCATCTAAGTTTATGAGCTTTTTCGTTATCACCATTTGGAACATTGCCTTGACGTCTACCTCCCATCTTATCTTCCTTCGTGCAGTGACAGACTAACAGCACAGAACTGCTTAGATCACGACTGGCTGAAGAAGGAGATGAAAGGATCCGGTGCTGCCATCTCCAAGGCTAGGTTGAAGAAATACATCATCAAGAGGCGATGGCAGGTCAGTGGCCGTAGTCAAAAGAATGGGGTCATCCCACTAGACCGAAACCCACGAGTTCGACATTGAAAACAGGTCCATGAGTCATACAGCTCAAGCGTCATACAGCCCATGAGTTTGACACTAGGCAAATAAAACCCGTGAGTTCGACACTATAGATTAAAATAGCCCACGAGTTCGACAGATACAACACGGGGCTTAATGTGTCGTTTTCGTGGGCCTTGTTTTCTTAGTGTCAAACTCATGGGCTGTATGACTCGTAAACTGTATAACTTATGGAATATATGACTCATGGGCTGCAAGACTCGTGGGCTGTATGACTCGTGGGTGTCGGTCTCGTGACGTGCACCCAAAAGGATGCAGGTCGTTATTCCGAAAATGAAATAAGGTTCGTTTAATAGTTTGCACTTTCTTTTCGTTTTGAGATAAACTAACCTTATTTCATTTCGGATAAACGAACTTTCGAAGTAACGAGCATCACCCATATAAATATAAATATAACTTTAAATATAAATGTAAGTATAAATATAAATATAAATATAAATATAAACATAAACATGAATATAGATATAAATATAAATATAAATATAAATACAAATATAAATGTAAATATAAATATATGTAATATCCGTATATATATATATATATATATATATATATATATATATATATATTTACGAAGGAAAATGAATAGGTGGACGGGAACATTTGAATTCATAACATAGTCAGGCCTGTATACCTTTTGATATCTTTCTTGGTTTCTATGTATGACCATTGATGACTGGGTAATCGAGGGAGAATCTGTTGAAGGGCTGTTACTATGTCACCTGCGTTGCTTTGTTTTCTTTTTCAAGATCCACGATTTATCGCAAACTATATTTAGGGTGGTCCACAATTTGAAATCTGAGCATGTTGCAAGCTCAGAATCTGAGAATATTGCAGAAATTGTATGTGCGCTGAGCGCACATCACGAGCACGTAGCACGTAGTATTTCGCAGCTTAGCTCTCTTTGTGCTGCTTACATTCAATGTTATCACTCATGTTTTGCACACAAATATTTAGGTACCAGGTACTTTGATGTTATGTTTTGCACAGTTTTTTCACATGTTTGAATACATTTTATTTTGAGTTTGTTGTAAAATCTTGAGGATGTTGCACAAGACTTTGCTGGCTTTTGAAGACGTTGCACAAGATTTGAGGATGTTGCACATGAATTTGAGCATGTTGCAGCGACATGCTGAAACCCTCGTGGACCACCCTGTATATTAAATTATTGTGATAATCACATAATAATTGTACCTCTATTACTATACATAAATCTGCGAGCTTCATGTGTATGAAAATCTAAGATATATATATATATATATATATATACATTGTATATATATATATATATATATACATTGTATATATATATATATATATATATATATATATATATATATATATATTAACCATGCAAATCGTTCATCTCGGTAGTCATTTTTGTTGTGTTATCCATTGTGCGGAGGATGTACTTCTTTTCATTGCATTAACTTCGTAGAGCAAGTGAGTGAAAAGGGGAAACAACAATGTAATTTGATACATACAAAGTGAA
The DNA here is from genome assembly GCF_040938485.1 of Diadema antillarum. NCBI lineage: Eukaryota > Metazoa > Echinodermata > Echinoidea > Diadematoida > Diadematidae > Diadema > Diadema antillarum. The sequence goes on from NW_027270902.1 coordinate 1,722,070, forward strand.
CCCTCTACAAAATTGCAAGGTCAAATTAACGTTAAAACTATTGTCTTTTAGACCATCAAACACACATCCTCGACCTAAAACTCAATGAAGACCGCTGAAAGTTTGCGTTTTTAAGCAGGGACTTCTAAACATAGTCTACCCTTGCCGTATGTCTTTAATAATTGTCCGATGACAAGATTTTGCTGTGATATTCTTTTTGTTTCACCTGCAGAAAGCGTTCAACGCAGTAAGAGCCATGATACGTGTAAAACGCATTGTGTAAGACCAACATCCCAATCAGGAGGAGTATCGGATGTACATTACTCTAGGGGTGGTTTACAGTGGCTGTCGTGGGAACGAGCTGAAATTAGCACCCTACCATTGAGAACACCTGACTAGATGAAGAAATCAAGGAGTCGGGATGACATTGGACTCCTCCCATTCGGCCACTTTGATGTCTTTTGATTTTATTCTTATCATTTATTAAATAGTTCTGTTCAATAGCTCATCATTCATGTCTACAAACCACGGATATGGTATCATTCATTGGTGTAGTCAAAAAGATTTCAGTTTCCTAGTAGATATTTCACAAACTAATTTGAATACAGAATTATAAGTTTTGAAAATATAAGAGTTGTAAGCGGAGGACTAAACGCTTAAGTTAATTATAATATATTTGAATGATTATGATCAACCTTTACGATTCTCTCAGTCAAATCATAATGTTTGAAAGGCAGGAGTAACAAATTCGTCTTATAAGTGATATTTATCATTATTGTGATAGTTAATAACTAAAGGTTTGTTTTCGATTGAAGTGGCGAGGATTTTTTTTCATTACAATGTACCACTCTCTACAATGATTTTTATGAAGACAATTCTTAAACTCAGACTCTCGACTACAAGTGCAAAGCAGAATAGGTGACAAGATTTTCATGAACAGTACTCCCAGTTAAAAGTTCAAATGAGAGCGAACAATAAGATAGGTAATCGCTACTTTAGCAAGAAGATGTCATTTTGAAATTAAGTACCAACAGATGCAGTTTTATTTCTATCACATCTTTTCAACGTGATACTTGCCATGCAGAAAAGGCTTCAAAAGGAAGAAGATATTATATCTCTTAGTCGAGGTTTCTATCTCCTTGTATGCTGGTACTGGAAATTGGTTGAAAATAGTACATAGAATGACGTCACTAATTTCCATCCTTTGATTTTGATTTTGATTTTAACCGAGTCATTACCATCCATTGTGACGGGATAAACTTACCGGGGCTTTGTTTGTGACGTAAGAGCAGGATATCAGTGTTATATACTATTAAGATGAATGCTTCCTAGCACAAATGATAATACACGTACACACACTTCAGCTTGTATCCTGTAATTAGTAACACACTCTTTTTTTTCGCTTCCTTTGCATAATTTTGACATGCCGCGTCAATACCGGTATGAATTCTTATTTTGGAATGTGGAAAGCAAAGAATTGCGTTCTTCGGGTTTCAAGAATCTTTTAGGGTTTGTTCGTTTTCGCAAATGCTTCTTAAAAGTTGGTGTTTGGTGAGAGAGACATGTTAAGAGTATAAATTCGGAAGCATCCCGTCATTGTACAAATGATGTTTGAGTTTATTCGTTAGGAGTGAAGGGACATTTTAATGCAAGTGTCTGAAGACGGATTCGTCTCTTTTTCCAGTGTACTACTGTTTTCTTTCTTTCATCTTCTGTGCTGTATTGTATTATTTTTTCATGTAAAAGCTATAAAAATCATGAAGGAACAAAGTGATACTTTTTTATGTGAATCTGTGGTTTTGTAGAAAATTTGGAGTCCGCTAAAACTCTAGTATAAAGTACAGTTGTATCATTGAGTGTAAAGAATCGGACGAACAGTCTTACAGTGCAAATGGCACAGACGAGTTCGAGTCAGTCTTTAGGTTGTAGTTGTGCGAGGTAGTTATCTGAATATTGCGAAATATACCATATACAAAAATACATAAAAAACGAAAAAATGGGCAAAATGAAAAAAAAAAGAAAACTAAAGGTGATGCACATGCTGTGTAGTTAGATTTATTTTCCCGGAACTTGCACAGATGCACGTAGATGGAGTTTATAGTGGGTGGGATACACGCGGAGTATATAGTACTATGCTCCGATAATACTAGCGAGTACGATAGAATATCTCATTCCAACAGAATGCTGTATGAAATAACGAGTCAATGTTTGCTAGCAGGTTTTAACACTCCACTTCTACTTTGTAACTGATGTTTGGGACTGCTGTGCTTCATATAAAGAGAACAATAAGTCTTAGAGGCTAACTATGCGCATACTATTCTTGTTTATTTTAGTGTTTTATTCAAAATATGATTAGAACAAGATCAAAGAAGTGATATCATGCCCAAATTCACAGGTGGAATCAGAGGTCTGGTATATACTCTTCGTAATAGGTACCGTGGGATTATTCTGATCAACAAAGTCAAAACTAGACATGTTTAATCTCAATTGTCTTTGAAAAATATGTAGTAAAATCTATGTTGTGCTTGTTTAAAAAGAGAAAAAAAAATAACTAGCGAACAAACCAGAACGAAAGGGGTTACACGTGTCAAAATTTGATTATGCCAGGGTGAAATATAGAGGTAAAACACATATACTTCGTTGTGAGATTGGGTTGATGTAGAATAACATTATATGGTACAGGCACCTGCCGTGAGTGGCGTCAAGCGGAGCGCTGCTATGTTCAAGCGCCCTCTTGGGTTGACCCCCAAGCTCTCGCCTTGACCCCCAAGCCCTCGGCTATGACATATCTACCTGTCGCGGTTGTATAGTCATCTTTATACTTGTATACATTCAATATGTGCCTATTTATTAGATAGAAATGTAATTTTGAAAATACTGTGTATATTATATCCAGTTTGGAATAAATGTCTATTTAGACATTTTGTAACGTCGTACCTATTTCTTTTCACGTGATATCATATCTACATCCGACTGAAAGTAGATAATGATAGGAAGGGGGGGGGGGAATGGACATTGATTATTGTCCGTTCTGTTTAACAGCATCATTTCGAGAAAAAAAAAAACCCTAAAAAAACATACAGTCTTTATAATGGTTGATATGTACGGCAAGTTAAATTACCCTCACCTAGTCAAGATTAATATTATCAAAATCTCAGACCGTAATGGAAGTTTAAAGGGAAATTAAGCATGTTTTGATTGTAGGAATTTACTTTTCTCGAATCATTCTTATGACACACATGTAAATTTCAATTCAAACACTGGATGTTTTGATTATAGATTTTAACATGTGATAGAATAATATACAGATATACGTGGAGGAACGAAACAATTGGTGACATGCGTCTTTATTCATGCCTGAAAAAAAAATGTGGAAGGAAAACACAATTGTCTTATACAAAAAAATAACGATTCTCTTAAATTCATTTACATTTTTGATGTAAACTTAAATTCCGTGAAAATTACTCAAGCCAAATTTCAAGTTTTGTTTGAAACCAAAGGAACAAAAGGAACGACAAAAATCTGCATTATGGCTTTACATTTTGTCAAGCCAGTAGTACTTCAGGTCTTTGTGAGTAATCTGGGAAGTCAGTTCTGCGTAAGTTGTTGCAGCTTCAGGAACGTTGTGTATGTTTGTGTACGTGTGTGTGTGTGTGTGTGAGTGTGTGTGTGTGTGTGTGGTGTGTGTGTGTGTGTGTGTGTGTTTGTTTGTGTGTTTTATGAGTAAAGGTGCATAATTATGTTGTGCTTATGGCATAACACGATCATGTCACTGGTATGCTGTATTGTATCTGCCTCGATATGGTATATTGATATATAACCTTCGATCAAGGCGCTCGTAGCTATGATCTCTCCGAACATTGGTGTCTCATCCTGTCGGCATTCTCTTTGACGATCCACCATTTGCTCATTTCAAGAGCTCCTTGCATGTGGAAAGTGGATGGTGGGAATATCACGGCTTGAGAAGACGAGATCCAAAAAGCGCCTTGACAAAAGGCTACTGTTCACAGTGCTTAAACATAACTGGCACTAGACGAAGAATAGACAACTTACAGTTTTTCCGTTTCTTGAAGAGTCAAATTTATTAGACCTCAACAATCTCTTACGAATCTCATTTAATTAACTGTAACAAGAGGCAGAAAATTCAAGTCGTGTCTTGGCAGAAGCTTAGACTGTCTATTAAACAAAAAGTGACTATGGTGTATCGGCTACATATACAAAGAGAAGGAAAATCATATTCATTGGCCTAATTCTTCCCCCGTTGAAATGACATTGCTTTCTCTATATTCAAAATGTATATTAAGTCTTTAGAATGACAAAAGCAAAGCAAAATCTAGAAAAAAAATTGGTTAACGCATGGCAGCCATTTACAAATGAGAATAGGCTGTGTGCAGAAAATACGAGGGTTATCGTCTCAGTAAATACTCGTGCCGTGAAGTGTCTGACTAAATCAGTGCATCGATTATTACCCCGAACATTTGAAATCACTTCCAATACTCAACACCGTCACTGATTAAAGTCAGACTCAGATTTGGAGGTGAAGCCGATCTGATAGCTCTAACAGTAACACCTCAATTCTCCAATCTACCCAGTTCCAATCAAATGTGTGTGTATAGTGCTAACCAAATTTATTGCAAAAGGGTGCCCAGACATGACAAATACTGTACTATGTTTCAAAGATTCGAAATCAATCATGTATTTTTTTTTGACATGATGATATTACATGATCATTGCTTGGTAAGAATTTGTTGGCATTCAAAAAGAGCTTACGTAGCAAAACACACGAAGTTTGTCAATGATATATGAGTAAATATGGAGCAGAAAATGAAATGTAGACACGGAATAAATCAGTCAGAACATAATTATACACATTGAAGTGAATCACAGAATTCAGGGGTTCGAAATAAGCTGTACGGCAATGGCCGGTGGGGGCACTATTGGTGTGACGGCAACTTGACCAGCTCTCTGTTTATTGATATGCAACCAAATGGTGCACTCCTTTCTGACACGAGCAATTACAAACTTTTGTACCTGGGATGATTATTATGACATCGTCGTCACAGCCAGCCACAATGTCCGATTAAATGAGAACGAAAACTCTGGGGCGATGTATTATACAGCTAAACAATATTGCTTTGATTACTAGTACCATGACTAACTTGTATCGACGCTGTAATTACTATATTCATGTCTAAAATACCTGTGTTGCAGAAGTAAGGGTAAAAATAAAAGAAATAGTTCTTTTAAGTGCAAGACGAAAATTCTTGAGTACCTCTCACGGTAAAATGAACCAGTTTAATTGCAACCCCCGAATTTGAATATTTCTCTCTTTTTTTTCAAAACGAAAGCGTGTACATTAAAGACCGAGAAGAAAACAAAGTACCGTATACGGAGAATTCTCGTCAAAATTTGTGTTACCCAATATAATCAAATCAAGGCTTAGGGATTTCACTCTAATTTGCGTTTTTCAAGAAAACGAGTAGGCCTTACATGTACAATGATTATTTGACCACTAATTCACCATAAAAAGAACAGGAGAATCTGCGTAAAAGAATGTTTGTTTTCTTCGTTTCGTGAAAAGAAAATGATCACTTCGAACGTCAGTGCCAACTACTAACTGAAGGTTCTTCTATTAAAACCTGCAAAGTCTGTCGTAAACATTCAGTACAATTTCTGGACTCTGATCTAGGGTTTATTCTCTACCATGAAGCAATATGTCTCTCCAATCTTTTCAAATACAAAGCAAAACACGTGACAGTTTTCTTTCACATTCTTACATAATCAGAACAAGCACTTACCAAATGTTTATATTTCGTTTCTTTAAGAACTCAGTGGAATAAAGTCAGGCTATCATCTGATAACCATGATTACGTTAAAAAAATAATGGTGAAAACCCTACGGATTCGCTGTTTTCTTAATGTACTACCCCTTACAGATTAAGAAAAAAGCCCTCAAAGTGCCACATTAACTTGCTGTGAAACATCAACGTATGTCTGCTCTAGTGAGTATCATTTACTGTTACGAGAGAAAGCAATTTCATGCTATTTTTACGAAGTTTCATGAATTTCAGACTTCGACATATTATTGTCTGTTAGAGAGTTAGATAGGAGAGGTGTTGAAAGATACGCAAGCGGAAGAGATAAAACTCTGCTGCAGCATAATTGCAAAGCCAAGATATTTGCAACTTTCATTAAATTATCTGCATTCACACCGAGTCAAGCTTTGGATAACGAAAATTGTTTGCGTTACGATGAAAAAATATTTACACAAATTACTCTCTTAAAATTACATGAGCTGTACATAATGAATGAAAGCAAATATTCATGACATTTTCAACGGATCTAACCCATCTGCCACTTTATAGTAAGCTCATCTAACACATCAGTACTTTCATTTCATTTTGAATTCCAAGAATTTTTGTTTATTCGGTATTGGTGTTACTTTTTCTTATACTTATCCCGACAAGGGGAATGTACACGCAATAAATTCTTCGTGATACCTTGTTACACTTGAATATGAAAAGAAAAAGAAAAAAGAAAGAGAACACGCAAAATATATATACAGATGAATTTTCTCTCCTCCTTATATTTTTTGTTTAAGACTTTGGTAAGAATAGTTCCAGTAAATCACATCAATCAAACCCTCAAAGCGAAACAATCATAATTAATAACACAGGGTATAATTTCTCCACAAATCACACCTTTATCACTCAATGCAACATGCATGGTAAACCGTCATTTCGATACCACTGAAAGAAGGGAATACAGTATCGTTCTTAACCCGTTCCTTTTCCAACAAAGTGCTAACATGAACCAGGTCCAATGAATGGTAAACTATTCCAGAGGTGATACAGAACTATGCTAGGTTTTGCATGGATAGTAACAAAGTGCTTCTCCCTTACACACACACACGCTTTGAAAACACATTTGTTAAAGCTGTAATCGGAATTTTGGTGTTGAGAATTTCCAGCGAATATCGATCAAAAAATAATTCCCTTAATATAAAGTGATTATTGAGTATGTATTCAAATAGGGATGTTGGTTAAGAAAGCTAACAATGTAAATTTTTAAAACTCGATCTCTGTTGTTTGAGATGAAATTATAAAGAATTTATCAACACTGCTGAGCGATGTTGTAGCCATCCTATCTAGCCGTTTTGAAAGTTTATCACACTAGTTATATATATACACATATATTAAAGGAACTGCCAATAATTACTAATGACCTCATAAAAATATAAACATGAGATTTAACATAACGATTGCTTTGTTGCTCATTTCTTCTTCTCCCCCCCAGCTTATTCATATGCTTGTAAATGGTAATAACTTATGTTTATGTCAATGCCAAGAGCCGAAGCAGTACCATATGCCCCATTATTTAAGATAAAGTAATAAGACTAAATGTCTTCATTCTTTATACACAAGCAGCTGTCCTTCTATTTTACGTAACCGTAGCTGATTTCAGCAAGTACAGTCTCACCTGCCATGCCTGCCAGTGCCTGCTATCAAAACTACGAAGGAAATAACTTATCGACTGCAAACACCTGATGTACACTGTAAATGAAAAATATACAATTATCTCCTTCTGACAAGAGCATGTCATTTCTAGAGACAATCTGGTGAAAATAATTATGTCACAGCAAATAAGTACATGTATCTTCCATAAAATACTTGATGAAAATTTTTTCACAAAAACAGTCTCCATCGAATCAATATCACCATTGCACAAGTTTCCTATATGTTAAGTTTGGTATCAATTTTCTCAAAGTAAATGATAATAATAACAAAATGAGAGAGAGGAGAATTTCGTTTCAACATTATAATTGTTGATACAGAACTACAAGGGACTTAACAATATAATACTTTTATTTATTAAATTTTCATTTTTTCATTTCTTTGTCTAGAAAGCAATTTCTGCTGATATTCTCTACATCAGAAACTTGACATACATGTACAAAATTATGAAAAAGACTTAAGTAACATGAGGGCTCTAAGAGGAAGGTACATTACCCTCAAACTTGACACCAGAATCCGCCATGTTTTTTTGTTGACTGATATATTTATGAATTAACAAAATACCTAAATTGAATATGCCATAGCTGTATTGTGCTTCAAAAGCATTGGCATACCTCTTTAAATTTCTTGAAAACAAGTGAAATATATATAACTCAGTAATTTTCACATTGTTTGTGCCGTATGATTATCGGCAAATGAAGTTCCAACAACAACTAACAAGACTTAGATATCAGATTAACGAAGTGGATTTGAGCTATAGTCAAAGCAGATGACGGTTACAGATACACCAAGATTATCAGTCAGAGAGTAACCAAACTACTTTTGTTTTTAAATATCCTGGTATCCTAAAATTTCATAGCATCAACCTGAAGTATGTTGTATAGATCCGAAACCTGGGAAATTGTAGTTTTTAAAGCATCAATTCCGTTTGCCTGTGTATTGCCTATAATGTCGATGACTAAAATTCAGTCATTTTTACATTCGTGGAAAGACACTTTTCCAGTCTCCTCCATGAATCTGAGTTATGTGTTATACAAGTTATCCATTCCACTCATTCACTCTCGCATTCACACAACAAGGAAAAAATAATGTCAGTATGCAGGTGATAGATAATATATTTATGATACACCATAATATGGAGAAATCAACTATGATACAGCCGGTGTCCACAACCATTACGACTCATCGGCGTCATCACCGCTGCCGTACGTTCTCAGCGTCACGTTGTCCGCTGTACATGTTTGCTGTTGTCTTAGGATGTAGTTGTTGCGGTAGGTGGTCAGTCGCTCGCTCGGGAAGGACCGGGACTGGGCGGCACCAGGCCGGTTGATGCTCTTCACCCAGTCGTGCTCAAGACACTGCGCTACCGTCGGGCGATCCCTTATAACAAGAAGGAGAAATGGAGGAAAAAAAAAAACGTCAGTCCTCACAAACTACAGGAACACGTCAAGGAGGAAAGAGGAATAGGATACAAAAGAGGATGAAACATGGGGAGGTGGAGAAATTGAAGAGGAGAAAAAGTGGGGAAGACAAGAAGACAAGAATGATAGATGAATAAGATAGGAAGAAGATGAAAAGAAGAGGAAGATGAGAAGATAAGCAAGAAGTAGACAAAGGAGATGATAATGATAATAATCGTAACAACAACAACACCAATAATAATAATAATAATAATAATAATAATAATAATAATAATAATAATAACAATAATAATAATAATGATAATAGTAATAATAATTATAACTATAATTATAATAATAACAATAATAATAATAATGTCTTCTTTATCAAGGTTAGCCTCTTCACTCTTCACAGTGTTGCCACTGCTCTACCAGAAGGCCCTACCATTGTCATTACCCTAGCATTGCAAGTACCCATTTATACACCTGGGTTGAGAGGGACGTGTCAGGTGTGTATAAACATATTGTCCAAGGACGTTAGCACTGGGTGGGTCCTCGATCGCGAGTCGGTAGTCTTATCCGCTATGCCACAGCGCCCCCACATGGGGGAAGGAGATGGAGGATAGGAGAACAAAGAAGATGACAAAGGAGAAGCAAGAGGAGAAGGAGGATGAGGAGGAGGATGAGGATGAGGAGGGGGATGAGGAGGGGGAGAAGGAAGAGAAGGGGGAGGAGGAGGAGGAAAAGAAGAAGAGGAGGAAAAGGAAGAGGAGGAGGAGGGGAGGAGGAGAAGGAGGAGGGGGAGGAGGGGGAGGAGGAGGAGGAGGAGGAGGGGAAGGAGGAGGAGGGGAAGGAGGGAGAGGAGGAGGAAGAGGAGGGGGAGGAGGAGGGGGAAGAGGAGAAGGAAGACTGAGGAACTCACATGGGTTTCTCCTTGAGGATGGCTTGGACGAATTGTTTGGCTTCCTCGCTGACATTAGGAAAGAGACTGGCTAGGTTGTACTTCACTCTGGTCACGTTATACACCGTCTTCTCATGATTTCTACCCAGGAAGGGAGTGATGCCACTCAACCTAAGGACAGAAAAAAAAAATCTTCTTCAATAACAAGATACTATCTAGCATTCACTGTCTGGCAGAATATACTCGCTCAGTGTAACCATACGAGCTCGCATACATGTCCACTGAGTGAGAATGCATGTCATTTTATTTGATATAATCATGATACCTTGTGAGTAAATATTCAGGAGCACGGCATGGCAACGACTTGAGCAAAGACTATGACTACCTCGAGGGAGGTACCCCCTCGACCCCTCCTTGCTGAGAAGCCTACTCAAGGTACCGAGCCGGGCTGGCACCCCAAAAATACGATGGTCGATTGGGCAACTCGAACTGAGAGGCTAGTGAGGAAGACTGTTATTTGATAATTACATTACAGATTATATTTTGAATTATTCTTTATAAAATGAAAATAATGTAGGGTAACATTGGGAATTGAAAGTAATATTACAAATACATATTTGGCGTAAATATGCTTACGGAAATGATAAACGCCAAATAAGTCCAAAATAACAACAACAACAACAACAACAACAACAACAAGAAGAACAACAACAACGAGTAATAGTATGGCATGCTCTTAGGCCAATACTCTAAAAGATCACGCTTGATCGTCTGCTGCACCATGAGGAAACACGGTGTGGAAACATATTAAACGGTAATTCTGTCTTTCCTCTCCAAGAACTTACCACGTGAAGACCATAACTCCCAGCGGCCAGAGGTCGGTCTCGTAGTCAATTAACCCTCCTTTTACCACCAGTTCAGGAGCTACAGACAAGCAGGAAAAAATATTCATGTATCTATCTCTCTATCCATCTATATATTCTGTTCTTCACTCTTAAAACATCGGGGTCAGAACTGACCCGGAAAGGGTCCGTTTGGGTCACACCCCGTTCCAGATCAGAAATGACAAGGAATGGGGTCACATATGACTCATTCAGAGTCATGAATTGGGTCAGGGTGACCCCATTCCGGGTCTTCATGACCAAATTCCAAGTCATTTTTTACCCGGAACGGGGTGTGACCCCCACGGACCCGGTTCCGGGTCAGTTCTGACCCGGATTTTTTTAGAGTGTTGCTGCATATCTGTAAATGAAGGATATGACATTTATCCATTTTACTTTCAAGCTACCTATCTATCATTTCAATTTTGCATCTTTCTTTCCGTCTATTTATCTGTCCATCCATTTATTCATTAATTATTTATCTCTATATTATATCTATCAATAAAAAATATAAAACAAATGGGCAGATGGAATAGAAATTTGACATGAGCGCAAGTACAGATTAGCAAATTAGTCATTCCTCCTCAAATAACTGCTATGACTGTTATAGGCTGAAACTATATAATTGTAGTATATTCGAATTCATCTATTCCTGTGGTGCAAGTAAGTATTCAAAAGGATTATACTCGGTGAGATATTTTCAATGGAACTCTTTGATGTTAAATAGAGGGTAAAGTATATTGGTCTCTATATTTTTATGAACAACTGGTTGGAAATCAACGTACTTAAAAGCGAGTTCTGTGCGACTGTGCGTCCACGCGAGTACCACAATTCATTACTAAAGTATTTGCAAGAAAACTAACGTCAAAAGGAGACTAAACATGAATTGGCCGAGACTGTTTTTTTTTTTAACTCACCCAGGAATTCTGGCAGCACATCAATATTCTTCATCTTTTGTCCTCCGTCTTTCTTGATCACGCGACACGACCCGAAGTCGATGAGGCGCACGACGTCTTTCCGTCGACTTTCCATCATGACGTTGTCGTGTCGGAGGTCGAGGTAGACGACGTTCATCACGTGTAAATGCTCCAGGGCGTCTAAGATCTGAAATCATCGTCATTCGGTGAGGAGGGTAAGTAGTAAAAACTGGTACCGAATTAACAATGGACGAGTTATTCAGAACTCCGTCACAGTTTGTAGTAGTAGCAGCGACCTGCTATTAACATAAAGATGACAGTAAACCCACACATCATCAACCTCTAAGACTACGGTAAAATCGAAAGAGACATGGCAGAAATACGCAAACACTAAAAAGCTTGAAAAGCAGATTCTTAAGCTTTTACCTCCTTTTTGTTTTGAAGTCAAATTTAGGATGAGAATTTTTAAAAACGAAAGTAGCGCAGTATGTATGCCGGTTTCATAGCACCTGTGGTGTTAAGCAGAGAATATAATTTCTTTCTTATTTCTTGCATGTTTTCAGTGATGAGTTGCTATATTATTGTCTGCAAAACAGGTTTTCCATCTGTGATTTTACATCTTTCTAAATGTGAGCAAAAATCTTCTATTCATGCCATTTCTTTTTAAATAGTTTGCAGCAGCCAGGCAGCATGTCGCTGGCAAAACTTTTTCCATCGATAGTAGGTACAGAAGATTGGAGGAAGCTAAAAATGTGCTGTGAGGAGGACACTTGGTATAAGGTCACCCAGGTTCCTTGTCTAGATCAAAAAGGTGCCTTGGCGTTATCATCATCTCAATATTTAGTACCTCGAACCTCATCACGTCATGTTTAAGGTGCTTTTAGGGAGGTTTACCTGTGCGACTATCCTGACGACGGTTGGTTCAGAGTAAGATTCGTCTTTGGTGAGATACTTGAGCACGGAGCCGCCGTAGTAGCGCTCTGTGATCAGCATGACGTGTCGGTTGGTGAGGAAGGCATCACGAAGCTGGAGGATGTGTGGGTGTGAGAGTTCCTTGAGGAGCTCGTACTCGGCTAGGCACTTGTCCTGTGTCTTCTTCGTGTAAGCCAAGATCTTCACAGCGTATTCCTTACATGTGGCCGCCCGCCGGCATCGCATTATCACCGAGTAGCGCCCTCTGTCATTAGAATAAAAAGGGGAACGTTCTGACTTATTACTACGAGTAGAGATCGACAGCAGTCTTTCAAGATTACTAACACATATATCTTTTGCAAGAATGATTTAATCGATACATCGATCTGTCAAGCAATCAACCAATGAATATATCAGTATGAATAGGAAAAGGGAAAGAAGTGAATGACCAATTCATTCAATTCGCCAGTCAATCAGTTATTTAATCAACCAATAAATCAAACTATCAATAACAATCAATCAATCAATCAATCAATCAATCAATCAATCAATCAATCAGTCAATCAATCATCCTATTAATCAATCAATCTATCAATCAATAAACCAATCAATCAATCAATCAATCAATCAATCAACCAATCAATCAATCACTCAATCAATCAATTCACCAATCAGTCTAGTATACTCAATCGATCCATTGATTCACCAGTCTATCAATAATCCCACCTGCCAATTTCCTCCTGCATCTCGTAAATCTTCTGAGGCATGACGGATGTCTTAAGAGACAGGTCCAGTGGTCCCAGGTCCTCGTCGTCGATGAGATCCGAGAGGACCAGGTCCCGCGAATTGTGCCTCTCTCGAGACAAGGACCTGGTTCTTGAATGCTGGAGCTTTGTGATCGATTCCATGTTGAGAGGTTCGGCTCCTGCAGGTGAACAAAAGTAGAAATCGTGATGGCAGTGCAAAAAGTGAGCATTTTCTCGTCATCTTCGCCCCTCCACCAGTTTTGATACAGGTGAAATCGATCTTTTGACAGAAAAAAAAAGGACGGGTTGTCCAGTATGGGTCATTAATGTACCATTTCGTTTCAGGCAATTAACAACATTGCATGTGTAGTAACAAAAATTAACTTGATATATTGTTTCGAATGAAATAAATGGCTTATCGTTAAGTTGTTAAGCTGTGCTTTAACTCTCGAACAAGGGCCGCCGAACGGGGGGGGGGGGGGGGGGGGGGATTGACCCTTGACACCCCCACATACACACACACAAGCACAAAAACACAAAGACACACACACGCACAAAATGACGCGACCCCTGTAAAGTAATACTGCAGTACTCTCTCAAGTTCATTGCTTATGCTAGCATTTATAAACGCTAGTACAATCAACTCTTGAAAGCATTGTGTGAGACTGTACTTACCCTCGGGGAGTGTTTTGAATTGCACGGAAGATTTGCTGAACGGCCCGGGGCCGTGCGGGCTGCGACATGCCACACGAAAGCGGTACTCGTTCTCGGGGCTCAATGACTTAACATGGAAGTTGCACTCCTTGATCACGTCCGATACAACAAGCCATTGCTTGTCACCTGTGTATAGTAAGGATCGTTATGATTGTTACGATAATTAGTCAAACCTTAAAAAACAAATCAAGAGTCTTTCGGAAGGGACTTAAAGTCGTCAGTCCTTGGCTGTGGGTGTAAGTCAGTTATACTTCCTTAGCGATCACAAATCAAATCAAATACCATCAAATCAAATCAAATCGATACGCACATGAGCAACATTCGAAATCTTGATATCATCGATTCTAATGCGCTTCATCATAACTTTAAAAATGTTGCCGCATTCCTGACCCCTAGGTCAGGTCCTAGGGTCCGTTTCATGAAGTCACCACATAAAAGTCTATGCATAAATGTCAGTATGGCCAAAGTCGCTCATTTGTAGCTATGAGAGACTTTCAAAGAGAAGTAAAATCCATTTTATGAAGTCTCTTATAAGTGTGTCTTATGAGGGAAAAGTCTCTTATACGGCTGTCGTGAAACAGACCACTGCTTTCCCGGAATGCACTTTATTGTGAAAAGAAAGCACATTCTCTACATTCATTTTTTTTCTTTTAAACAGATAATTAATACTGAAACAGTATGAAACTTCATGAAACAGTATACCGATGTGTTGGCTCAGTGAGTAGAGCGGCTGCCCTCACAATCGGGAGGTCGTGGGTTCAAACCCCGGCCGCGTCATACCAAAAGACGTTAAAAGATGGGAGTTGCTGCTACCTTGTTTGCCGTTCAACAGTTGAAAAGGTTAGAGCAACGTTGATCTGGCGCAGCTCAGTGGCTGCCGGGCCCACGATCAATTGGGCAAAATGAATTTCCATTCTTGGACAATAAAATTTGGAGATTTGGAGTTTTTGGAGTTTTATATGCGTATATATTTAGTTATGAATGGTCTTTAGCTTCATGAAAGGATAATGGATGCATGAACACCAAGTACTGCTAGGCGTGTAAGGCTGAAGTTGTTTACTCGTCCGAATGTTAAATGATTCCTTTGATACAGAGTTCTAATTGTTGGGGTGTTTACATCCTAAGAAATCAGGCATCACCAGGGAAAGCCTAGCTTCTTACTCTCTTGTACCACGCTTGTGTTTTTGTGACTATTGTATTGTTCTCTGATAATGCTGAAGAAAAAAAGAAAGTGATGAAAGCTATTATCTAATTTTCAATCTTTGAAGTAAGACATCAAAACTGAAAGAAAAGTGGAATGTCGTTGATATCCAAGTTTTGATAATTAAAGACTGAACAATCGGGTATCATAACCAATGATATATCGTAGTATAGTACAGACACGATCATGTTCACCGCTTGTAAATCATACATACATGTAATTGTGTATCATGGAAACTTGATGTGATGAGAAGAAGGCAACTAAACTCTGACCTGCTTTCCTACACTGCAACAAATATCCCTCAAGATCATCCTTCTTGGGCGGGTTGCTCATCTTCCAGGTGACGAAAGCTTCATGGGCCGAGACAAGTGGGATTTTGGGCCGAGATGGAGCATCAGGAACAGCTACACGAGAGCCGCAAAAAGTCAACAAAGCAAACCGTTTGTAAGACATAATGACAGGTACTATCCATTTGCATTACACAGACATGAAATAGAGAAAATGAGACACTAGAACGTACACATACAAACATACTCGGGTACTAACAAACAAACATACACGGGTACGAACAAACAGACACAACAAGACAAAGGGAAATGATTGATGAATACAAGATGTTTAGAAATGAACTCAAGAGGCTGCAAAATACGCAATCAAAATAACCTGCAAGAGACTGACAAGATTAACGATTAATAATGTTAAATCAATACACATCTGACGATTAGAACATGTTCAGAGACTCCAACCCCAAGCACCTTCTGATCTGGAGATTCTCCCGCCCGAAACCCCTAGCAAACGGGAGACTCCAAGTTGATGTGTGCGAAGCGCGAAGTTCCTAGGGTTCTAGATGTTCTCTGGTGCTATCTAAGGCTTATTTTTTTCAACATACGATAGCAATAAGTAAGAAATCCTTTCCACCGGGAGACACAGAGCCAGGGCTGGAGAAATCAAATCTCAAACGGGAGAACGGGAGATTTTGCAAAATTGGGCTTTCGGCGGGAGATCTCCCGTCGAAAACGGGAGAGTTGGAGTCTCTGCATGTTGCTAATTATTCGATCATTTCGCTTTCTCAATTCACTCTTATTATGCAAGAAAGGACCCAGTACTTCGCGTATTGAAGAAACATGACCATAAAACATACATTCTCTATCAGACACACACAACTCATTGTATCACAAACTCCCAATACCTTTTCACTATGAACCACGGCATATTTTCCCACTCGGTAAACGGGGACTTGATTATCCATTTACTCTGCCACATGTCTGCCGTATCATTTGTGTTTTTCTATTACACATAGATACGCTTAATTTCTCTCTTTAACAGCACGTACGGTACATGAAATCTTAAAGTTTGTATTTAAGCATAAATGACATGTGTTCGCCTTCAGTTTGTCTTTTCATGAAACAATGCTGTACATTTAAGTCAATCATTTACACGTTTCCAAGTATTAGCAACGTTAGATTCAATTACTTTGTTTGTTGACTTTATGTTATACATTTATGAATGAAACGGAAATACAGAAAAAGAATCAATGAATCAATTGCTGAAAGCGAGGAATAACATACAAATGAGTACTAATGAATACAAATAAGAGTGGAAGAGGATATTTAGCAGTGGTATAAGAACGGGAAAGCTAGCTGGAATTTTACGGTTGAACATGACATTGTTAATGTTCACTTTTATCTGTATAGGACTGTATAAACTATTATTATCGTCTTACTCTTTGGGTTCAAAATGACCTTTGAAATGACAAATGATTGTGATTTTATATTTCATGTACGACTGAAACTAAATACTATATACCTCGCCTTTATGCAGCATTAACAATTAACCGAAATAATTATATGTGCCATTCGTTTGTTTCGTCATTCAACGAGTCCACGAGATTATTTACTTTACATGTAAGTAATACTTACATCAGTTTTCGTAAAAGGAACTGATGCAACCCTTTGTCCTTCGGGTATACATCTGAATTAGACTGTTTTCAAAAATAAGAGTCTCAGCGTCTCTATTTCTCCTATGGAACCAGAGTTAATAAATGTATTACTTAAGGATTCGAAAGAGCCATACTCAAAACCTAGGGAGAATCGTATAAGTACCTGTCAGGTAACGGATTAATGCGACATACGGTATCAATAAATGGTGTGCACGTAATTGGTTACAGATGCTTTCAGTACCGTAAGAGATGAAATTTCTGTTATATCCATCATATAAGATATGTTACAGTGCAGACTGCAGATATCGGTGCATATCTCAGTGTGTTGACTGAATAAAATGTGCTCCGTGTCAGTGTCTGTTACAAGTACGTAGAGTCATAAAGGAGAAAAACATCTTATACAAATTATAGACAAACAAAACAGAATCGTAAATAACCGATTAACACTCGTTAGATTTGTTAGACCGTGTGTCAAATCGTTAAACTTATGCAGCAAAATAGACGTGTAATTCTTACGGAGTAAAACAACCACATATCGCATTAAGTGAATGTTAGGTGATGTTACAATAAAATTCATCTGATGCAAAAATCACTGTACAAATCAGCGTAAGATAACAGTTTTTAGTGTATCGGGGATGCAGCGCGGCGCTCTAAGCATTCAAAGTAATTACGGTACTGAAATCCCATTTCTTGTATAACATACTTGATGTATCCGGTTAGGGCATATGCTGCGTTTGTAATGCGTCATGCTGTTGATATCTTTGTAAACGCAACGCGACAATATACAAAACAAAACAATAAACAAAACAAAACAGAACAGAACATCGATCAAAACTAAACAGGGAGTACGAGAAATTCACATAAATACTACGAGCTTTGTGTCCTGGTGATCCAATACAGCAGTGCTACAAGAATGTTGAACAGAGGAGGAATCCCTGCTGAATAGAACACAGTGTGAACACAGTGTGAAGTCTTTTCACACTGTTAACTTCGATCATTTTAACACTGAACACATTGTGAATCATCAATTCACGGTGTGAAACAAAACATTACTATGTGAACTCTCTGTGAAAAACCACACCACAGTGTGAAATCGTCTTCACACTGTTGAATTCGAGCGATTTCACATAGTCGACTATGTGAACACATTGAGAACACACTGTGGGACACTGTGTCCTTTCCTGCAAGGAATGAACTCGTCTCAATTGTTTTCCGTTTTTAATCTGATGTCACTACTTTGTCTCATTTTGGCCAAGTCAGAATCAAAAGCACGAGCTTTTCGTTCATATGGAGCCTAACAACTCTCCTTTTTACCTTGATACTGACAAAATATATTCTGCAAAATTTACAGTACCATCTGCATCTACTATGTAAACTTATACTTTCATTTTTTCACATATTTTTTTTAAAATCCTGAACAATACAATTTAAAATTGTGAGAGTTTGCGGCTCATTTTGAGGTACATAATAATAATAATTGCACTGCTGCTCGACAGAGCGAGAGAGCTTGTCACGATTCTGTGTCTCGCTGAAATCTGAGTGACTCTAACGTGTAACATAATACACCAAACATCAAGTTCTATTACGTGTGTAGTATACTAAGACCTTGTTACTGTGTGACAAAGTCACAGGCAGGTCCAATGGGCGGATCCCAAGCCGATTTCACAGAACATACCAAGATACATGATGAACTTACCAGCCACGCTAAGAGTTGCAGTGGATTCCACCGTGCCGACCTTGTTGGTCGCAACGCACTTGTACAGTCCCGCGTCCGCCTTGCTGATCCGTGGTATCCTCAGAAAAGCCTTACCCTTCTCCAAGCCGATTTGGAGCCGACGGGCCCCGCCCCCTGCCTTGGTCAGTTTGGTATCCTCGTGATACCAGGTCATTGTGGGTTTGGGCGTGGCCGTCACCTGACAGGTCAATTCCAGTTCACTCATTTCCATCACCGTGATGTCCTTCAGCTCAACCTCGAACACTGGAGCTTGGTCTACACGGTGCGATGCAGGTGTTTTGATGGGCGTGGCAGAGGTGAGGCATGGTGGGCGTGGTTTGAATGAGATGGGGTTGACCGTGGCAGAAAAGGGGCGTGGCATGGATGGGGTGACATTGCGCGAGCCACAGATGGGCGGGAAGGGATGGCGTTCCAAATGTGTGGTCGCAATGATTTTACGCATGAACATTCAAAATCCGTACACAGATTCGACAGGAAATAGGAATGAAGTACGATGGTACAGAGAATATAGCACACGGGAAACAGATGAAGAAATACGAATATCTCATAACAAGATGGAAGACAAAAGACAATGAAAAATAATGAAGAATTGACGAAGAGAAACGATGTGTGTGTGTGAGTGTGTGTGTGTGTGTGTGTGTGTGTGACACAGAGAGAAAGAGAGAGAGAGGTAAAAGTTGAAAACAAAGAAAGAGAATACGAAAAAGAGGATACGGAGGACACAATAGAAATGACCAAGGTTGCCATGGTGATGACCATAGAGTAAAACAGTCAGTGTCAAAGTTTAGGTGGAATTGCCGCGGGATGACGAATGACACGATATTTGGAGGCAGGTGTATTGGTAGAGATGCGACAGTGATGATTACGAAGGCGGTGTCGACGAGGATGTTGATCGTGATAAACACAGTGATACAATATTTATAATGATATTGATAAAAGTTGAATAGCGACGGTGGTAGTGATGATAGCGATTATGATATTCATTTTGATGAAGATAAATATGATGATGGAATATTTTCAAAGAAACGGAGAGAGAAAGCAGATGAAAGACATCATGATAGCGCAAGGTAATTGATGCACAATTCCAGATTAAAGCATAGACATTTAAACGGAATGTATTATATGCAACACACGAAGAGAAAGGTAGAGTCAAAATATAGCATATGTCATAGAATCATTACACCTTGAGAAACACAAGCCTGGACAGAAATAAAATATATAAGTGAAATTATTGCCCAGTGAGTCTGGACTTGTACAAGTTGTAAATTAGTTTGAATGGTATGCGTAATGGGTACATAAAGTTGTGGTATAAAGAACAAATGAGATAAATACGGGTACATAAGCTATCTCCAGAAAGCTTTTACAAGCATGAAATGCAACTCTATCTGTATTATGACTGGGATCGTGCAGTACGAGATGAAATGAATTTGTCGATAATCAAATACTTACACCAGATAGGGAGTATAATGACGACTAAATGATGTAGTTGTGCTGAACCAATTGCTAATCATGTTGAATTAATCGAAACTATTTGTATACCACAAAGTTTAACTAGAATGAGGTAAGCTACATGTGTGTGATGGTAAATGTACAAGAGTGTTACATGATGAGCTCACGATGAAGAATCTCGGTTGGATTCAGGAATCCATCCAATCATGATACAGATTCAACACGTTCAAAAATGAATTAAAAAACACACAGTGTGGATTCAATGAAGAAAAGACTTCAGGACAGTGAGCTCTTTGTTGTTCTTACTTGTTTATGTTTTGAAGAATACATGTAGATTCACTGGTTATTTGAGTTTTGTCACTGTACGGTTAAACCATTTATCGATCTTCCGAGAGTCGACTTTGCCTTTTTGAGAGTGAAAACATTATACACCTGTCTAATCGGTTGCAAAACAATTCCCCCTGATTTCTACTCTAATTCACAATGCTGTCATCACTCATTAAGCATAACACTTTTTTTCCCCTCGGGGATGGGGAAACACAGTTTTGTGGCACAGCTGCATTAATATAAATAAATTGGAAAACATTTTATTACCTGTCATTATGCTCTTCAAATTATTGTAGGTCTAAATGGAAGTGTTAGCTGAAAAAGGTCGTGTTTGGGTCAGAAATTCATTGTCTCACTTTCTTGAAGAAGAAGAAGAGGGGGTACGAAGTTGCAATGGAACAAATTGGAGTGGTAGATACATCTTGATAGTTGTCCTCCATGCATGGCAGTGTACTGACTATTATTCTTCAGTTTTAACAGAACTGGTAGAATACCTTGGATGGGGTTGCAGTTCGTTCCTACTCTGAATTTTCGCTATTCTGAAAGTTTGCTAGTCTGAAAATGAAATAAGGTTCATTATTCCGAATGTTTATTGGTCTAAAAATGAAAACAAAAGTTCGTTATTCTGAAGGTTTGTGAGTCCAAAAACGAAATAAGGTTAGTTATTCCGAAAGTTGGTTAGTCCATACGTTCTATCATTTTGGAACATTTTGAACCTTCAGAATGACAAATCTCACTTTATTTTTCAATTAACAAATCTTCAGAATCGGAAAAATGAGCCATCGCAATAACGAAACAAAAGTTCAGGTTGACAAACTCTATTTCATTTTCAGACTCATGAACATGTCAGTATACGGAATTTGTGTGTTTCAGAATAACAAAATTTTGGTATAACGAACATCACCTCTGAGGTGGTAGGGACAAAAAGCCGACTACTGCAGCATATCAGTTATGACCTGACGAAGACCTTTGGGTAATGGGGTGTGTGTTGGGGGGGGGGGGGGAGGGGAGGGAGGGGGTACAATTTACACCCATGCTTGACACCATAGGAAAAAGCCACAGAATCATGCTTTTCATTTGTTCGGAAACCATTATATCATATAACTTTGTTTATTTTTGACACTGTTTTACAATTCACTGTCATTAATCAATTCCAATTCAATGCACAGCATTAATCAAAAGAATTCCAGGATCTAACCTGCAGCTTATATTGTCAAATGCATTTTCAGTCTTCACTTTTCTTACACTTAAAACACACGTCAGAGTATGTCTTCATCATCTTTTCTGGCTGAATGAATACCAACTTTCTTTAAAACAAATGCATGCTTCTCAACTTGACATACATAGCTTCTAAAAATGAATTTGTTTTTGATATCTCACAGAAACAATTGCACTTGTGGAGAGTATAGCTAATTTATTTCTACAATGAGTTGTGACACAAACTATCTTGAGAGAAGATTAATCACAACCACAGTCTGTCAAAACTACTCTGTACAGGCAGTGAAGCAAATGATCAGACATACAAGTACCTGTTATCACAACCGAAAGTGAGTGTGATTGTTACAAAGTGTACATTGAATATAACACTTTCAAGTCTCTGCCTGCACGAGAGGTTCACTGAATTTAAACATTATTTCTTGCAACACAATGTCCAAATCTCTTCTCATTTTTTTTCTTCTTCTTCCAGAAAAGTACAGTTCATCTCCTGGTGTATTACATACTGACCCTTCCAAAACAAACTTTTCAAATGGTTTGAAATATTCAAAATATCTAACCTTATGCAAACCACAAACCTCAAATTTATATTTCAACCTTATTTCAAAAATACCACCATCAAAAGATGTTAGTCTTACTCTAAAAGTTAAACTGAAAATTTGCATTTGCATTGAGTTACCTATGAGATATTCCATGTGGTAAACCACTGTACAACTACAAATAAGCATCGAGGCTAAAAAAGAGGAAAATCCACACACACAAAAAGAAATCTCGCTCATTTAAAACCTTGATACAATTTATACAAATTTGAAAGCACTGTGCTAATGGCATTACCAACTAGCAAATCTCTTTTCAAAAAAAAAAAACAAAATTGCAAAATGGCTTCAGCTCCAAAACGAAAGGACAATTCTTCAAAACATTGCAAAATTGTAATTTACATTCATGAAGACCTTTGGTAATTAGGATTTTCAACAATTGCTTTAAAACGAAATTATGAGCAATAAATGACTTCCATTTTCACTTTTGAATTGAAAGAGCACTACCAAGTCCAGAGAACCATGCAAAACACTCACATCCATGTAAATGGCATTTTTGGTAGATTTCTTCTAAGTTCTGAAGATATGGCACACATTACTTGTATTTCATATCCATATTAATGAGTAGTAAAAGACTTGACCTTTACCACTTCATCATCTAGTTACAAAAAAATGATATTATGACTTTCCTTAGTAATATTTACCAGACTCTTTGTTCTACTTTGTTTGTTAACATTAGGTCTTCCAGCCTTAATTCAGAGAGGTTTTGATTCATTTTGATCCATCTAAACTCTGTACACCTGTGGTACATCAAACAAACTAAAAATAAAATAACAACACCTTCACAAAGCTGTGCATCTAGTAGTCATTCTCTTATCTGTATGCAAAAGTTAGAGACCACCTAACAATGCATAAAATGCAGCTATTAATGAGTAAGTGGAAAGAAAAAAACAACAAACAACCCATTTTCATGTCATAAATTCAGATTGGGCTCTCCTTCTTTCCTATCAGCGGATGGATCACAGGGTCTATAGCTGTGTCAAACTTCCATCAATCATAATAACCGGGGGGCCAAAAGCTAAAAACAGAGGTCGAGTTGCACTCTCTCTACAAACTAAGTAGACCATGTTTATTTTCAAGTTTTTATTGTAACAAACAACATTCCACTGGTCTACCTCAAAAAATTTGTTGCGAAAGCCTCCAAATCCAAGATGGCGTCCAAGATGGCCGCCATATTTACTGAATTTGTTATTTAAATCATAGAATTCGATAGAAACATCAGATTTCAACAAATGTGATGTCATATGAAAGAGAATAAAATTTTCTACAAGTTGATACCATTTTTATGGGTTATTGTGATAACTGGATTGAGATTTTAAGAAAAAAACACTCATTTTTTGATATTTTTCTGAAAAAGGGAAAATCATGAAAATGCTTGATTCAGCATAAATCACAGAAAGACTGAAGTATTATCTTGAAACGTTTCAAGAATTTTGTTTGACATATGATTAATATTTGGCGAAAATTAGGGGTCAGTACCATTTTCGGTTCGGGAGTTATAATGTCTCAAACTTGAAAACTCACTACGTAAAAATGGCCACTTTAGTTGTGACCAAGACCATGTTGGTCATAAAAAAGCTTGCGCGCGCCAAGACTACTACACGCACCACTTGCACTGGCGATTGTAGCAGTGCCAGTGGTGCGTGTAGTAGTCTTGGCAAATGCAGACTTTTTCTTTGACAAACAAAGGTTTGTACCTGCAAACTAAATTTTCATACCAAATAGTAGCTCAGGTGATACTGATCGCTATTATTTCAAAGTAGATTGTTCTGAAGCAGATGAGATGAAGCCAAAAAAAAAAAGGTGTCAAATAGAGGTAGTAGCTTGAAACTTGGCACCAATCTTGTTATAAATAGTTTAAGACAGAATTTAGATCAACCGCTCAAAAAAAAAAATCAAGATGACAGCCATCAAAGTTGACATAGTGCATTATTGCGCCAAATCAAATGTATTATTTCAATTTTGATACAATTTTGTCTGTTGCGCTATCTTAAACCGTCTTAGGTTTTTATGGACACATTTTTAAAACAAATCGAGTGGAAGTTTTTACTTTTGATGTGAGGAGTGAATAACAGAAAACGGTGAATTTAGAGTGAAATTGGAGTGACTTTTGAGTGAAAATGTTCATTTTCACTCATTTTAGAGTGACTTTAGGCAGGGCCCCACACTAACTTATTTTTGGTGGCCCAAAGGCAAATATCCGACCTTTTTCGGTGGCCCGATCAGGCCACCAAATTCTTCATTTCTGACATTTTGGTGGCCCGACGTGCGTTTTTGGTGGCCCTGGGCCACCGGACCACCGTTAGTGTCGAGCCCTGCCTTAGGGATCACTCGTCACACTTCGAGTGATCCCCGAGGTCACTCTAAAATGAATGAAAATGAACATTTTCACTCTCGAGTGATCCTGATATCTATATTATGGGAAAGCATCTACCAATGGCATAAGTTCAGATCAACTGTGACACTATAACCCACAAGAAATCAGCCTAAAAACAATGTAAGAAAAATCTGATAACAGTAAATACAGTTTCATTATGCTTATTTGTAAATGTTAATATACAGCACGAATAATCAATTTGGACAATTTTATTCGAACAATATACTGAAAAAGTAATTTCGCACAACACATTTAAGAGCAAAGTTGAGAAATTGCCGCCATGTCGGATTTTTTTTTTTTTTTTTTTGGGGGGGGGGGTTCGGATCAGAAGGGCTTTCAAGGACATCTGCGGATCAGACATTATTACACATACATACCATCATCATTCACGTTTCTACAACAGCAGAGTAACATACAAGTAAAAAAGCATATCTTGGATACAGAAGCATTTCTTTTTTATCAAAGATTGGGCCTTACCCAAACACTGGAATGAGCTCCACCCCCCCCCTTCAAAAAAAAAAGACCCTCAATATGGTTTACACTAGTACAATATCGTTCGGATGTATAGAAACATGTAATAGACAGCAATATAAGAAGATTGAACAAAATATATCAAATTATAAGTTATAAGTTGAGATTTAACTTTCACGCAACACACTAAAGGTATTGTTTACCATTGGGAGAGATATCACATTCGATTTATATGTGCAGGTTAGTTGTATCACAAAACATTCTACCATGTAAAAAAAAATTATAATAAAGCCTAAAACACACGGAGATAACACCATTTCTTTTCAAGAAACCATAACCATGATAACTGTTAACAATCTAGTATATAAAAAGACATTCTTATCAGATCTATTTAGTATATCTAACAATATTTAGCATTGATTATACTGATTTAAGTTTGTGCATTAGTTGTTCTATCCCTAACTCACAGTTTAGAACTAGTTTGAGGAATTAAGTAAAGCTGGGTTTTTGTTTTACGTGCACTAATGGTAAATAATGCCTTGAACGACAACCTCGATTAATTACCGCCATCTTGAATTTTGTGTGGATACTATTTTTATCGCTAAATATTACACATTGGCAAAATTTGTGCCAAATTCCAAGCTCCTATCTCTTTTTGGAAAATACTTTCTGTTCAATCTTATCTGCCTCAGAACAATCTACTATGATGAAATGCTACAGTAATGGCGACCAGCGTCACCTACCACTTGGCATGAAAAGTTAGTTTGCAGGTACTTTCAAGTCACTAGACCATAACAATATTACATGTGACCATGTAAACACATTGTATGCAAAATTTATAATGCATAAACATAATTTTTTCAAGTTTTAGATGTTAACTTGTCAACAGTGTATGATATTGCCTATAATTCCAGAAATATGAATTATGTCTCAATCTCAGTAAATCTCGATCTCAATCGCAGGTTTCAAAACAATTCTTCAGTTCTTCTTTGATAAATATTAAATCATGCATTTTTACATTTCTTCCTTTTTTCAAAACAATTTAAAAATATGTATTCCCCCCCCCCCCAAAAAAAAAGAGAAGCAAACAACAACCCCCCCAATCTATCACAATACACAGCTAAAGTGGTATCAACTTTTAGGAAGTTTTGCTCTCCTTCATATGACATCAAATTTGTTGCAATCCAATGTCTCTATCAAATTTCATGTTTGAAATGTTAAATTCAATAAAAATGGCGGCCCTATTGGACCGCATCTGTACTTTGGAGGTTTTTGCAACAAATCTACTGAGGTGTCCTTACGGAACATTGCTTAGTATACTTATTATTATGTATGGTCTTGTTTATAGAGAGAGTGGAACTCGAAAAGTAAGGACGATCTTGGATTTGACCCTCTGTGACGTCTTTGGGAACAGATGCGTGCAAATATATATTATGTTAAATTGGATTTCAAGTTTTAGACATTATAACTCCTGAACCAAATACAATACTGACCCCTAATTTTCTCCAAATATTGATTATATCATGGGAAAGATGTTAATTTCTGCATGGTTTTCATAAACATTCTTAATTTTATTTATTTTTTTTTACTTTTTAGAGAAATATTCATGGTGCATTCTGAAAAATGTCTCCATAAAAACCTAAGATGGTTTGAAATACCATTAAAATGTTCAGAATATATAAAAACCGTATAAATAGACAGCAAAACAGACAAAATTGTATCAAAATCGAAATGATACATTTACTTTAGGCGCAATACACTATGTCAGCTTTGATGGCCTGCAATCTTGAAGTTTTTGAGTGATTGATCCAAATTTTGTTTTAAACTTTCTATAGCAAGGTTAGTGTTTCGAGCTTCAACCTCTATTTGAAAGATATGTTTTGCTTCATCTCATCTGCTTCAGAACAATCTACTTTGAAATAATAGCAATCAGCGTCACCTGAGCTACCACTTGGTGTGAAGAGTTAGTTTCAGGCACAAACCCTTGTTTGTCAAAGAAAAAGTCTGCGTTTGCCAAGACTACTACACGCACCACTGGCACTGCTACAAGCGCCAGTGCCAGTGGTGCGTGTAGTAGTCTTGGCGCGCGCAAGCTTTTTTTTACGACCAACATGGTCTTGTCACAACTAAAGTGGCCATTTTTACATAGTGAGTTTTCAAGTTTGAGACGTTATAACTCCTGAACCGAAAATGGTACTGACCCCTAATTTTCTCCAAATATTGATTATATGTCAAAAAAAATTCTCGAAACGTTTCAAGATAATCCTTCAGTTTTTCTGTGATTTATGCTGAATCAAGCATTTTCATGATTTTCCTTTTTTTCAGAAAAATATCAAAAAATGAGTGTTTTTTCCTAAAAATCTCAATCCAATTATCACAATAACCCACAAAAATGGTATCAACTTGTAGAAAATGTTATTCTCTTTCATATGACATCAAATTTGTTGAAGTCTGATGTTTCAATCAAATTCTATCTTTCAAATAACAAATTCAGTAAATATGGCGGCCATCTTGGACGCCATCTTGGATTTGGAGGCTTTCGCAACAAATTTTTTGAGGTAGACCAGTGGAATGTTGTTTGTTACAATAAAAACTTGAAAATAAGCATGGTCTACTTAGTTTGTAGAGAGAGTGCAACTCACTCGTTAAGTAAGCGACTTTTTGGGGTATGGCCCTCCGGTTATAACATACACGTACTATTCCAACACTCTTTTGCCAAGTCAAGGGAGCAAATGTGAGAGTATGTGCTTACAATCCAACAGAGTTTACATATACTTGTCTGTGTCACAATAGACTGTGACAATGAATACCTGTGTGTATACAGTAACCAACTGCTTGTTTAAACTTAATATAGCATAATATTATGTCAGGTCTATATGTGACCCTGCATCACAAAACCACCAAAACGTCGCCATATATGGATTTTTAGTAAAGGGCAGATTCTCAAAGAGCAGACTCTAAGATTTAAAATGATGTATAACTCAATTCAAAATAATGCATTTCCCTAACCCATCTAAATCATGGAAATAAAGCACACACTCTGGAAAAGTGTGAACTGAGAAAAGAGCCCTATTCAAGTGCTTAACCTTTACCAAGCCATGCTAGCTGTGTGATGAAAAGGACAAAACACAGGATATAAACCACAGGAGCAACAACAAGGAAGGGATTATGAGATTAAGCTGAAATTAAGCATATTCTATCAATACATTCTGTCCATGATTAATGCCAACTTTCAATGCAGTAGCGTTATCCTAGCAAAAGTTATTAGACTTGAGATTGAAGAGTGTGCAAAGGATTTCAAGAAATGAAAAGGGGCCTCTAAGACGTATCTGATCATTCTATTCCCCCCCCCCAAAAAAAAAAAAAGGGTTGTAGAAAAACTGCTGAAAACACACTTTCCCACTCATGTTATGATCCCAAACTATAGAATAATGTAGAAAACGGATAGCCCTTTCAGAAAATATGAAAAAAAATCAAGATTTACTCAGTTGACCCATTTCACTTTTTTGAGCACTCACGTAAAATCAAGGGGTGCGACTTTTGTTGGTTTTGTGATGTATGGTCACAGATGTGGATTTACCACTTCTGGGAGGTAACAAGTTAACCCTTTCAGTGCCTATAATGGGGGTTTTCTGTGTCAGTAGGCACTCCAATCACACTAAGGGTTAAAGGGACTGTACAGTTCTGGTTGGGGTGACAATTCAGGTGTATAACATTTTTTTTTTGGTGAAATAATGAGAAATCTCTTACGAAAGATGAAAGAGCATGTAATTTCCAGGAGGATTCAATGTTTATTTAATGAAAATTGGCCTTGAAATGGCTGAGATATCCAAAAAAGCGATCCTAATAAAATTGAAAGGTCATGACTTTCATTAGGATCTCTTTGTTTTACCTTGTTTTTGGATATATCAGTCATTTCAAAACCGATTTTCAAAATAAACTTTTGATTCCCCTTAGAATTGTATGCTCTTTAACATTTTATAGAGTGGGTTTCTAAATATCTCGCAAAACGTTACAAGCTGAATCCTCACCTCAACCAGAACTGTACAGTCCCTTTAATAGCTAATACACTTGTCATCACCTTTCACCTCTCAGCTGATGAAATCATTATAGCAAATATCAAATAAAGAATATGGTAACAATCCCGGCTGAAAATCATGTGTGAAATCTTGTACACGCGTTCTATACAGCATGTACGACACGGGTATCTTTCATCTATAAAGAACTGTCATTACAATTTGAGGTAATTCACTCATGTCATATATCTCATGATTCTTGTGAAATAAAGAGAACAAAAAGAAATTTTATTTTTCATCCATGAAGAACTGAAATATCTCTTTTTGATATATTATCACTGATTTCTTGGTCAAATCATAATTTGTCTGTCATGCACTGTGCGTACAACTTTGTGAATCCATACAATCAAACAAATTCAAAAATAAATGTAAAATGAATGTAACAATTCCAGGAGTTGAAAGTGTCCAGAAATATGATAAACAATCAACATATGTCTGCAACATTCCTCAATAAAATATAAATTTATGAGCAATCTCAGGCACATAAGAGTACATTTCACTGCTCTATTCCACATTTCAAGAGTGTAAATTCAGCAGTAAATGGACAAATATTTCGAATATTATCCACTTGCATTATCATATGATGAAAATTATTACATAATTCATCTTAGAGTATCAACTCTGCCATCACTATAACTCAATGACCTAATTAGTTACTGTACTTTATGCTTAATACCAACTGTAAAAGTGGAAATGTTCTCATGAATGATTTGTCATGCTCAGTTGAGTAGAATTAATTTTGAACCTTTTAATTCCATGGGATGAAAGAGATAAAATGTTATAACATAATACAAGCCAAAAATATTTGCATGCTTTAATTTTTATGCTAGTTTCATGCTGTGCTTTAATTTTTGCACTAGTTTTATGCTGCACGAAATGTGCAGGGGCAAACATTTCCACACCATGAAAATTTCCACTTTTTCAGGAAATCCCACATATATCTTTCCCGTTCATTAAAAATCTGATCAAAAGAGAATTATCTTATATATATAACATGATAGTGACCTTTCATAATCTAATATGATTGTTGATATACATAAAGAGTGAATATCATCCTTGTTGATATATTGATATATCTCTTAATGCTATTCCTCATGTACATGACTATTTTCAACCTCGTTACTCTTTTTCATCGTGTTAATGTATAATGTGTAAGCTCGCGTTAGGCAACAATAGATTGAAGAGGTGGCATTAAGCTGTCTATTCTAGATTTTTTATTTATTTATTTTTTTTGTTGCAAACAAAGTCATTTTTTCCTCCATTCATCAATTTCTTTAATCCAATACCAACAATGGTGTCAATGGGTCACAGCGCCATTAATCCGTTGAGGACAAGTCCCGAGTATACTCGGGCAGGGGTCTACGGGAAATGAGTGCTGTAGCAAAACCAGCCCATCATCAACGGGTTAATGTACTCTCAAATACCAGTTGGAGGTTCAGGTGAGAGGGTTTTGGTATCTATGCTGTGCAGTTCTCACATAACAACAAAAGTCAGAGATGGTTTTGATTCTCTGTGCAAATATGAAAAGGAAAGCTCAAAAGAAGATTCTGCCTTTACCAAAACAAAAATTCTGTATGATGGGAAAGGTCATGCACCTCCATAAAATGTTGAGATTATTCACACATATGAAACAAATACAGCTTTTCATGAAACAACAGAAAATAGAAATGTTTTGCTTCAGCAAGATTTGCAGTCATGGAAGCAGCAAGAAAACAACTGTTTTTCAACCAATATGGCTCACAAAATATGTATTCCATCTATCGAGAAAATGGACTGTTTGGATGTTAATTTACAGTCACGATCGCTAGGGATGCAGTCAAATGCTCAAAATAAACTAACCTTGGGACCAACAGCTATAGGCCCCTCTCTGAATATCCTTCCTAGTGGCACTGCCATTTCAAATAATGGATTCGAATCCTCGACCTTATAATGGAGAGTTTGTGGGCTTGTCCACAGGGCCACAATAATTGTTATTTGGCTAAAATGCCATATCAGGTCAGATTTATGTCATTTAGAAATTTGATAATATGGAGTGTGGAAAGTATAAAGAAACCGAGCAAGTTCTTTGGCATACATTATTTCAATCAAAGTGGTTACTTGTCAACTTGCGAAAGTATAATAACACAGAGCAAGCAAGAATCTTAAACAAAGAGCGATCAACATTCCAAGAATGATCCACGCAGCAAATCTACCCCACCTTTCGTACCACAATAGAGTTATTTTCTCTTGCAGGGTCAAGTCCAAACTTTTGTCGAAATCAACACGCAGGAACTTCAAATCCTCCTCTATCTCAAAGCTAGTCATTTTCCGCAGCCCCACTAAACTGAATTTCTCAGCTGTCGAGACTCCATCACTCAAACCATCATAGTTTCCTGCATTTTGACTGGTCCTCTGCGAGTCTTTCTGTTTTTTATCATCAGGACCAAGATCTCTACTCCCGTCTCCCTTCTGGGTGTCTGCGTGAAGCTTCAGCATCATCTCTGCAACTGAGAGCATCTTGGGACTTTGGTGACCATCGTGAGTGTTGACGAAAGCATTGGCCGGCACTTCCTGGTCGCCGAAATGAAAAGCAAAGCCAGATCGCCTGCTCCGGGTCAGGCTGCGACTGGCTGCCATCACATCAGTGTCCCTGTTAGCAGCCATGACGTCGGGACTACGAGATGGACGTACGGCAGGGGGCATCTCGTCCGTTTCGTCAAAGGAGTCTGTGGACATC
Source organism: Diadema antillarum (assembly GCF_040938485.1). Lineage (NCBI taxonomy): Eukaryota > Metazoa > Echinodermata > Echinoidea > Diadematoida > Diadematidae > Diadema > Diadema antillarum. The sequence continues at coordinate 1,754,135 of NW_027270902.1, forward strand.
AGGGATAAGTTTCTTGCAAAGCGAGGGGTACGCGAGCCTGAAATATGAGAACCACTGCCATCTGATAGGTTTCTCTCATAAATATCTCTTTCTATCTCCTTCTCCTCCATCCAATCTTTTGTGTGATTCAACTCCTCCTCCTCCTCCTCCTCATTTGCATAGATGCTTTCATGTATGGGTCCCAAACTGGTCATAAAATTTGTCCTACTCCCATGGCTAATTGGATGCGATGCATGACTGACTATCTTGCTGTTGTAGTTTTCGTCACCATTCAACATGGCTGCTCTGTCCAAATCCATCATGCTCGGTTTGTCCTTAGCTACCACTGGTCAATAATTCATGAATCTGTAACCCTGACTATAGACTAGCAGGCATATAAGATACGTTTGATATCTAATGGTGATTGATCATTTCTGTGTTTTATCTACTCAAAATCCTGAAACATGATAGCAAAGTTCTCCAAGAAATGCATAGATCACAAATGTTTTCACGAATGTTCTAATATTTATAGAAAGTCTATTTCCATAGATTTATGGACCAGGCACACACAAATAATAAGCAGGTGTACCTATAAAAAGCTGACACTGTTTCATGAGGCAGTAAATCATATGCGCACTTTTGATCTCCGACGTTGTCAAGGCAAAACAACTTCACATTCCTATAGTGCATGACACAGCGTTGCCTTCAAATCCAAAGAAATTGCAGTCTTATCGAAGAGACGAAGTGTTGCGAAAACTGTTGGTTCCATGAAAAAGTGACATATCCAAACAGAAAGAGAAAAATCCAAAGGCACTGATATCTTCCCAGCGGATGATGCAAATCATGGCACAAAATTTGACTCATCTGATATAGTTGAGGTCCTTTTGAATCAGTAGCGATGTTACACAAATGCTCCTTGTTCTCTTTACATCCACAAGAACTTTTTGATCTCTGTATTACCTGCAACTCTATATTAGCTTTATAACTGTGCACAGTGGTAAGTGGAAACCTATGAACTTTCTCCTTTCTATCCGTTGTGCATCTACTCTATCATGTGACCAAATCAATCATCCATTCATGTCAAATTGAGCACTCTAAACTACAAAAGACAAAATGTTTGAAGTGTATCCCCTTTCAAGTGAAAAAGTTTGAAGGCGAAAAGGTGAACTCCCAGCACCCGTTTCAGCACACAACAGGGAATTCAACCAACACTCTCTGTAATTGAATACATCTCAGATGTGTTTTCATAGGGGATAAAACGTCTTTGGTTTCAAGTGGCTCATTTCCCATACAAGCATAAATCTTCAAAGCCCATTTCTCAAATAGCACATCAGTCTATAGGGCATACAATGTGTAGTAGCGACAACCACTGCAGTTTATACTGTGTCTGCAGATACTAGCTGATTTGACAACACAACGAAAGAAGTATCCTAAAACACACAAAGTACTTCTAGGTAAATGTCACCAACAAAAATATTAAGACAAGAAGAGGAGAAAAGAGAGAATTCTTCCAAGAGTTTGTAATCATAGAGCTTTCACAGTTCTGGTTTGTGGTACTTAGATGCATGTAGAGGTCCACAGTCACTGTTGAAATGAGATGCTACTGATGGTACAATATATCAGTCATTCCAATTGATTGTTAGTAAGCAAAGGGTACGAAAAGATACGATATCTTGAGAAGCAGAAGAAGCGGTAGCAAGGCTTGAGATGAGCGCTGCATGCGACTGGTGCCAAGTCCTCTTTGGGTCATGCTCTATAGCACTGGACACCAGCCCCTGTAGCTAGGATCGAGGAAAGGCTCACTCAATGCCGCGAAAGTCAGTCCTTCTCTCGCACTGCTACGCCCTCTACCTGGATGACTCGGTTAGCGAACGGACACGAGCACAGAGACGTTATGAGGTACGCAACGTGGAGCAAACAGCGTCAAAGACATGGAAGAGAGTGCAACATTCCGTTTGGCATGCTATATGGCAAGATGAGGCACACTCTTGCTGGGTATAGAGTTGGTGAGAGAGATCATGCATCAAGCCAAGTACCTGAGTCCTTCTCGGCCCCGCCCACTGCCCCGCCTTCCAGCAGACTCTCTGCTATGGTCTCACAGCTAGTCGGAGACAGGAAGTTGCCGTACTTCGGGCCGCTGTCGTCGGAGAAGACGTCGGAGGACGGCGAGTCAGGTGAGATGGGGGACGACGGGGACTGCTGTGAGGTGTGCTCTATAGCGGCTTTCTTCAGATTACTTCCCAGGCTAGAGAGACGACGAAGCCTCATCGCTGACTTCACGGCTGTTAAGGCTTTCTGCAGGATTCATAACAGACCAAACAAACACAAGACAATTGTCATATGGTGTTCAAGTTGCTGAAATATCTTGTTTGCTTCACAATGTCTGGATACTTCATCTTAACAATCTCTTGTGCAAGATGCCAAGAAAAATGTTAACTGAAATCTTCAGGCTAAATTTTTCATAACATGGACCTATCAGTCAACAACAAACTCCATTTTCAATATGTTAAGCGGTATGGTGCACTCAGAGTCTACACAAATTGTGGTCAAAGGGTCTTATTAGACAAAGACTAGCTCACAGCTCAATCTCCACTTTAACAATGCAAAACGTTAACCTCATAAAATGCCTCTTAAAAAATCCTTTCATTTCAAAGACTTTTTGAGGAGGGTACAAGTAATTTATCCTGTTTAAATCATCCCACATACATGCTACCTAAAGTATTACATCTACCAGTCCATATCAGCTTAAGAGATTCTGTAAGAAAAAAACATGTCCTTTCCCTAACCAATCCTCTTTAAGTAAATCATGCTTACTAATCCAACCAAAAAGGGTTTTGTGTCAGTGACTAAGGTCTTAAACCTGCCTCTCTGTCCCCACCCTTCCCCTTCCTCTCTCTCTTTCTCTTTGTACTTTTTCCAATAGTGTAGTGGTCAGCACATCATGCTCACAAGACCAAGTAAACTAAAAGGGAATTCAGGACCAGTTAAGAGTCAGCCTGAAAAGAAGGAGTAAAATTTTCCAAGCACAACAATTCAACATTTGATCAAAATTCAGTAAAAATTAAGGAAGACATGACATTTTTAAGCTATTCTAATTTTTCACAGAACAGTTCTTGAATGGTCAATATGAATATGCAAAGAGTGAAGTAATGATGTTATCCCCTCCCAAATTGCCTTATAGTTTATACATAGCATATTTTGAAATTTCCAGTTTTTCATTCATTTGCAATGATGCCCCAGTCTCAAATTCTGATATATTTGACTGATCATTATTTTGAAGTTATTCAAACTGGAAGAACATCATGTTTTACATTTTTATGACAGAAATTTGAATTTTCTTCATTTTTTTTACATATCTGCAGAAAATTGTGACATGATGACATCATCAGATCAGCTTACTCATTTGCATATTCATGTCAACTGTTCAGGAACTGTTATGCGAAATTTAGCAAATCTTTTTAATTTCATAACATCTGTGTTTCTTAAATGAATTGTAAAGTTTTGCTTGTCATACATTATATTTTACTATGTTAAACGATTGTGTTACAGAGACTATCTTCTGAGATCCCCATAGACTTAGTACACAGGCCACCAGGTTCCCGTAGGGAACGGGTTAGTGTCCATTGCACTGTGCTCATGAAAGGTTTCCTTGGAAACCATTAACTCACCCTCCACTTTCTTCTGGAGTTGAATGTCCTTAGCCTGTCCAGACTGATCTTGGCTCCCAGGTCCTGACGCTCATCAAACTGACAGGAAGTAATGTAAAGAGCAAAATACCCCAAAAATCAGCTCATTACACAGTGCCAGACATTAACTTTTTCTTTAACTTGCCCTTAGGGCAAGTAAAAAAATGAATTTCCACATTTTTTACTCACCCAAAAGAAAACTGGACCAGGCCCTTAAAGAGCAATGTATTAATAGACTTGAGGAACTTTTGATTTTTATATTCAGGTTAAAATTTTACTTGCCCAATTGGGCAAGCCACTTGCCCAATATACAATATTGCTTGCCCCATGGCATATGAAACATATCTGAAAGTGATCCAATGGCAATATTCAGATAGACTTGCTTTAAAGTTACTTTCTCTGTGTAAAGATGACGATGAAGTGTACATGCTGGTATATTTCCCAGTTGATAGGACATTTTTCTGACCACTAATTTTTCACTTTGTGGTCTTCTCACGGTCTTATCATGACGATTGCAAAACAAAAACGAAAACAAAAATTACACAAATCTTCTGAAGAAAGTGTGCCTTCTCAATAAACTTTTTTTTAAAAGATATTGCTTGAAAAGAGATCATATCTCTCAGAAAAAAGAAGGCGTAACTTAACTGGTATTCCAAGAATTTGCTTTTCTGCTCCTTGATTTAAAAATTTGAGCCTTTCAATTTGTCATTTTATTGTGTCTTATCCGAGAGATGATGAGAACTGATAACATGAAATCAGAGCTCTAATACAAGTAGTCATTTGATACTGCAATGTTAGCGTGCTGCATGGTGTACATATCATGTGACATCATAAACTGTAGTAGTCTCTCATCCAGCAAAGCTAAACAGAAACTTTAAAAATTAAAAACTTTCAAACAGATTGCCCAATATTCCTCAAACTTTCACAAATGTGTTCTACTAATAATGCATGCATCCACTCAATTCACACATAAAATGTATATTTGGGTGAACTTGTCCTTTAACTTGATTTCAACTGACTTAAAACATCAAGACATGATACACCATAGAATATGAGAAGCCAGTAAATGGCAAATTTACATCTTACTGAAAATTTCAGCTGGCTAATCTATTTATCACCATTTGACCAGGAATGTGCTAAATTGCAACAAGCAATAAACCTTCATCTTTCAAGCCTTATGTGAGAACTGGTATATGAATTAAAGCAATGACACACCTAGCAATACTGTTCACATCCAATTAAAACCTGGAAATAATATTAGAGTCGACCATTTCATTTTAAGTCTGATATTACCAAACAAACACACCAGGATTTATACACAAAGACTAGTGAAAATAACTTCAGTGGTTTATACTGGAAGTCAAATGACTTCTCTCACTATCCTTATGTGCTTTTTAATGATATACATGTACCTTATACTTAATTAGACTTATTACAAGAGACCTACCTTCAACCAGGGATGTTCCAAGCACTCTCGTAAACTAGGCCGTTTCCTAGCGATGTGCAAAAGTGAGGAAAAAAGACAAGAAGATACAGTGTATGGTGAGATTCCATTGTTTTTCTCTATACCACAAGGAGTCTTCAAGAGCACGGTGCAAAGCAAGTCTGTATGAATTATGAAGCAAGACACTTATCTAATCACTACAGTAACACAGCACACCTGAGCTGTCTAGGTAAACTTACAGATTAGCTATCATATTACACAACCAGCATTTCTCTCTTGTGCATGGATACAATGGCCAACTTTGCCCTATGCTATAAGATATTTATGAGAGAAAGCGATGTAAGAATATTAACTCTTTATGTGCCATGGTGAAAACCCCCTGTGTGCCACATTATTTTGAGACACCAATGTAGTCATATGATGTATGAATATAGAGCATTCGGACATGCATAAACATTATATGGATATATGAATATGTAATTTCTTGAAACAATGCTGAAACTATCATTTCAATATGCGACATATCCATGCAACATATCAAAAATAAGCGTTCAGGCACATAAAAACATTGTATATCCATAAAATCATGTATCAAATTGAGATTTCTCTAGTCTGAAAGTGGGATATTAAAGACACTACTTACTCATCATTCATCTCAAACATGAGCCAGATGAAATCCTGGGCCTCATCGGAGATGTCGTCCCATACCTCATCATCGAAGTCCCACTGACCACCTCGGACATTCAGCAGCGTCTGGCGGTCATCTTCCCCAGCAAACGGTGAGATTCCACTTAGTCTGTAGGCATTGGAGGTCAAGGGAATGAGGAATTACTAGGGGGTCATAATATAAACCTGTGAAGCGAATGCTTAACCCATAGATGCCGATCTACGGAATAATCCGTAGCAGAAGTGGCTTGGAGGATGATGTTTATCATAACCTGTAATTCTGACCTGACATCCCACAGTCCTTTGCCTTACTTTCTGTCTCTATTGTTTAGATTGGTATTCACTTTTGAGGTTTACAGCTGAAAGAATAAGTCTACATCTATGTGAGATCGAACACTGGGTACGCATACGTAATTTACTGTAGTCCAATCCATAGAGGGTAAATGAATTACACCACACTTAAAGTCTGCAGCTACATGTTGTATCTATCAGATTTCAAACAATATTTCTTCATATTTGTAAGCATTACACCCTAAGAGTTATATACCATAGGAAAGTTTACGGTATGAAGATATCTAATTGACAATAGTTTTTTTTTACTGCATGAAGAAAATAGTTTTCATATAAAAGTAGTTTCTTTTGAATAAGTGTTATGATCATTCATAAATTTGTAAATCATACATAATGTTCATATCATATGACATCACATGATGCTGATTTACATTTTATATTAAAGGCCATTACTTTCTCTTTCAATAGACATATAGTTTTCCTTTTTTTTTTCTTTTTTGCTCATTTAAAGTGTCGGTGACATCACCTTGGAATTTGAGACAGCACAGTTCAGCAAACATGCATGAAATAGCCTCCAGCACCAACAGCTTATAAACTGCACTACACCACAGGCAGATATTGCTAATTCATTGAATTTTTTTCACTATTGTAAAAAACAAAAGGAAGAGATGTAGATACACGCTTTATAAAAATTATAAATAGATACACCATAAAATATCATTTGCCAACAGATAGATATTTAGACGTGACAGATAGCCACACAGATGACAAATAGTCATATATAGGTTGACAGATAGAGAGAGAGAGAGAGATCTAGAGATAAATTCAGAGACAGAGATGGAGAGAAACAGATAGAGAGATAGATAGATAGATAGATAGATAGATAGATAGATAGAAAGATAGATAGATAGATAGAGATAGAGAGATAGATAGATAGATAGATAGATAGATAGATAGATAGATAAAAAGAGATAGAGAGATAGATAGATGGATAGATAGGTAGATAGATAGATAGATAGATAGATAGACAGATATATAGATAGATAGATAGATAGAGAGATAGATAGATAGATAGATAGACAGATAGAGAGATAGATAGATAGATAGATAGACAGATAGATAGATAGATAGATAGATAGACAGATAGATAGATAGATAGATAGATAGAGATAGATAAATAGAGATAGATAGATAGATAGATAGATGGATAGATAGGTAGATGGATAGATAGGTAGATAGATAGATAGATAGATAGATAGATAGATATAGATAGATGGATAGATAGGTAGATAGAAATATAGATAGACAGATAGATAGATTGGTAGATAGATAGATAGATAGACAGAGATAGATAGACAGATAGATAGATAGATAGATAGATGGATAGATAGATAGAGAGAGAGAGATAGAGAGATAGATAGATAGTTAGAGAGAAAGAAAGAAACAGATAGAGAGATAGATGGATAGAAAGATACCAAGCTACAAAGATAACATAAAGAAAGAAAAGAACATAGACCCACATATGGTAGGCAGAGAGACAAAGGGACATATAGGTGAGTACAGGTGAATATAGAGACAATTAGGGTGAATAAATTGTGAGGCAATCACAAAGGAGGGGGTACAATTGACATATATCTATATTCTAATTTAGAAAAAGACAGATCTCTGAAATGGAAGCTATAAAGAGGAGACAAGTAAGAAATTTTGAAGGGCAACAGAAGAGATGAGAAGAAATAAAAACCTCATACAAGATTGGTATCTGTGCACAGTCAATGAAACCTACTGCAATACATAACTAAATTAATCATATACACTGCTGTGTATGACTAACATGCAAAGTTTAAGAATACTTTGGTTAGAAAAAAGTAATGTGAAAGAAAATGGCTACATTTTATCCAAAATGGATGATTTCTAATAAACAGTATAATGATTCAAACATTTTCCTCACAGGGAACATATTAATTTTGAATGAGATTTGAAAAAAAAAAAATGTCAATTGAGCCAACATATTACACTGAACCCCCAAAAGCTAATTAACCCATTGAGGATGGTTTGATTTTGTTACAATATGCACTTCCCATAGACACCTGCCCGAGTATATTCGGGACTGGTCCTCAACGGGTTAACGGCAAATGAGGTTACTTACAAAATGTAAGCAATGACTCCAACACCCCAGACATCAGCAGCAGTGGAGACTGGCTGCTTGTTGACCACCTCGGGAGCCACAAACTCTGGGGTGCCAAACTTACAGCGAACCTCCTCTCCTTCCTTCAGCACTGCAGCCAGACCAAAATCAATCAGTTTGATGTCATCAGATTCTGGTGTTACCAGCAGGATGTTTTCAGGCTGAAAACAAATGAAAGCAGAATAAAAACTTGATCACAAGTCTGCAGCAAAGTCTCCTGGATTTCCAAGACTCTTTGAATGACTGAAACTTAAGACATCAGGCATGGTTTTAGAAGAGCATGTCCACTCTAATCTTTCTACATCAGCTGTTGCAGTCTGTGCATGAAAAGGGTGTAATATGACATTAAAAGAAAATCAATTTGTACATTCAGACCACCACAGGTCATACCACTAATCAAGGACATTGATTCAATTGTTTTAATTGAGAAAAGGATTATAGGTGTTTGTTCAAAGTGAAAAAAATAAGCTGCCTATTCATTTGTTCACTGGCAGTTTCAACATATCCCTTGACAATTAGCAAAAAGAAAGAGAAGGAAAAATAACAGATCTTGATAATCAGCAGACTAAACAAGTTCTCAGGTTACTACGGAAACCCCTGTACTCTTTGAAAACTGACCACCACTGACCATCACAGTCTAGTGACCCTAGGAATTGAGAGACACAAATCTACAATGTAGAGGCTATCTTTGGCTCTATGAGGTTAGCTATCATGGTTACAATGCAACAATTAATAAAACAACAGTCCAGGAAACAAGATATATATATGGGAAATCACTTTGTCTGATGGAATAAAAGGAAGGAAGAAAGACCTGGATTGTTGATGCTTTTGAATTACACTGAAAGTGAAACTGGTTACAAAACTGGTATTACACACTCATGTATTGAGCAAGAGCATGATACTTTTAAAGATATAACAATAGCGATGCCACATACGTTAATATTCTGGTATCCTGATGTGTACAGTAAAAAAAATAAATATTGACCATAACTGAACCTGCAGCAAAATGTTACAGCACTACAAAACTGTTGAAAGGTGAAGTGTTTGTAAAGAAACAAAAAGTGTTTTCATATGGCTGCTGAGAAATAAAGTATATAAAGCAATAGCTTTAGTATGGAGGTTTGAGCTAAATGATATATTGTGAAAATCATTACAATTTAATTATCAACTTGTCTCTAAGTAAGATGTTACATGGGACAGTGAAGTAGCTGCTCTGATTGACCGACTAAAATATAACATATATAAAAACTATTAAAAAATGATATCCTATATGCAAAAATGTAATTTGAAAAAGAAATTTTGTTTACTTTCATGTCTGAAAAACAAATTTTCTATTAAACAGAGGGTAAATTAACATGGTATATTCTACTTCGAATCTTCGGAAGAGTTATGTATATATCGACATGAAATTCCCTGAAGAGTAATGACATTCATTGTTTAAAATGGAAAAAAAAAATATAATTTGATTTGAAATCTTTGCCAGATTATATAATCTTTGATTATCATAATCAATGAAAATTGCAGTGCAAATTGGCAACCTTAAGATCTAAGTGGACGATATTCCTGTCGTGCATGTAGATGAGTCCATCCATGATCTGTTTGAGGAAGGCAACAGCCTCACTCTCTGAGAAGGAGTCCCGAGTGACGATCCTTTCAAACAGTTCTCCTCCTGTTACACTGGTCACTCAATGGTCAAGGAAAGCTACAGTATGATACTCATTCAAGATTTGGACACTTACCATTATTCATGGACTGGTCAATATTTCCATTTTTTCTTCAAGGCAAAATACGGAACGTAAGTTTTACCTCATGCAATGGAGTATAGATTTAAAATCCCCCCAAATGATATTTATATATATTTATCTCCCTCCTCTCTATCTAGCTACATATATCTTTACATAAAAAAATGAGATAAAGAGAGACAGAAAGATAAAGAGATAGATCATCATGTGGAGATACAATCGCTGTCAAATTCATGATACCAATGCTGAGATGGTGTGAAAAAATTATTTTGATAGAATTTTTTTTTGGATTGATTTACTGATGTTTTAGGTAACTTCACTGATTTTATAACATACATGGGAAGCGTAGGCCTACACAACACACAAAGTCAGACTCCACTGGAACACAACATGTATATTCTAGAGAATGCCCATGTTGTACATACCTTCAAATATATTCTTGCACTACATAAAATTACTAATGAGTATTCCACTTACATCATAAAGGCCACATTGGATCCAGAAAAACCATTTCACTCTTTGAGGGTGAGCTGATTTTCCTATAACACACATTTTCCATAGACACCTGCCCAAGAATACTCATGACTAGTCTTAAACGGCTTGATTGTTTGAATGTTACTTTGTGTATGTGAGGTTTGTGTATGTGTATATGTGCGTATGTACAGTACATGTATGTGAAAATGGGTGCATGTGTTTGTTTGATTGTGTTACAATGAAGGAATGTAAGCTTCTGCATAGTTACCATGACTACAAGTAAATTGCTACAAGTATCTATCATATAAAACAGACAAAGATGGTATCACAGATATCAATGATACTGTGTAATGACATAAAAAATTATGCCATATGAAGTCCATACCAGGTTAAAATATTGTAAGGAAAGTTTAAAGGCAATCAATGCGATTAACTAAAGTCAGAATAAAGGAACAGCGAGCACTGATATAATCTATTTCTGTGTACGAGGTCAATTATATAATATCAAAATCATTTCATTTATCACTATTTTATTGAGGTCAGTACACAGAATTTTCAAGCTTTCAGCACAATTTGTTTCTCCTATAAACTTTGTCAGAAGAAAAATAGAGAAATGTTACCCTGAACTGCTTTTCTTGATGAACAAGTAAGTACTGAATCAATGTCAGAAAGAATATACACAAACAAAATTTGAGTGATATCGTAACTCTTTATGTGCCATGGTGTAAACCCCCTGTGTGCCACATTATTCTGTGACAGCAATGTAGTCATGTTTTTGAGGAAACATTCTGCTTTTCAAATCTATGTAAGTTCAACAGATTTTCGTTACCCTGGACATGTAATGAGCAAAGTTGTAACGAAAATTCCAAGCTTTACTTTGATGTAAATTGTATGACAAATCTACAATCGCTTTTCTTTTAAATGACCAGTTCCTACATTATTGTAGAGGCATGACTTTTGCAAACTCAACAGTGCTTGAAACTTAGAATTTACCTGCAAATCCAGTAGGGAACACCCCTTTGATAGTCAATCACCACATAACATGCTATAGCTACATGTGACAGGAATGGAATCGCGAGAAACGCTTTCATCATACCGAGGCATTTGGCTATTTATCGATCAGTTTGGGCGGCTTTGGGCGTTTGAGCAGAATATGCGAAGTTGGCACGCCGTCGACTGAGTCGGCGTGCGAACGTGGCACATAAAGAGTTAATAGTGGTAGCAGAGCGGAGAGCTGATCTCTGTCACCATGGTGAAGTCAGTATATGCTAATCAAGAACTTGTGCTTCTCAGAAAATGACTACTTGACCCTCGATCACTCCACAAAACAAATATTTTGTTCTTAGCAACCACACAGCTAACAATGGTTAGGCGTTGCTAGGATTGTAGAAGGACTTCAAAAGCATGACACCACTTATTCAAAAGGAGAATCCTGCATTAAAGGGATAGTACACTGGTGATTTGTGATCTTAAAGGCATAATTTACCATTTGCAGATGAAACAAAAACTCAGCATTAGTGCTTTAGAATAGTTCTAAAATGTGAGTTAGGGATAGAAACAACCACTGTGAAAATTTGAATTAGTAAAATCGATGTTGTTAAATATACAAAGTATTGTTAAATATACAAAATGTGAACAAAAGTTATAATAAAAATGTGTCTGGAATAGACCGTCTACAGGTCTACAGTTATGGTTTATTGAGAAAAATACTGACATCTCCTTATAAACAGGCTTTATTGCAAAAATTTTATATGGGAGGGTGTTTTGTGGTACAACAGACCTACACATATGCATGAAAGGCGATAACTTGAACATTTTTCAAATCACCTCTCCCACAGGTAAACTGGATCTTCAAAGCAATATATTCCTTTTTGCAAACATCATGAAATTTTGCATGGCTGAAGAATAATGTCTCCCACTATTGAGTATGATATCTTACGGTATTACACCTCAGTTTTTGTAAAAGAAATTAAAAACTAACCCCTTGTCACTTGAGAATAAGCTTCCCTTTTGTACCTAGAATAACAGTTGGCATATTTTCAGGGTCCAAATGAATTCACTGGAAATCTGTCTTGCATATTACATACAAAAGTATGTTGTTTCCTCATCCGTCATAAAGACATTTCCAGTTTAATCATTCTGAGGTCTGAATTGTCTATACCTCTACAATGTACCAGCTTATGAAATGAATCTAATTTTCAGGGTTGGAATAAAGGGACACATAAATTTTAGATTTGTATTTGAAGAGTTTGTTTGCAAAAACCAATAAGTCCATATTTGTCAAATGGAGATATTTTGCAAACAAACTCTTCATTTACAATTCAGCCACAATCTGTATTCTTAATGGAGTTGTTTATTTTCAGGGTTGGAAAAGGGACACATAAATTTTAGATATGTATATACAATTCAGCCACAATCTTTATTCTTAATGGGGTTGTTTGTTACATACTGTACAAAATATCTAACCTGTCCTACGTGTAGATTAGTCAATTTGCCATTACTCCGTGTAGACTGCTACATTATTGAAGAGTGTCCTAGCTTGCCTATACACCTGTACATGTTCAACACAAGATCATCTTTATATTTCTACACCTGAGCATCATTACATAAAGGTCATAGAGAGTGCATATAACTCTGGAATGGCATACAATGTACACTTTTAATAGATGGCTTTGTATGAATCAATGCCTTTATATTCCGTTACTTTTCAGGTGGCTTCTTAGAAAAAAAAAATTTGCCAAGCATGTACTGCATTAAAACACAAACAAAACAAACACAAACACTCCTACTACTTTCGATACACTCAACTCTAATGAATATAATAGGACCAAGAGTGAGGCCTAAAATTAGGAAGTATTCGACTTTCATATAATATTCAGCTCACTTTTCATATTTTGGTCCTAGCATATACCTGAAAAAAATTAGACTTCCACGATATTGACTGTGCATCACACGATACAAGGAGAGGGTGAAGAACCAGAAATGTAATTCTAAAAATAATGGAATTACACTGATGAAATACATAACTTACATGTCAAAATCTTGATAATCCATCCATTATTGGCACGACACATTTTCCCAAATAGATAGTCCTGTTAATCTCAGTCTTACAGTAGACACACACACACACAGGAAACTGGAAACCAATACTGATATAGTCTTTTCAACAACTGGTGCATATATTCAACCAGACATCACTAACACAGCTACTGACTGAAACCAATTCTGACTCGACTCCTGTAGACTGGTAGTAATAGGGATCAAAGATTAGCAGTGTATACACACACTACCCACACAGTCACACATCCCTATTTAATGTATTAGCCAATCACTGGTGAGACCAAAACTATCAAAGCTTAGTCTATCATCCTAGACCTCATTAAGACTTCTACTACAATTGTCAGCCAGCAAGTTAGCCTCATGTAGATTTAAAGCCAATAAAATGAGAACTGTGGGGGTGTTCCATTACTATTTAGTTTATGCATTTTATATAGACTGTGCATGACCCCTACATAAAAACCAAAAAATGTTTTTAACAGGAAAGAACTGTTGACTAGTATGAAGTCATGATGAGGAAAACAATACCCTCCTCAGCCCTTCCATATCAGGCTCCTGTCTACCGGTCTTTAACCCCATTGTCAACACTGTGGTATTGACTGATGATCAGACCCCAAATACTTGTGTTGTTCCTGTGAATCATAGGGACGAAAGTCAACCCTCCCTGGGACCACAGCCACACCGAGGTGTTTCTACAGCAATATATCAATACATTGACAGGTATTATATATCTATGGTTGACCACAAAAATATTTTATGCTACTGACAAGGACTGGTACAAACATGAGTATAGCTCACAAATTACTCTGTAGCAAGTGTTTGAGATAAAGGCAGACTCTGGAAAAATAAAGTCATGGGACTATCTAAAAACATTCAAAGACATGTAAAACATTCTGATGGCTAATGGCACACAAACTAATTACCTATTCTTTCTCTTTTGCACATTATAAGAATGAATGGAACAGTTCAAGTCTATTCTGTAATTCTTTTTTTATTATTCAACAGACTGCATTCTGCAGTTTCATATCACTGTGCAGGGAATAATTTATGTTGTATATAATATGTGATGTATTACAGAAAAGAATCCTTTCAATCCAACCTACATGTATGAGAAAACTTCATATAGTCCCTCTTAAATTGGTGTCTTTCAGTTAAAAAATAAAATGCATTTAAATACTTTGGCAATAATCATTCAGGCATGCTACTGATATCTCAGTGAAGGAACATCATGAGAGGAATATGTGTACAATGTCAAATTGAATTTCATACCACCTTAGAATGTGGCCCTATGACTAACATTCATCTCATTGCATGCAGAACCTGGTGGATCATGTAACAAAGTCAATATGATATATATGGAGATTTCATAACCTAGTAGGGAACAAGTGAATGCTGGAGGGCATTTCATGAAGGAACTTGTCGGATAAAATATCTGACAAGTCAATTATATCCGACAAGTTTTGAAAAATTCTTTTGTCCGATTGGCTGATTTCTCTGAACTTGTCGGATATAATTGACTTGTCGGACATTTTATCCGACAAGTTCCTTCATGAAATGCCCCCCCCCCCCCCCCTGGTGTAAGGTAAACCAGGGCAATCAGACAGAGAGGTGACAGACAAAGAAAAAAAAACAAGAACAAAACAAACAAACCCAAGAGGGGTTTCTGATTGCAAGAAAACTTGTTAGTAATCATGTTTCTGCAACACATCTTTCAACATGAATAAGACTCTTGGACACTGAAATGGGTCTCCTAATGACCAAGAACGTCCCATACAATGATTGAGTAATAAACTCCATGATTTGTCAATCAAAGGCACCACATTTCATAAGGCCGGGTAAACGGAAGACTACATACAAAAAATATGTATGCATCATAGGGGAAGTGAATACATGAGGTAAAACAAGCTCCACCTCCCCAGCAGTATTCACAAAAAGGAGTTACCAGTTAATGCGAATATGTGCAAATCAATTTAATTTGCAACCATTTTCACACATGGCCAAACAATTAAAACCAGAAAAAAACAACAACACTTGGCTGCAAAACTCCATCAGCACTTTGAATCTCCAGACTGTGCATGCCTAAACAATGACCAGAGCACTGGGCACCCAAGTTTGTGGACCTATTGCCCTAAGTTGCATAATGGGATGAAAAAACTTTTGATGATTTCTTTGCATGCCATTCACACATGCAGCACAAATTACTGTGAGAGTTTCAAAAAGAAAATAAAGCAAGACCAACATTTCATTGAAGTGTTTATTGCAAGAGCTAATTATTATTTTTTTTTGTGCCCACACATACAAGAATCAGTACTTCTAGCATCACATAAAAAAAAACAAACATTTTCAATTACAATTTGTAAATTTCCAGTGTGTGTGAACAGGAACTCTATTGTGTTTCAGGGGTCCAAACATTCCCATCAGTCCTGAGGTATACTTTGGATCACAAATCGAAACATGTTCACAAATGACTTATAAAATGTCTTTGCATAAAAGTGATACCTGTTTGCTTCCAGATTTCTTTGAAAAACGCTTTAAATCATGTTCATCAATGAGCTATTTCTTAAGTATGAGACTAGTCTGACAATGGCGACAGAACAGATCAAAGTTTAGATCAAAGATTAGCCTGATAAAGTGAGTAAAGTCTGATCTACATTCTGCTTGCGGTAATGTTATACGCTAAAACAAATTGTTCTCCCTCAAAGCAAACTAATTATACTCCTCTTCTATCAGGAGACAAAACTGGTGATAAGGTAGAAATCATGAATAAAAAAGAATAAAACTGTTGGGTAGATATGGTAGAAGGTTGGGCTATTTGTTGTTGTTTTTTTCTTTTGTTCTTCAGCAAACTTGGACAAGTTTAACCACATCGGATGTACATATTAGTTGATAATGTATCACACTGTGGCAAAAAGAGGAAACAGAATGTATGGAATATCATCTGTGCTATGGAGCATTACGCATGATTTGTCCACTCAGACATTGATGAACCAATGAAGGACCACAATGTTTTCAGACTAGCCATTGAATGCTACTGAACATGCACCTGTAGGTCTATCCTGCATCACTCGGGGCAAGCCTTTCATACTCGGGGCAAGCGTCTATGGGAAATGTGTGTTGTAGCAAAATCAAACCATCCTCAACTGGTTAATTGAAGTTATCCTTTACCTGCTTTAGAAGAAAATTATCAAATTGCACATAAGCCTACTGTGGTATACAGCTCTTCCTATGTCATTTTATGGAAAGCAGTGTTATCATGGGCAGTATGCTACATGATGTACATGTATGTCTCATGTCTTTCTTGTTATTGTTATGTAAGTCCATGTTCACATCCCCATCAAAGCCAACATTCATATGATGTCTCTTTCCACGTCTCTGTTCTTGTCTCAATCCCAATCTGAGTCTGTTTTGGTATCTTCGTATATCCTAATTTTTTGTATTACTGCATATCTAACATTAATTCATGTTATAAGGTACACTTGCCACAGTTCTACTACTTCTGAAGATGTGCATATGAAGAGTTTGTTCGCAAAAACCGATAAGTCCATTTTTGAAGATTTTGAAGTATGGTCTCTGTCATAAAGTACAAAATAATCCCTTTTAAATGATACATTGGTCACTACATATAAAGGTACATTTTTTCAAGTTATGGTCAAAAGAAACAAAAAATTTCTCATCATTCTCTTTATTTTTCTCGACCTTTAATCGCAAATATCTCCATTTGGCAAATATGGACTTATCGGTTTTTGCAAACAAACTCTTTGTATAGCAAGTTCAAAATGATTGCATTGCCATTGTGTATGCTATTTGTAGAAAATGAATGCCATAGAAATGAACCAGGAACTGAACTGTATATAATAGCAAGCATCCCTGCTGAACTTGCAGCCCATATAAACTTCAAAATTCAAAGAGGTAGACTATGATATAAAGTAGATTTGTGGATGTAGAAAGATCAGGTAGCAAAATGCAATACTTCAAGGATGAGTGATGGCATTATTATGTGTAATAAAAAATTCAGCTAGGTTTAACTCTTTCAGAGCCACGGATGATACGTTTAAATACACGTTTTCTATTAGGATCTTATGCTGGTAGGTTTGAGAGGGTTATAGAAGACTATACTGTCTCATGACGCAATCATGAAGCTATTGCATTAGATGTGGGTACCAGTATATTGTGATATTACATGTGCCAAGAAGCTAGGTCACTGTGTGGGGGTACCATTCTCTTTATACATTAACCCCTTAAAGACCAGTACTGAGTGTGTGTAGGCAGGTGTCTATGGGAAATACATGTCATAGCAAAATCAGCTCCTTCTCAAAGGGTTAAAAGTATCTGGCTACATCTAAGTAGACTATTGCAGTAAGTAATTCAAAGAGTATACTCAGCAAAAGTAATTATATGTTACTTAATTTCATAATTATGTTTGAAATGGAAGTCTATATTTTCTTTTTGGTGAAATTACATTCTACACACTTTCAAAACCGTGCATTGATCTTGCAGCCTATAAGTTGTAGATTTCCTATACCTCATGAAATATCTAACCTGTTGAGGACGAGTCCCGAGTATATTTGGGCAGGTGTCTAGGGGAAATGCATGTTGTAGCAAAATCATTCCGGGCTCAACGAGTAAATTGTTACCTTTGTCTGCATTATTTTTTGTTATGTGTACAGACTAATATCTGGATTTTAACTTGTTCACGATTACCGTAAAACGGGGTGAATAGGGACAAATTTAAAGTTCTTATGATTGTATTTTTTTTCATGCAGCCCAGAGACTCAATCTTATGTGGGGATTTTATGTCCACCTAAAATACCTTTAATTTGGTATTGTGAAAAAAAATAAATATTTGGGGGAAAAGTATGTTTTTTGATAAAATGACGCTGTCCCTATTGACCCCAAATTTGGGGTCAACAGGGACAACACTATTTTTTATCCAAAAAAAGCTGCTTGGAGGCATTTTTTTTTCAATCCATCCAATGAATTGGATTAAGGGAACAACTACAGAGTTTAAAAATGATATACAAACATTTAAGAGCAATCTATTCCATTGATAAATCAATCTTTAACAAAAATTGCAACAGCCCAACAAAATGAGCTGATATAAAAAAATGTGACCCATCAGGTCAAAGGTTAAGATTGAAAAGTAAGTCAAAACTTTACTAATCCATTGAATTGCACTCAAATATTAACCCACTTCTTCTTCTAGTGGCAAATCATGATGTACAATCTTATTCATACACTCTAAATTCAGTGTAACTTGACTCTTATGATGTCGGGGATATTTTGGGAGTTCTTACAGTAATTATAAGCTGGCACCTATAGTATGGGTCTGACCCAAACAGATGTGTTATTGGCATTAAAACATGCAGAAGACAGAGAAAAGGGTCATGAAATACAAGTGGAAAAGTCCTAGCCTGTCTTAGGCAGTGAAAAAAATTCCCAAGAGGGTGGGTGGGGCCGGGGTTCCCAGACCCTTCCTCCCCAAGTTAGGGTTAAGACAGCAAAGTTCACTCTCATCTATGTATACGAAAGTGAAGCCACATATCCAAAGATCTTATTGCTCTCTTGTCAAGAGATTTAGAATAAAAATTCACACTTTTGGAAATAGCTGGACATAACAAACATTTCAGAGCAATTTATGACATTGTAATAGTTAATCGCACAAAAAATTTAAAGGGCCAATCAAACGACACCATGGTGTTCCTATTCACCCCAGTCTAACTGATGTTTTGCCCAAGAGAAGAAAAAATGTGCTGTCACAAATTCCTGTAGGAATAATTATTTCATATTTAAAGGTGTGTTGTAGGACCTAATAGGCTAGATTCATGAACATTTTCAGTGAATTTCATTAATCAATGGCCACAGGAGCAGAAAAGTTTTGACCGCCCTGATTTTTTTGTGATTTTTTGAAAACTTTTTATTTGGACCTCCTGTACCCTTTAAAAAATTTTTCACATCAGGAGGACCACTTTCTGGACACTGTTGGATGGTCCTTCCATCCTGTGATAAAAGTAAGAAAAAAAGTTCAAGCAAATATGAAACATGCACATTCAAAAAACTTTTCCCGGTTTTGTCCCTATTCGCCTCGCCGTCCCTATTCACCCC
Source organism: Diadema antillarum (assembly GCF_040938485.1). Lineage (NCBI taxonomy): Eukaryota > Metazoa > Echinodermata > Echinoidea > Diadematoida > Diadematidae > Diadema > Diadema antillarum. The sequence continues at coordinate 1,773,761 of NW_027270902.1, forward strand.
GTTTTACGGTACGTTAATAACTATGTCAATATGATCATTATCTATGATGAAATGATAAGCTAAACAATTTTCCAATCTCAGACAATTAAGAAATAATCCCAAACTGAATATTGAATCATGGACATTTCAGAAGCAATACATGGAAACCCTAACTAATACCATGAACATGTGACTGATTTTAGAATTGGCATGAAATCCATCAATAAGGAGAGCCTAGAGGGTCAATACAGAAATTAAATATTTGCTCTCATGTCAGCCACAATAAGTCATTCTCATTGACATATTCCAGACAACCAGCACCCATTACCATCACTCACCATTGGAGTTAATAATTGTTGACACCATATCACCCGTTTTGTTTTTACAGACCCATCTATTGACAATGATTTTGAGCAGATGGTGGCTGTAATTGCACCACGCTGTTCATCAAAATGACTGCGCAAATTTCATTTCATTTTCAAATTTTATGAACAGATATGATAGCTAATGCATGTATTGCACTTCTTTGACCTGCTGAGAGAGTAGCTTCAGAGTAAAGACAATTATGATTCACGTACCTCCACTTAACCTTGATATGCCACAATGATTGAACAATACATTTTATATTACAGGCTCTCTTAGTCTGGTTGACAAAGTAGCAAGACACTGAACATATACACTTTGGTGATCAAAATGCACAAAGGAATTAAATGGCCTTGGATGGAGTGATGGAGAAAGTAACATCATAATGGAACAAGTCATTTTAAACATGCATGCAGTTTTGCCAAGTACATACAGGGTTAAAACAAGCTGTGAGGTGGAACTGAGATTACAGTACCAAGAGGTCATATGTTTAATGCACACCATGAATTCCAGAAGTAGATCCATATGGGGAATCCAAAATAACAAGAAAAGGTAATTCAATGGGTTATGCAATGAGTCAGGTACATTGCTCAGGATTGTCAGCATTCAAGAAAACAAAATTCCCTGATTTTTCCCTGATGAAGTATCAAATTTTCATGATAAATATTTCAACTCATTTCCAGTTTCACATCCAATTTTCATCTAGTTTCATTAAATGGATGTTGTTTTGATATGCAACAAAATATAACAGAGTCTTACTGACTACTTTTGATTTTTGGGCCGATCAAAATCCCCTGACTTTTTCCTGACTGGAAAAAAAGTAAAATAATTTTCCCTGATTTCCCTGATGGGCTGGGAACCCTATTGCTATATCAGTGCATAGATTAACTATTGTAAGACTTACTGAAGCCGCCCAGTTATGGCTGAAATAGTCATCAACATAAAAAAAACAGCAGCCAAACCGAACAGGTCTACTGACAAAGGAAAGATAACAAATTCTTTTTTGGTACTTTCAAGGATACATCTCCATGGCCATGATGACTTCTCTTTTAGTCTCGTAGGCATCAAAGAGTTTGATGAGGCGTTTGTGATCCAGCACTCCCATGACGGCGATCTCATTCCGAACTTCTTCCCACATCCCGGCCTTGACACGGATTGTCTTCACTGCACACTCGCCTCCGTCAGCCTTAGAAACTGCCTTGTGAACCACACCGTAAGCTCCCCTGAAAGCAAATAAATAAGATTTGTTTTTTCACTTTGCCATCTTTTTAACAATTTCATCAGCACTTATCAAATTCATCCATGCCTGCAATGAAATCTCGCTGATTATGAATTCACTCCAATGTGCAAAAATGTTTGAACTCATTGAGGACGAGTTCCGAGTATACTCAGGTATGGGAAATGTGTGTTGTAGCAAAATCAAACCGTCCTCAATGGGTTAATGTATTACAACTGTCATGAAGAATTACCAGAAATATAAGATACAAACAAAATGCATCAATTAAATCTTTTCATGCCATAGCCATAACATTACAGTAAACAAATATCATGCACCACACATTGCATACAGAGTCTACTGAACTCTGTAAACATCATAGATCAATAAAAATATGTTATAAGGACAGAAATTAAGATGAAAATATTTGTCAAAGAGTAACTTAAAACAACTGCGAAATGAAATGAAAGGAAATGAAATAAAATAAGACTAATCAATTCCAAATTCTAGTCCATGTGTGCAGCATCAGTGTCAAAACTCTCAAAATAGGCGGTGACAGGAGTGTTTGGCTGATCATACAGTGCACTGAAACTGATAATAAAGTTTCCACCAAATTACGTACACTATGTCTTTGATATTGACAAGTTTTTGGAGTCCCCATGATATTTGATAAGTGTGATACATCTGGCAGATTTGGATTAAAAAAATCTACTGAGTTGCACCCTCACATTCTAGATGCCTTTAAACTAGTAGTGGCTCAAAAGCACGCCATATTTGTCCCTTTTTTCGGTATGTCACAAACTCTGTCACATTTCTGTCTTGGCTTTTACTAGTTATAGTCAACAGAGGGCTCACTCCAAATACATGATTTGGAACATCTTTGACTGATACTGATTGTTGCTGTTTTAGGTCCCATCCTCTACTTAAGTTCTTATATCAATATGCATGTGAGAGATGTACCTGTTAGGGCCTACGTATAGTATGTATCTGGCCAAACTGTCCATGTGGTTTCTTCCTGGCAGATCATTATCATCATTACTATGGTTATTATTTTCTACAGAAATTCCACACATTTTAGAATTCCATATCTTATAATAAAAAAGAGACAATTCCTTTGAAATTAAATTTCAGGTGGGATCAATTTCTAGGAGCAAATTAAAGTCACCCTCATCATGAACAATAACTAGATATTATCAAACTGCCATTCCCCTATTCAAATCTATCATACTGTAAATTTTCCTAATTCAATTTGGTATCTTTAATAGCTGAGACAACCTGATAGGACTCAAAAGAGTCCAACAAATCCTGAAGATGAGAGGGTGAGATGGGAACAATTTCAAGTTAATATCTATAGAGGGCTCACTTCATATTCTTGTCATCAGCATCATTGCCCCTCATTGCCCCTTCCCCCCTATTTCCATAATAATATCTATTGACAAAAGACTTGAAAAATATATATTTAGGAAGTTTGTATTGCTCATTATGAAATTCTCTTTTTCATGTGTTTTTTATGCTATCTTTCGTTTTGTTTGTTTTAACGTGTAGTAGAATGGAATGAAAACAATCTTTCAATCAATTAGCCATGTAACCTGCTGAGGATGATTAAATGGAAAGCTGAATAAAATCTGGGGGATATTACCTTCCCAGTTCGGTAAGGAGTTCATATTCATCCTCAACCTTGATGTCTTTCTTGATGAAGACTCTCCGGTAGCCATCAGGGCCAGCTATTAGGACAAAAACAACAACCAAGATCTCTTCAGTTGAGCAACAGCATTCTTTCAAAGAATTAAGACCCATTTTTAAAGGGTGTGTACAGTTCTGGTCGAGGTGAAGATTTAGCTTTTAACGTTTTGCGAGATATTCAGAAACCACTCTATGAGATGTCAAAGAGCATGCAATTCTAAGGGGTATCAAAAGTTTATTCGATGAAAATTGGTTTTGAAATGGCTGAGATATCCAAAAACAAGGTGAAACAAAGAGATCCTAATAAAGTTGTGGCATGTCGCCTTTTATTATAAGCACTTTCTGGGATATCTTGGCCATTTGAAAACCAATTTTCATCAAATAAACGTTGAATCCTTCTTAAAATTACATGCTCTTTCATATTTCTTAAGAGGCTTGTCATTATCTCACTTAGGAATGTTCAAAACATGAACACCTACTTCATCCAGTACTGTACAGTCCCTTTAAGTAATGTAAAGAAACAACAACAACAAAAGTCCATTTTGACCACTCCTTGGTTCCTTTAATCAACTGCAGTCAGTTAAAGGGAAAGAGTAGAGGACTTAAAAGGTGGGTGCTTTTTATAACAGCCAAGTTTTACAGACATTAATGAAATTAAGAAGGAAGTAACTATGTTAAAGGGCTTCACAATGCAGTAGCCCATACAATCACATGTACACTGATGTGTTTGCTCTGATATTTTGATTCATTGAAAATAAACTGTCAGAAAATTAGCCTTGAAGTGTGACAAAGTGATATCTTGATTCAGACCACTTATACTGCAAAAGCTCATTTATTGGTAAAATTTATGACACCATGTCAAAATTGTGTTCCACATTTCATCAACATTAATATTTCTTCTGCACCTAATGGCAATGCTTCGTTGAGTGCAGTAACTACAACTGTATGATGTGTGTTCACCTCATATATCAGCTTCCACCAGGGGATGCTCAAATTTTATTGACTGAATGATCAGTCTTACTAATATGTTAACATTTCCGCATACTACGATGCTTGTGAGGTGAGTCAAACTGTACATATGGCAAGTCTTTGCCCAGCCATTATACATACAACGTATACCGTAAGCGTAATTTGCTACTACAGTGGACTCCCGTTGTAACGAAGTCTTCGGGACCAGCAGTTTTCGTTTGTTATATCGAAATTTTGTTTTAACTGAACAGATAAACAATAAAAGACATAGAGCGGATAATGCTGCCGCCTGAATTTTTACTTCTTTGTACATTTGTAACTGTCACTTTGTTATAACCGTGTTCGTTATAATGGAAGTGCACTATATTACTGCAGTACTTACATGTGATGTAGATTTCACTGGCATGGTTTGCACTGCCTGCGATGTTGGTGGCCTCAACTGCATAAACGCCACAATCCTCCTTGTCAAAATTTGAGATCTCCAGAGCAAAGCCATCCTCTCCCTCATAGAAGAATTGGTATCGCTCAAAGTCATCAATTACCTTTCCATTCTTCGTCCAGATCACCTCTGGCTCGGGAATGCCATCGATGTTGCAGTTAAGGCGGATGGTCTGACCTAGAGTGGCCTCCGTGTCACGGAAAGCTTCCACAAAGTGAGGAGGTTCTGTTGGCAGAAGTCACATCCAAACATATGAAGAGTTTATTCGCAAAAAGAGCTAACTTCATTCTTTTTAAGTTGAGATATTTGTGATTAAAGCTGCTAAAAAAACAAACAAAATAATAAGAAAGTATGGGATATTTCTAATCATAACTTCTAGAATATTCCTTGTTATGTTACAAGTGAGGTATTACAGGAAAGGTTTTATCTTGCTTTATCTGAAGATGGACTTACTTTGAAATGTCAAAAATGGTGCTTAACTTATTTTATGATTGTGATGGATATTTCAGAAACTCTACATAATTATCAAAGGAAAAGATATGAGTATATAGCTAAGAATGTTATGTTTGGCCCATATCTTCACAGGTATATGATTCCACTATCCTGTCTTAATAGGTACTTTGTAGATTGCAATTCTTCCTTGACATTTGCAACAACTCCATCCATACCAGGTACATATATTAGTTAATAGGAGAGGGTGTGTGTTGGCGGGGGGGGGGGGGGGGGGGGGGGGGGGGGGGGGGGTGTGCTCTTTCAATAAACACACAAGAGTCATGATTACATGGTGTTCATACTTCTACAAATTTATTTTCTTGTCAATTACTTCTAGTATTCATTACATCATGAGAGAAACCAAGAACCAGAAAGGAAAATCTTGATAGTACATCAATCTCAGACTCGTGCTAATCAGTTATTGATTTAGCCATGAGAACAACCAGCTCTGTATTTCAACATGACATCCTGTTTATAGAATGTCAGATAGTTATGTACAAAAGGTAACTTTTCATTTAGACCTGCCTTTTGAGAGAATAACTATAAATGTAAAAGTCACTTGAAATGATTTTCATCTTATGAGGTGCTACTTCATATCAAACAGCATATAACAATTAACAGTGGTATCTTATTCTTATTTCATGGAAAGATGTCTTCAAAACACTCTATTCCATATCTTTGCAGTTGATTCTCAAATGTATTCATTTGTTAATCTTGCTTGATAACAATACATGTGACATAAGAAATCTTTTTTTTTTGTATTTTTGTATTTGCTATCATTACCTGCTACATCAAGATACAACCTGCAGCTTGTTTCGCCATGTTCATTGGTGGCAATACAGCGGTATTCCCCAATGTCGTTACTTGTGACCTTCTGCACTTCAAGTGTGCAGACTCCATTAGGCTGGGCGGAGATCTTGAAGACATCATTGGTCTTGAGGATTTCTTCCTCCCTCATCCAAGTGACCTTTGGTTTAGGGTCACCGGTCACTGTGCAGGACAATGTGGCTTTGCCCTCCTTGACTGTGAACACTTCCTCTGTTGTGTTCACAAAGAGGGGCTTGTTTCCTGTTTGACAAGAGACAATAAACTTAAATTAGCACACTTCATACTAATTATCTACCTCACAATATGAGAACATAATTATGGAGAATGCTTTCCTGCCACGTGCACTGAAGTCACAGAACAAAAATAACATTGGGAGACCGAACATTTGCCTGTGCAGCTCCCAAACTCTGGGATGACCTACCATTAGAAGTAAATCCCCAACTGTAGCAGTTTTAAAATCACAACTCAAAACACATCTTTTCATTTACCTGTCTATTATTATCAAGTACATCATAAACTTTGCAGCGCAGAAGAATGTATGTCTATAAGTCTTGTGCTTTATAGATTTGATATATCATCATCATCATCATCATCATCCACAGAATTTCCTAGATGGTTCAATGGTTGAGAACAGATTTGATCTTGAATACATCAGACATGTCACTCCCCCTTCATATAACCCCTGTTCATTGTAAGAATTTATCAATCATATAAAATTCAAATGAAGTATTAGGCTTCCAAAACAAACTAGAAACTTATTCAATAAAGAGTTATCAATTTCATAGTCACATTCACAGAGAAATGATGCAAACTCTATGCAAACAGTACTGGAGCTTCACAATTAGTCTCTTTCAAATATGTCAGAGTCTGTATGCATGAAATGTTGGACTACAAGATAATTCTATCCAATTTTCTTTCTTTTTCAAATTCTGTTCACTTGTTTCTGATGGGAGGGCATGAAGGGCAAGGGTTGAGTCATATTAGACCTTAGGTATTAAATGCACATTACAGAGTCTTCACAACAGCTGACCATTGATGTGGAACAGATACCTGACTCCATTTCTTTTTCACTTTTTTTCTCTGAACATCACACATGCAAAACACCTGGGTGAAGCAAATGACAGCTATTTGGATATAAAAAGATGATTTCATCAGGAGATATGATCATATCTTCATATTACAGATAGAAATAACAAGATTGTGGCTATAGGATGTGACCAAAACCAATATGGAACCTCAAAAAGAGCCAAGGGTGAAATATCTGCATATAAAAATGTTTTATTAGTGAGGCATATGACACATTCAAATTGAAAAGCAATGGAAAATTGAATCATTCACCAAGTATGTTGTTGAAAAAGGTACATAAGTCTTTTATGACAGCTGTAACAGAACCATAAAGTTATATTACAGAATAAAATGTATGTGAGGGGAACATAAGCTGATAGGCCAACATTCACCAAATCAGAATGAAACTTCTGAAATTTGTTTTATTCTCTCTTTTTATTTCAAGTGAATCTTTTCAGGTATCAAGAATATGTTCTGAACACATTATGGTGCATAATGCACCTCACACAAATATTCTGAAATCAATTAGGAAAAACATACTTATCATCTGTATTATAGATAAGATTAATTGTTTTAATTGTTTTTCCTCAATTATTTGGTCTACAGTAGATATATTTAAATCAGTGGTCAATATTTCCCTTTACCTAATTCAATTCTGAGACCTAAAACTTAATCAGCTTGCTTTTATGTAGGCCCTACCATATTTCTTCTACTGGGTAAGATTGTAGTCCAATACTACTGTAAACAGACCATTAAAAGTTTATTTCATATTGAAACAGTTGTACATTCAGGTGAAGGTTTAACCTAATTTGTACTTTTGCACAATTTGCATGCACAGCTCAGCAGCGCAAATCAAAAAAGAAAATATGATTTTCATTTACTTAAAGAATTTAGTTCTATATTCTTCTTTCCATTTAAACAATTGATCACCTCAAGAAATTTCTCGCATTTGCAACTACATAAAGGTGACCTGCATTCATGAAAAAACCTTCTTTTATATGAACATGATATTGCAGTCAGTATGGAACAAACTAAAAGGTAAGAATAAAGAGGAATAAAACACAAAAATAAAATCATGTGCTAAAAAATCCCTACATCATGCACATCTCAACAAATCACATCAATATTGGCATTCTGTACCTTGAATTACTCTTTTTCCTCAAAGTGAAGAAGCATTCCAGGCCTTATTTTCTCTTTAAATTCCTGGAACCCACAAGAAAATAACCTTTTCTCTATTGCTACCCTCAAACTGACTACTTTTCTTTCTAAATTAATCACCCAGAGTTCAAAATGAATGGTGCACAATTACTCACTGAAAAGTTTTATTTATCGAGTTATGGGTCCATGATATTCTACTTTCCTTAAGAAGTTGTCTCAGAGTAAAATTGAGATCAATTGATTTAATTAAACAAGTTTCAAACAAGACAAAGCTTGCAAGTGATCCTTATGAGTATTTCAAATGCCTTAAAAAGATTTAAGCAAAAGTTTTGTGAACAAACAATTTATCACCTTCTTTCAATAACATATAATCATTAGTAATGATGTGTAATTGAATTCATAATCTTTGATCACATGAATACACAAAGAGTTTAATAGTAACAGTACAAGTAGTGTAAAGGAAGAGAAAAATTGAGAAGGAATCCCAAATTTGCAAGTACTGGATCAACATGCACAAGAACTTTACCATTGACTACATACAAACACAAACATTAATCTCACAAACACAAAGCACAATCTCGTTTGAACAAGCTACGTGCAAAAAAAAAAGGAGATTCACAACAAACATTAATGAAGAACGATGAAGAGAAGATACAAGAGATGAACAGTTACTCAAGGAAGATGAATATAAAGAAAAAGAAGAAGAAAAGGAAATTTATAACAATCAGAAGGAATGAGAAAAAGTGGACTGGACTAGACAGTTTGAAAAATTCTTGCTGATTAGAGAACATAAAGTGTATTATGGTAAATCACATCAAGTGGGGGAATATGATTATTCTTGTTTGCTTATTTGTTTATGCGGTACACCTACTGACAGGTACAGTAATAGCTTTGACAGTTTCTTTTCATTCAAAAGAAAGATAAAGCAGAAACATGGTTGCTATAATCTCATTGCTCAAAGGAAAACTTTATGAAATAAAGACTGGCTTCCTAGGACAAGGAAAAACTCCAAGAAAAAAAGAAAGAAAGAAAGAAGCTCAAGAAATGAAGGAGTGAAGTAGAGTGAACTGCACATCACAAGAGGAGAAAAAAAATGGAGTGAATTTCATGATGAATCTGACTTCTTGAAAACATTCCAGAGATGCAGCCGTGTGCAACACTTGGCAAGCTTTGGCAAAATAAAAGTTAACCTTTTTCCGCCGAGTTGAGAGATTGTGAGGGAACATGTCTTCCTTTCTGGCCTACAGGGGTGGGATAGAGAGAAAAGGGGGTCTTCAAATCATTTTAAAGAGACAAAAATCATGCTTAAGGTGGTTTGCCTTAAGTACATGCAAGAAAAGTATAAAAATAAAGGAGAATGGGGAGATACATGTACAGGTGTTTCAAATCTCTGACTTTTTGACAGGGGATTAAATACAAGATCAGAATCAACAATTATTGACACATGTCCACACAACAACATTAAAGACCAAGGAAAATCTAGACAGACAGAGCTAACTCCTTAATTCTGATAAAACATTTAATTTATGTACAAAAACAAATGCAGTAACCTGCTAAATTCTGTGAATACACAACATTGACTTCGATATCAATATGGTATTAACAACAGCTCTGTTTCATATTGGACTATTCAATTACCACAAACTACTCCACTGCTCTATGTTTCATGTATTCTTGCTGGCCATTTGAGTCAAGAAAGTTTACTGGAGGGTAGATTAGATGCTCTAAGATTTGAATGTAAACTCAGTAAAACTGCATAGTTAGCTACTGCCTGATTTAAGTTATCCTCTTGTCTTTGACTGGGGGCAGAAGACTAGTATTACGGCTGAAAAGAAACAGATAGAAAATCAGATTCCATAACATTACAGTACTTTAGAATGCTTCACATTGATATTGGGAAAGAGAACAGACGATATGAATAATTAATTCTTGACACAAAATCTGCATAAACAAGAAGTACCTGCCAAAGTAACCAAATCCCTTTATGGGTGAAGGTAGGGGTGTGATGAGGAAGGAGATGACATAATAGCTGGTTCTAAAACAAAGGGGAGATTAAGGGAACTAGATAGACTTATGTCTAGCATCTATATTGAGGTCACCATATCATTGTGGGGATTGGTCAGAGTATTAAACACAGATACACAATTCTGTGAATTCAACATGAGTAAATCTCTTTTGAATTAAACTTATCCTCTTCCATAACAAATGGCGGTCTAAGTTTTAGGTACAGAAGAGAGAGAAGATATGGAATGATCTGAATACCAATGAAAAGAGCTATCTCTCAAGACAGCTAAACTGTGCATGGGAAGTATCCACTTACTGAATCAGTTGTTTGTCTCACATGGACCTGGGCCCTGTTTTATGAAGAGTTAAAATTGATTATATAGTTGATTTCAGCTGTAAGTCTATGGCAGCCTGTGTAGTAAAGAAATTTAAAATCGATTTTATCTTTTGATAAAACGGGGCCCTTATAGACCAACCCATATCTGTAAGAATCTGATTAAAATTTTCAAATCAAAATATTTCAGTAGTCCAAATGGGCTACCTGAGAAAAAAATTAGTGACAAGCCCTGATAAACTGTATACGCCAATTATTTAGCGAGTCTAAATTGTCACGAATTGGAACTTCGCGATCGTGGAGTCGTGTACTGAATGGAGAAATATATACGTCACATTCATAGCTTGATCAGTGTCAATATTTTCGCGTGTCTTTAATTTTGTGAACAGCACCTGACTCGCGAAATTCCGCGAAAATAAAAACCTCGCAAAATATTCGGCGTATACAGTACTTGATCTGATGTCTCCTTACAAATCTCCACAATAAGAGCCAGTTATGTGGGAAGGACTCACCCACATCCTTGAGGCGGATGAGGTCTGACTCCTCCCCGGGTTCGCTGATACCACTCTCGCTTTCGGCCCGCACCCGAAACATGTAGGAACCCTCTGGATCAAGCTCCTCGATGCAAAACTTTGTGTCCAGGATATCAGTAGCCAGGAGAGTCCACTGTTTGCTGTGGCTGTCCCGAGCCTCAAGGATGTAGGAGAGTTGGGAGGATGACTTCTTGACCGGGGCGGGGCTCCAAGACAGCGTGATCCCGTTCTGATGGATGTCAGAGATACGAGGTTTGCTACCCAACCATCCACCTGTAACATGTGAGGGTCAAGAGAAGAGAACAGGTGCTTGATCAATTTAATAACAACAACATTAACAAAAACAATAACAATAATAATAGTAATAATAATAATGATAATAACAATGATAATGATAATAATAATTGCATTAACCCGTTGAGGACGGTTTGATTTTGCTACAACACGCGTTTCCCATAGATGCTTGCCCAAGTATACTCGGGACTTGTCCTCAACGGGTTAATAAGGTGCTCTATACTGGTGTTTCTAAGCGCACAAGACGACTAAAAAAAACCCCAACAAAATAACATTAGGACAATGCCAAACCAAAATTACAATCACAAAAGAAGAAGACAAAAAAAAAAACAGTACATGTGATACAGTACGCTACAATAATTGATAACTGACTGTGTGCGTACGCCTCCAGAAAAAAAAAAATTATTGCAGGAATATAACAAAACAAAACAAAAAAAACACTTCTACTGTGGTCAAGATGCGTAGGATTTATATAAATATTTCATGTGTACTATGTTTCAAAAGTACATTCTTAAGTTGGTAAACTGTCCTTGGTCAATTTCATATACAGGGGTTACATTACACTTTTTATGTGATTACTTGCATTTTTTTGTTCATTTAACTATTTTCATTTTTATTTGTCCAAAGTGTGTGTGTGAATTGTGGGATGGTGTGTCTTCCCTGACCCCAGTAATAACCTGCAGTTTTCTTATGTCCCATGGGGTAAAAAGGGGGGCGGGGCGGGCATGCATATGGCATGGTGAAAAAGGATTGTCATCTGCAATGAATTAACGAGTCCCTTGAGTTATTACAATGGACTTCCAATTAAGCCCTATCTTTATGATAAGGCTGGGTCGCTGTAGTCATGGACAAGAGGTCATCCCAGATTTACTGCACACTCTTCTTCCTACTGACAGACAGATCCTTTGCTTTCTGGCCCACTTCAAAAATAGCTTTAAAGGAACGAAACAGCTTCCACAAACAGCACAGCAAATGAAATTCTACAAGCATTTTTCTCGTGACCATTCATCAACACAGATCTTATTGGATTGACAAGGACATGTTGATTATTAAATATCATTTTCTTCCATATTTCCCTACACTAGCTCATAATTTGCTCAGAAAATCTTTCAATCCATGAAAGATTGTTTTCCTTAAGCAAAGGGTTTGAACTTAATCTGAGAGTTTACATGTCATGTGATGAGACTTTGAATTTTAGCAGCAGCAGATCTATACATTCATAAGCTCACTCAATAATGCTTGATTCACTGTAGCAATCTAGCCTTTTAACAGCTGCACAAATTGACCATGATTTACCCACACATTCCAAGTGCAAATGTAATTATTTACATCCAACCTAATCACATTAGCACTAACACGCAGACACTTGGACACAGACTTACAGCACACTGGTGTTGAACACAAATCATTTTGACCTTATCCTCCTCACTCTGACAAGTTGGGTTCCCTTTTTACAGACTGAGAGCTATAAATGCCAAATGAAGCATGTCTGAAATATGTCAAAATGTGGTGCATTAAGACTTTGAAATTTTATTTTTGAAAGATGGTTAGTGCCAAAAAATACATTTTAAAATAAAATCTTCTGTCTGGCTCTGATAGCATCAATTCATGACTTAATTGTCCAAACCAACTAGGGTAGTCCAAATCAAGTTCATTTTGCATCAATTCTAAGCAATAAAACAATACAATAAGAACATACATATACAGCGTACACTCTTTCTGTACTTAGTTAAATGACAATTGATGTTTGACATACAGTAGAAAAAAATATAGTAAAGTTTGTAGATTATATTAAATATGAAATACTAGAAAAAACAAACAAATACAAAAACACATTTGTCATCATAATTTTCACTTTTGATTAAGATAAACAAAGACAAACAAACAAACAACAACAACAACAACAACAATACAGTATCAATGAGCATGAATTAACCTCAGATCTTAACTTTTCCATTCATTCTAAACCATACAACTCAATTTACAAACATCCTTAAAGGTTCCGTTTACCTTTGGGAGCAATGATTTTAAAAATGTTCAAGATATCACTTTTGATGCATATGTGTTAGTATAGGTCAGTTGTATCACAAAGCATCCTACCATATAAAATTTTTGCAATAGCGTCTAAAATATAAGGAGATATCACTATTTTTCTCATTATTAAACCATAACTGTAGACGGTTTAGTCTGGAAACATTTTTATTATAACTATTTTTCACATTTTGTGTATCTAACAATAATTAATATCGATTATACGATTCAATTTTTTACAGCGGTTGTTTCAATCCCTTACTCACATTTTAGAACTATTTTAAAGAACTAATGCTGGGTTTTTGTTTCATCTGCAAATGGTAAATTATGCCTTTAAAGGCAGCCGATCGCCATCCCTATGGTACGTAAACTCCGAACGACCGAAGTTTGTGCATGCAATTGCGCAATGCTACCACTGAGGCAAGTGTGTGTGTGTGCGTGTGTGTGTACGCATCATACACAAACATTGTCACCGCGAGCTACGGTGATTGGAGGAGAGAGGCCAGAAGACGCTGCGGCGTGTGTGTGTGTGTGTGTGTGTGTGTGTGTATGCGTGTACGCATCATACACAAATATTGTCACCGCGAGCTGCGGTGATTGGAGGAGAGAGGCCAGAAGACGCGTGGCTCTTTCGGCCTCTCTTCATGTGCATGCGCACTGAGAGTGTGCGTCCATTCGGAAGCTCTCGTGGCTCGCTTTGACAGCCATTTTGGGTTAGGAGATAAGCACAGGGAGCTTTCTTGTAGCCTACCGTACTTTCGCTGAGCCATTGAGCCAGCGCTATTCTCATTCGGGGGTCACTACATTTGATACAGAATGGGGGAGGCAGCGTGTTGCGTTCATCTCCGTGCCGCACAAACCACTCGCCACGACTGAGTGTCTTTAAGGTCTATTGGCAGAGATTCATCACAAGACAAACACTAGACTGCAGCTGTTCTCAGCAGGCATCAGAGAATTAACCACAAGGAATTCTCCTTGCAATACATCCCACTCCTCAACCTTCCTCCATCACCCCAATCAATAAACACCGTCCTCCCTCAACCAACATCCCTCCTAACTCCTCCTGTTTTTACTGATCCCTACTACCACTCCCTTCCAATAAACCCCTACTGAGATGTCATATTTATTCCCCATCTCCCCTTCCTGGTTTCCTTCTGCAGCCCCATTTCCAAGCTCCCTCCTACTATTTCTAGCTTAAACAATCCTTGCCTATACTTAATGTTACTGTGTTCTTACATAATCTACAAATGTGCCTAGATTATCAATTCCTTTGAAAGTCTCCTCCTAAGCCATCTTGTTGGTCAACCGCCATGAAACAGATTAAAATTCAACCTACTTTGATCAATTTATCCAAATTGAGAGTCACTTCTACCTCAACTAAATTCCCTGATCCCTATCCAAACAGGCACTATTGTACTTCATAAGTTATCACAAAAATCAAATCAGTGTAAATATACAAAATTCACCTATGTCTGTTGTGACAGTCTAAATCAATTGCATTAAATGACTCTTATTTTCAATTGGAAGTACTAAATATCATATACATGTACATATGTGAAAATTAACAATTGCATCTAATTGCTTAAATTCATTGCATCTGTGCCAAGTCAGAATAACAAGCACAAATTAACAATTTGGGACAGAAACATGAACTGTCATCTTGTCTAGAGCATTGCCAGTTTAAGGATCAGTTATAGATTTTGTGATTTGAGGATTTGCATCGTTTTGCAATGGAAATAAACAACAGATAATCACAAAACTGGGTCTCAAATCAAAAAGAACTTTACATTATAGCTTGCAATGAATGCTATAAATTGTCATTAAAAAGCAATATCTATACTATCAAAACAATGAAGTGTGGTCTCTAAGACAAAATGGATTACAAGGTATTGTCTACCACTGCTTTTATGATCAGCATCCTGGTTAAGATCTGACTCCCTGGCTAGAAATATATCCTGGCTTCAATGTACTTGGAAATGAGGACTGCAGTTGCAGTGCATGGGTGTCATATCGTTTTGGCTCATCAGCAGCCATCTTTGATCACAATCCCAGCATCACAAGTTGTCAGCACTTTGTGATTTGCAAGGATCATTACCATTTTGTACATCTTATGAAATTAATTTCATGGAGCGTATGATCTGTCGAGATCTATTGGAGATCGCACATGATGGTTGAGCGATATAAACATGGCTGACATATGATCTACAAGCCTGCACGTCACCAGAGGTTATTGCCTTTGCCATGGAGGTTAGGCCTTTTTGCTGGCATTGATTTGTTTGTTTGTTTATTTGTTTGTTTGTCTGTCTGTCTGTTTGCAAAATAACTCAAAAAGTTGTGAACTGATTTACATGCGATTTGCAAGAAAACTTGATGATGACACATGGAACAGATGATTCAATTTTAGTAATGATCTGAATCACTGGCTGGATACAGGAATTTCACATTTCATACTCATGCACAGAATATTTTGCAGTATCTCAATTTTAGCAAATTTTACAAATTTAATACTTTACTAAAAATTTGCTGCTTGTAACAAATATATAGTTAATTCATTAACATAAATATAGCATACGATGTTAATCATATCCAAAGGTGGAAATTCCAAAATTTTCTCTTAAAAAGCAATTTGTTTGTTTCTATTTTTGGCAGTATGTTTCTCAATTACAAATTCAACCACTCACAAAATCAACTAGCAAGTCTCAATTTGTAAAATATTTAACTTATGAAATATAATTATGCCATATGTATAGTACATCACACTCTCATTTTCATGATCCCTTGGCGAGGATTGAAGAGAGGTAAAGTTTTTGGCAAAGAGACCTGCTAATTCATCATGCTTGGGTCATTTTTTCCATCTTTGATACAATTGATGCAAAATGTTACCACACATGTACACAGAGATACTAAAAAGTGTCATGTGGAATTTACAGTGCACAAGGTAATCAGAAATTATGTAGACTTTACAGTGTTACAAGGTAAAAGCAATCATTGGGTGAAGAGAATATTTGTGACCATCCAGCTCAAAACCCACAAAAATCACAGATAAGAATTCTCTGTAATGGACCAAAATATGTCATATGGGTTGACCAGCTCAAATCTTTACAGTCTGTCTTACCTGAAAGAGAAATCTGTCTTCTACTATCTGTCAAAATTTAGCAGGTTAAAACAAGACTGAAGTTGAGATATTAGCGATTTTTCTGGACCATTTTTTTTAAATTCATACTTCTGCACAACACATTTGAGTAACAGTAATCTTTAAATCCTCTTTTCTCCCTTTTCTAAGAAACTGCACCACCTTAATCCCTGTTATTTCAATCAATTTTTAATGGGTTAGGATGGTCCAATTTTAACAAGTTATGTATTGTTATATTGAAAGCTTACAGCTTATTCCTTTGAACTATGTAGAAATGTGGAAATTCATCTTGGTCCCATTATTGTGGACATTGAGCTGAGCAGTTACATTTAATAAGAGCAGTAGGTCAGGTGTAGATCTTACAATGTTTCAATGGTCTACTATGAGTGGAGCAACCAGAAGGTAAAAGTAGAGTTTACAATGTAAAGAGTAATTAAGAAGTAATGGGTAAGGTAATGATAGATCAGGTAGTGTTCCTTGCATATAGTGCTACTCCCTGTGTGTTGGCACCTTGTGAAGAAATATCCTGGTATGCAACTGATTGACAAATTGCCCT
This sequence comes from Diadema antillarum, assembly GCF_040938485.1. Classification (NCBI taxonomy): domain Eukaryota; kingdom Metazoa; phylum Echinodermata; class Echinoidea; order Diadematoida; family Diadematidae; genus Diadema; species Diadema antillarum. The sequence goes on from NW_027270902.1 coordinate 1,790,838, forward strand.
GCATCGACGTAAATAAGCACTGAATTGATCAGTGTTTTAGTAGTAGCCATGATAAAAAATCATGGGCGTACATACTCCAGCAGGACTCGAACCCACGACCTCCTGATCACCGGACAGGCGTCATCTCCACCAGACCACCGAGCTTTCGCCCCACAGCAAGTGTTGGTTCTAATCCTTATAGCATGCAGCGGGTACTGCATAATTATTCAAATTCAGGAAATTCTATCATCGAGATGCTTTCATTGCAACTGATTGACAAATCAGTTGCAAATTTACGTTGATGCAGGGCAATTTGTCAATCAGTTGCAATGAAAGCATCTCGACGGAAGAATTTCATGAATTTGAATATCCTAGTATGACTACCCTCCCCCCCCCCCCTCCCCCTCAGAATCCATAGAGAAACATGATGTACATTAATAGTATGTTACAGTGTGAAACCTAATATGTCTTGGATGATCTAATCTATGTCATTCTGTCTCAGTTGTCTCATGGATATCACTCTTGGTATGTGCACATTTTACTTATATTTACTTTTTAAATTTTACTTTAATTTTGCTTGGGTAGAAATAATCATGACAATTTCTGTCACTGCAGCTGCTGTTTGCAAGGTGACATTTTTCTAAAGCATTATCTTTATTTATTTCTGGTCCCTTGCGGGAACAAACATGTACACCTGAGTGTACGTAGCAAAATTGTATGTGATAGCTTAATACTGCAACTGTTGTGTCTAAGTTGACTTTACATTTTAGCTTTATCAAATATCACAAATCTCTATTCTAATGGCTTCTGTTTCCAAAACAAGAAATGGATTGACATTTTAAATGCAAGGCTGATTGAAAACAGGCTTTAGAGACTCAAATATACTGCATTAGCTGTAGCAGCATCATTAATTTATACCTCTATTACTTTAGACTGATAAGAATTTAGGGAATGAATAGGAGGCATATATATATATATATACTAATATATATGTATATATATATATATATATATATATATATATATATGTATATATGTATATATATATATATATATATATATATATACATACATATATATATATATATATATATATATATATATATATATATATATATATATATAATATATTTGCATTGAAGCCCACACAGGAGGGAGTTAGCCCTTTGAATGTCAAACTTTCTATCCATACTAAGAGACATCAGCATTTCATCATGTACTCCAAGTATTCTTGCCTTTTGGCAGACAGAGCTGGATGGGATTTATCTTGCTTCCCGAACACACCATCCTAACATTAACGACGCGGGGAGTGAATGAAGGCCTGCACGGCTGTACGCTTGATGTGTTACATCCTGCCGGCTTTGGTATGTCTCAATCACATCCTGGGATGGTCCTCCCACAGCCTCCCCTGTTTACTTACGTGATAACCTTAACTTGGCTCCCACATCCAAACCAAGACTGCAGTCTGGATGAGCCGCCTCCCTTCAGTTTCATGTTCTATTACCAATCCTTTGGCGTGTTCACATTGACAGTGAAATACTGCAGTATTTAATAATGTGAATGCAATTACACTACAAAATGTATCCCAAATTTTTGTGGCATTCAGGCTGGTAATTCAAACTTTGCAAGAAATGTGAGATTTGAGTGTGAATTGTGCCACCCATTCTACAGTGGTGCATTTCTGACATGACCTGACACACTTCATGCCTTTTCCCATTGGCATATGCAATGCTTTCTGGAAATAACATGATATTTCTTGAATGAGAGCAGTACCAAAGGGATTACTGCGGTGCCTATTACCATGGTATTTCATAAGTGCTAACAAATTACTGTGGCACAGTTGTATTTAATGCCATGCTCATTTTAATGTGAATGCACCATTTGATGGTGCTTTTTGATGGTCTAAACCCATCCACATGACACTATACCTCCTAGTATCTGTCCATCTCTGTCCATTTTCCTGTCTGTTTGTCTATCTGTCTGTCTCCATAAGAGCATTCATTTGTCTGCTTCCTGTCCAGTGCCTATCTGCCTGTCTGTATATTCATTTTGTATTCATTTAGTCATGTATTCATGTATTTGTATTCTGTTTTCATTGCCTTTTTTACTCTTTTCAGCATCAAATTTGGTATTTTTTTTCTTTATTTCTTTTAACCAATTGCATACTATGAGGACACATGGATCAAGAACAAATTTGGTGAATTTAGGATCATGTAGGGAGTGGATTAATCTGCTAACTGTCTGTATTTCACTTTGAATTCTTGTCTCTCTGCCATTTTTACTTTGGTAATTTCCACTATGGCTCTTTTTTCATCTGGGTGACATGACATGTGCTCCTGCGACAATTGTTCCGGTCTTATTTTTCTCCAAGGACTTAGGGTTAGGGTTGTGATAGGGTTTTAGGTCTAGTTTGATGTGAGGACTGGGATTGGGGTTAGGTTTATGTTTGTTGGTAGAATTCATGTTTGGCTTAGCAAGCCGGTATTTCATGGGAGCAACTGTCGCAGGAGCAAATGTCATAGAACCCTTCATCAGAGCTGTGGCTGCTAGCGCTACTTACTTTAGAGTAAATGTTGAAGCATTTACTGACTAAGCATCAAAGGTAAATAACACACTCAACACAGATTACACAATTGTGAAAAACACCTTCAAATCAGAGCCAAAGTGTCTCAGCATTCCCAAAAAGGGTTTAATTTTGATCTAACAAATATTGAAAAAAACGAAGATGAGATGAACTTTTGTCACAATTTCTGCTAAGAGCTTGATACAAAAAGAAATGATATGAAATATCACTGATAATAGAATGAAATGTATTAACTACATATAACTCAGAACTGAACGGATGAAGGTACCATCTGTTCTCAAAAGTTGAAACCCCTCTCCTACTACAAGCCTCCATCCACTATTCCAATTATACCAGCTCCATCCATCTCACAGCTATCTTATCTTTCACTACAGCATTAGCTACCAGCCCCTGTCTAACGGGCCATAAGAGATATTGGTTTCATTGTCAATCATACAGGGTGAGATTAAAGCATAACATGTATGTCTCCTTCATGTCACATCCCCCACTGGGATCGCTATGGAGCTTCTCTCCCCATCTTCTCATCTCATCTTTTTCTCTCTCTTTCTCTCTTTCTCTTTTTTGTCTCTCCCATCCCTCCTCTCTTTCTCTTCTCTTTCTCTCTTGTTCTTTCTTCCTCCTCCTCATCTCTCTCTCTCTCTTTCTCCTTCTCTCTTTGGTACTTTCCAGTCTATCTCCTCTCCTTTGAACAGTCTGCAAAATCTCAGTCCCTTCACTGTATTCATCTTTACTCTAGACGTTAATTAGGTGCGACTGTAATCATCACCAGCAGTATTTTTTTTTTGCATCAGTTTCCATGGTGACTGAAATAATTCACTCATCCTCTGTGCTGTTTGTAGAAAAAAAAATGCTCAACATCATGAAGTCAATGTTGTATCAGACAATGTATATATCACACACTGTAACAGTGGCCATACAGTCTTCCCAGGTTATATACTACAATGTCATGTTTCAAAGTTGTTCAGGTAGTTAACGCCATAGATTTTTAAAGCAACGACCTCGGTTATCATCAAAATAACTTCCATAAACATTTACCTACAATCTCCTTGGAATATCCATAACTTCTGCTTAAAAATTAGAATCTTTGCACTACCGTCAGTATGCAACTGTACTCTCAAACTTCTATATCCTCTTGTGTATGAACGGGGGAAGTGGTATCACTGCCCAAGATGTCAGTCAAATTATTATATTTGATAGATGCAGCTGAGCAGAAACAACTGTCAAATTACAGTTTCTTCTTCAACACTTTCTCATCTACAGAAAAGATGAGCTGGACACCATTCTTATACAGCATTGGTAGTATGATTCTCACCATTGTAGACATACATTAGATATACACATTGTAGGAATACAAGGGGGCCTTTGGCCTCCAGATTAACCTGGATGTCTTCAGGGCATCACTCCTACCAGAGATTGGTATGTCCATCCCCCATCCTCCTCCTCCAGCCATCCTCCCATCCAAACTTCATCCTATCTCCATGTCACTTTGTTTATAGCTACACTTGAATGCATTCATCACAGAGCTCCGGGAGGATCAGCTTACGCACACTGGTATTTACGGGTGCAAAAGAATGTGACCCCATTCAAAATGCGCTGCTCCACGGGAGGGGGGAAAGTGATGGGGGTGGGGATGCAGCTCCAAGCATTTCCATACATTGCATCTAGGTTGATGGCAGCCAACATTTACAATCTGTTTGTTGACTAAGAGGTAAAATTAATCACTGCCGGCCTGAACAGTGACTTAAATTGACTTGTGACTCTAAGAAAGAAAGTTCAACAGAGCAGTAAAAGCCTTGAAATCGACTTTACAGTCTGCTCTGTGTGGTCTACACTTCCATATGACTGTGGCAAAGGTATTTCATCAGTAGGACCATTGGCTGCCAAAGCACACATCATTGTGTGTCATATTTGTCTCTGTCTATATTCAAAACCTTTACAGGCAAGGTGATGTTGAATAGTAGTTTCAGTTGACGCGATAGCACGATTTGATCAAACGTGATACACACATACAAATTGTATGTAGACGTACATACATTGTAATGCATATTCACATATATACAGACAAATAGATACATCTGTGTGTTCATGCTCAAAACCAAACACATATGCCTCAAGCACTTGTACATTTCTTCTTGCAGTCCCCCAACTGCAATAACAAAACTGTGATATTCACAACTTTGATTGTTCATGTGGATCAATATGTCTGTTGGCTCATTGAAGACTAGTGCTTAGCATACTCAAGAAGGTGTCACCAGGAAATGTGTTTTATAGCAAAATCAGTTTGTCCACAAAGGGTTTTATTCTTAGCCACAACACCAAACCAGTTTGGGATTCAATAGATGTATCATATCAAAATGACAAGATCTCCCATGGGCATAACTCAAGTAACATATAATCGCTTTTGGTGATGTCGTTTATTGAAGCAAAACTATTACGTCTTTGACAGAGAATTCTAATGTTACTTTCTCTCTATCATACACCTCCTATTCTTTCTGCTCCTGTCTCTCTGGTTCCAGTGATATCACTTGTAGATACAAACTTGAAAACACAATGCATATCATTCTCTGTTTCCTTCTCTAGATATCTCTTCATCTTTCACTTTTACTCTGTCAATATTCCATCTGTCTTCATCTACCTACTAAAATATATTCTCTCTTTATTTCTCCCCCTCTCTCTCTCCCAGTCAATCTCATCATAACATAACTATGATAGTTTGAATTTCAAATATTAAATCTAATGCCTAAACGGCTTGTGTAAATAGCTACATCAGTGATATGATTGGCATATCACTTTGAGTGCTACTGTAAAAGTGGACATTTTCACGGTGCTGAAATTTTCGCATATTTCGCGCAAATAGAAACTAGCGCCAAAATAAAAACACACAAATATTTTTGCTTCCAATGAATTCAAGTGGTTGATGTCTTGATTCCGCGGCATTAAAACATGCAAAAAATCTTCTTTTCTCGCCGAGTGCAAAAAATAAGTCACGAGAAAATATCCACGTTTACAGCAATCAGCATGTACAATGTATGCCGAAGGTCATGATTAATACTCTTTTTTAATTCATGTGAAGGTTTGACTTCCTTTGTTGATAAATATCGGTGCACAAGTAGGGCCACAAGCCCTTGAAAAGCACAAACTTTTGGCCTGTTTGTTTAGAAATTAAAATCATGGTGAATGATGAGGAATAGATTCATTCTTTCATGTATTCTTATCAGAGTGTGAATGCAGTGAAAGCATGTAAACCTGATGGTGACATGAATGTCTGAATGGACTCAGGGTCTTAAATATGTAATTTACAGCCTTGGTAATTATCAGCATCTGTATGAAGTAGGATGCTGCAGTTATCAACATGTTAATATCCACAGTAGATGTAAAGTTATAGCATGACTTCTGTTCACACAAAATATGCCTCAAATACACTGTACATTAATAAGTGACTGAATTGAACTTCAAATTTTAATCACCTGACAGCCCCCCCCCCCCCCCCCACACACACACACACACACCTTATGATCCGCGATCCTGGTAAAGCTTTGTTCATGAGCTTCTCAACCAGTTGAGGACAAGGTGATTTTGCTATAATGCACACTTTCCATGGGCACTTGCCCAAGAATGATCAGAACTAGTCTTCAACTGATTAATGGGAGTATTTCAGCAAACCAGACAATTTTTTCAGTTACATATCAAAATTCTGGCTGTAGATCTTGTTGTAAAACTGTAATTGCTCACAACAAAGCCACCAAAAAGCAACTACAGCAGTTTTCATCAACAAGCCATTTTTCAAGTAAACATGTGCAAAATGTGATCTTTTGTGGAATGGTTAAATATTTGTTTTAGGGCAATCTCTGAATTGATGAACAGTTGTATAATTTCTGTATTTGATGTTTTTTGAGGGGATCAGAGGTGAAACAGATATGTTTGTTTTCATTACAGATATACACTATGGCTACACTAAGTATTTCAATAACGTGGATCACTGGGAGATTATTTTGACTCTAAAGTTATGACATGAAATTTCCTCATGTAGTCTTACTAGCTTTACTAAGGAGGATAACACCACACAATGCATTCATAAACTTTGTATGATTAAATTACCCATTACTAAATGAACCACATCAAACCACCCATCTCATTACCCCCTAAAACGCCCGAAACCACCCATCTGCTTTTTTATAGTTTTATGCTTCACCAGTTTATTGTTTTCATAGAGAATATATAATTAGATAATTTGAAAGAGGTCATAGGTCAACAAAAGTACGTCAGAATTACTTCTGTGATACACCAGTCTCTATGTAGAGTCTTAAAGGGCTTTCAAATAAACATTATTTATAATAGAAGAAAATAAACGTGCAGTGAGCTATTATACATAATATAGACAGTTTTCAAAATGAGAGTAACATTGCCGTACCTTTTAGGGAACAATAGGCCATTATGAATGGAATCTTCAGTTGCTAAAGGGTTAACTAATCAAACTCTAGTCACAGGTATATACATCACTTGAATGAGTCTTTACCTCAAGTCTCCTTGTGCATATAACTGAACCACAGAACCAAACACCATGTGTGTGCGTTTCATCCTACCTCCATCAATAAAAAAACAAAAAAACAAAACCCACTGTTACTATCTTCTCCTTGCCTCATAATCTAAGCAGATTGTCATGACTACAAAATGTTTATTAGCCAATGTATGTTTTGTATCATGTTTTGGCCTCCCTGCTCCTTTACACCACCAATCAAAGGGATGGTATAGTATTGGTGGAGATGAGAATTGGGTTTTTAACTTTTTGCAAGATACCAAGAAGCCACGTAAGAAATAGTAGAGAGCATACCGATCTGGAATTCAAATTTTATGCGATGAAAATCGGTTTTGGAATTGCTGAGACATCCAAAAACAAAGTAAAACAAAGCGATCGTAAGAAAAGGTTGGTCCCACCTTTTAATAGAATTGCTCTGTTTTGGATATCTCAGCCATTTCAAAACCAATTTTCATCAAATAAATGTTGAATTCCTCTTGGAATTACATGCTCTTTCATATTTCATAAGATGTTTCACATTAATTATCTCACCAAAAAATGTTGGAAACCTGAAGTTAGGTCTCAACCAAAGCTATACGATGCCTTTAACTTTCCTACTCACCTGATGACTGACCAAACTGCTCTATGTACTTGCTCTCCTTGCTCCCTGAGCCCCTATGTACCGACGGAAGATCCTCTGAACCTGCCAAAAGTCATGACAAACAGTGCGCTATGTCAGGGGTAAGGATAAAAACAACTTGACTCTACAAGGGAAAATAGCAAACTATATTCCTACATCAACTTTTGTGAAGTTTGAATTGTCTATTTCAAATTTCACTATCATACTATCGTATCATATTTCTATCATTTGCATTCTATCAATGCACATGGAGATATCCCACACACAAAATGCGAATTTGATTTTTTTTTCATGCAAATCTATTTGCTTCTGTTTCATTTTTGCTGTATATAATGACTTCTCAAGGAAGAGTGGCTGAAAATGAATCACACCTGCAGACAAGTAAACATTTATAAGCAAACTACAAATTTACGAACGAGTTTATGATTTTAATGTACAGCTGCAATGGATATGCAGTTGAATGCAGTGGTGGATCCAGAGGGGGGGTGCACCGGGTGCGCCCCCCTCTTTTTTTTTAAACAAAAGAAATAAAAAGAAAAAAATGAGATGAAACCTGGAAGTAGCACCAGAAATATTGTTTGCCCCCCCCCCCCCCTTTACAGAATTCCTGGATCTGCCCCAGCAATGTGTTAGGTACCTCTCATTGATATATTTTCTGCATGAGGCACATGGGAGTAAAAGATGTGTCATATTGGAAGCTGTACATATCGCTATTAAAGGATTTATAAGGACAAATGAATAAAGTCCAGGAAACCAGCTAATACATGTTCTACTTTTACAGTTAAAGAAACTAAAAATGCTGATCAGACATATTGCTTTGACTGTTAGGATTTTGTCCATGAAGTTTAGCTTTGAGTTCAGTTGCAGTCAATCATGTCAGGAATAATGTAAACACAGTAGGTCAAATCAAAACTCCATGGATAATATGCTTCATGAAATCTGCCCCCCCATGGACCAATGTAGTATCTGCAATGTAATTATATTGCCGATATTGCGTTTTTCCACGGGGGTCGGAAACATCCAGTTGTTTTGCATTTCCAAATATTCTTCAATTCTGAATTATCAAATTGTAGATTTTTGCACAAGTATAGCATATTTTGTCAATCCATTATATTCATTTTTCAGCTTTAGGTTTTAACTTGGTCGAAGTGTTCTGGTAATCTGGGACATGTATACATGGAGCTATGAATACACAGAAATCCAATGTAAATTGCAATAACTGCATGAAAACTCACGGCAGAACTCAGAAATATAAAGACTTCCAGTGCTGCACATTCTGTTCAGGTCATATCATATCAACAACCCGCCTTCACTTTTTCAGCATCCATATTTTAGCTACTTAGATAACAGATAACTTGCCCGGAAGCCATTCTTGCAAACCAAACATTCAAGGGAAACATATTCTTAACAAATGAAAAATAAAACATGAAGCAATACAAATGTTTGTATCATATATTGATATTACATATAAAAGTTATATATATGAAAAACTTAAAGTACAATCCAGTTTACAGGCCTACAGATAGGCTATGACTGCAATGACTGCTAATGCTACTGTTTATAGAGTATTTAGAATAAATACTGTGAAACCAGATTTTCTTACATCCATGAAACTCAATTTAGCAAGCCAAGATTCGCGAAAGTCAAATGCACACAAAAGGCTTTTTTTTTTACACAATGCACTGAATGGAGGGCAATTCAGACAAGTTGCATGCCTTGAAGAAGGCTGTCGGTGCAAATTTGCGAAAGTTTCATGTCATGAATATTTCTAGTTTTTACAATATACTTTGACACATTCTACACCTATGGTACTTCTCCGTGATGAAAGTTATCAAGCTAACAAACGGTTTGCTTGAGCCATAGCCTTTATACAACTGTAGCAAGTTAGTAGAGGAGCTGTAGAGAGGCTATCAACGGCAAGCTACAGCTCCATAGGTCAATCTCAGAAATAGACTGGTGATCAGATTTCTGAATCGCAAGTTCTTGTTAGGAGAGAGCTCTGGATGGAACTTGATCGGCAGGGGGCTTATCAACATAGCTGTGGTAGAGGCCAGCCATGGCACGGCTTGTCGAGTCTCGACGGGGCGGAGTGATTTACCCCGCTCAATCAATTAATGGCTTTGTGAACTGATAAGCGGTATTCAAGAGTTGATTCGCATTGGCAATCACCAGTGAAGTGAACGTTGCTTCAATTAAGAATGTATGATAATATCACGTCATTCCATACACTTGTAGCAAGAGGTACCATTAAAAAGTTATCAAAGATCACAATAACAATGATATTTTCATAGAGCACATATCACAATAATCATATCATCTCCATGTGCTCTATGCCCTATAGGAATAAAAAAAAAGAACAGAAAAAAGGACAGTCTCATGAAGAAAACTCTATCATTCAGTCATAAAACATGAAAACAGTATGCTGACAAGTCGGGATAAGACAGAAGAAAATCAAAACCACAAAATCTTCTCACTGACCTTCCGCATGAGTCTGATAGAGTGTCAGCAGTGTCCACATACAGACATTGATAATAGTATACTATATGAAGACTTTGACCACAAAAAGGAGTTAACTCCATTCTTGTCAATTTGAGATATTTGCAATTAAACCTGCTAAAAAAGAAAATTATAAGAAAATATGGGATTTTTTATCATAAATTCAAGAATATTTCTTGTTATGCAACATGTGAAGTATTATTGGAAATATTTCATTTTGCACTATCTGATGATGGACTTACTTTAAAATGTTAAAAAATGGCACTTCACTCCTTTTGGTGCTCAAGCTCTTCACATGCATAACATAAGCTCCATCCCCAGTGAGGCCCACACATGTATTCTTCAGCCTTTCATCTTCAAAATATATGATTATAAACTGAAAGGGCATTAACGTCACTGCACCATGAATTATGGCTTAAAAATCAAATGCTGGGAATACTCTGCTACAACCTTTAATGGACCCTATCTCTTTTATCATTCTCTTTATTTCCAACCCTTACTGTGCTTCGTACGCAGATTGTCACATCCTTTGGAGCACTTTCTTTGCCCACTGGCACAGACGCCTATAAAATGAATTGCCAATGATTTGCAATGAAAACCTCATCCCTAATCCTCATTGTGTCACCATGGCCTTTCTTTTGGACTGAGGTACATTGTTATGCCTGAGTGGCTTGGCTTTTTCACAAATAGGGCAACATTGGAAGAATGAACTGAATGCTGAGAGCAAACAAAGCAAGTTGCAGCTACTCACCTGGGCAAATGAAGAGCTAAGTATTCTTGCACAGTACACAATGTACCATGAGAAACATGCATCATTGTATTTTTGTATTTTCCAGTATTTCCAGTATGAAATTGAAGAAAAGAAAAACATTACAACCATCGTTATATATTCCTCGATTTCTTTTTTTTTTAATGTATGCATTCTAAAAACCCATCAAAGGCAAATTCCAGTAGAAGAGAAAGAAGAGTAAAACAAAATGTAAAAGTGATTTAACTGTAAAAGTGGACATTTTTGCACAATTCACACAACCAGAAACTAGTGTAAATATAAAAGCGCACAAATATTTTTGCATGCCATATGTTCCAGTACCTAATGTTCTGATTCTGCGGAATCAAAAACACCCAAAATTGATCTTATCTGGCCAAATGTGAAAAATTACTTACAAAAAATATCCACTTTTACAGTATTTCAACAGTAGTATGGCTGTTGCAGGAAAAATCATCCACAATATTTTAAATGTACTCACCGAACAAGGCTGTCAGCTTTCAAACACTCAAATGTAATGAATGGAGTCTTTCAAGCACTATAGTAGATATCCTTTATAATCCTACAATATCCAGCCAAGATCACTTTAATCCAATTTGTAGAACTGCAAATCCTATAAAGTATGCAACCCAAACTCCTTCCCCTCCATCATATCCAAAAGATGATGCCTGTGTCCGTCTCCTTGGTGACGATCACCAGTCCTCAGAGGATTTGACTCCAGGCTCATCACTGCATCCCCCTTACCCTGTCAAGGCACAGTATATCAAGACATTCTCGAGGCGTGTCGGGGGGCACACGTCACAATCTGCTATGTAACTGCTCGTGTTCGCCTCTATACACAGCCCAGCCTCACCTATCACCACTAGGCTCCATGATATGAAATTGCTAACCAGGTGTGTTCACACCTGAGTCTAACACACTGGGACCTCTGTGCAGATTGTCCAATCAAACATCACAGGACCAGTTTCCACGTGTATATATTTAAATGCTCAGTACTAGTCTGAACATCATCTGCTTAATGTTGGCATGAAGTGGAATGAAACAAATACCTCACCTGGCTGTGCCTACACGTACCTGAAAATGATTTACTAATATTTTGTATGACTGCAATTCTTCTGATAATGAATGCAATTTCCTCTCTTTAGACACACAAATACTGTAAAAATTTCATGGCAAATTTTAGTACTACCTAGAGAGTATTGTGGCATTCACTTGACAGAGAATAAGCTGTGTTCGCACTCCTCGAATTTCTATGCAATATGCATTTTGCATGAAAGATTCTTTCCCAGAATATATTTCTCAAACAATCACACTATCTAATGTAGTTTAATGATGGAACAAAAGTTTAGTATCACTCTTTCTTGTCTTGGGTTTGCACCAGTGATATGTACATGCACCTTGTCTGCCACTCTAATACCCTGCAATGATTAAACCTTGGCTATTACTGCACATATCAAGGATAACAGTAAATAAAGTGCACCTCAACTGGAACATAAAAAGGGTAAGACTGTCAATAGTTATTACTGCAAGAAATCATCATATTAATGTTTACATCATAAAGCACTCAAATCTGTTTCCACTTGCTGCATGCATGTGAAAGCTAGGTGATCTAAATTTAAACAAACATCTTTTTTATTATCTGCTTTATTTTTGTTTTTTCATTTCCCTGTAAACCTAAACCTGCAATCTCCTCTTTCTTTTCTTCTCAACTTCTTTTTCATTTTGCCAATACGGCTGCTTGTGTCGTATTGTATTTACAATACTTGAGAGAAATACTAACTTATATCAAATGTCAATTCCAGATGTGTAAGATGGTACATCCTGTAGCTAATGTAAATCTATAGTCCCTCATATAGGATTTTGCTGTCTGATGACTCTTCTTTTTCCCTGATGTCATTGAGACGTTCGATTTTGGGATATCTCATTATACATCAGAGTGCGGTAGTTTGTTGACTTATGTCAAGTACTCAGGGTCATGCAATGCTTAACACACTAACACTGGTGGACTTCTCATGCTGGCTGTGTTCACATCTACAGTACCACATAACTACAAATGTAACAAGACCTAGTTCACACTTTCTGGGAATCCAGTTGCTCGGACCATAGTACTGACATAACACTTACGATTAATGAAAATATATGATCATGGTTATATTTTATTTTGGGAGGTAACTTTCAAAAATATTTGACATAAAGTTTACTAATGATGATATGATCTGTCATCATAAGTCTAATAAACTTAACAATTATTGAATTCCCAGTGTTCATTTTTTTTCTTATTTTCTCTCACTTTTGTAAAAAGCAAAGCAAACAAACAAACAAACAAACCTGCCATTGACATTGTAAGACAGCTTGCCTCCAGATAAACACAGCCTTACTATACAATTTAACCCTTGCAGTACTTTGTTCACCAATTGCCATGCACACATTGAGTGCTTTCTTTGCAGATTGGCACAGATGTCTGGAAGCTAACAGTCTGTTAACCCGTTGAGGACTGACTGAGTTTGCTACAACACGTATTTCCCATAGGCACTTGCCTGAGTATACTTGGGATTTGTCCTCAGCGGGTTAATAGAGATTATCTAATCACAACTGCACCACCATATATGCGTAGCTGTCTTGTTGGACAAAGGCACATTGCTACACCTAAGTGGGTTTATTGTTTGGATGGATGACTGAATGCATGCTAGTGAAAAAGCTTTGCAAGTTTAAGTTAAGTGCATTGCACTCAATGGGTTAAGGTATCGGCAATGTATAAAACTATGGGTGCTTTCTAGCGCTCTCTTAACCTGTTGAGGACGAGTCCCGAGAATACTCAGGCAGGCGTCTATGGAAAATGCGTGTAATAGCAAAATCAGTCCGTCCTCAACGGGTTAAAGTGAACTGTACCTGACGTACCCATGGCAGAGGAGTGCTTGAACACTACTAAAGTGTACAGTACCATAATGAACTGAGCCAAAAGTAGACCACTTCCCGATGCACTCCAAAAGAATACCAAAAGCATACCAAAAGCGACCCAAAATTCACATGTGAAGAATGCGTGTATCATGCACATAGGTTGTAATGCAAAGAGTTCATTCTTTTTGTTCTGGACATCTGTAAGAAGTTAAGTGCACCAGGTAAATGACTCTTCTGCTACAAAATGTGTAACTCCCTCTAAAAATAACCAAAATACGCACAGCTTCAACTCCTACAAAGTCCATTGACCCTGTTTGCAAAAACATAAAAAAATCCTGTAAAAATCCATAAAAATTTCTTGATCACTACCAATCATTAGTCATCTATTTCTTGTATCATTATCAACTTCTCCAGCAAGTTTCATTAAATGCGTTCATAACTTTTTGAGTCATTTTGCAAACAGTCAAACAAACTAACGCCAATAAAATCATAACCTCCTGCCTTGGCAGAGGTAATGATTACACCTTCCCTTGGCTCTAACTGAAATTCTTGCAAGTCTATTGGCTGTTGCCAGATGCAGCTGATATCAGTGTTAAGTTCTAACAATATACACATTTCTCTTTCGATCAAACAATTTCCAGGTTTATGTGAGTAACTTACCCATGGCAAAATCTTCACAGCTTCTCTAGTTCTTGCAGTTTTCTATTCTGGCACAGTATGCTAACATACAATCAGCTGAGGCTGAACTCAACAGTACTCATTATCAACATTCAATTCCTGACTGTTTCGAACAAAAGCACACTTAAGGGTGGTAAAACAACAATAACAACCAACCCAGGAACCAGTGAAGCTATTTGCTTGTCAGATAACCGGTTGTAAAGAAGCGATCCCAACTCTCAGGAATTCAAATTGCTCCAGACAATGAACACTCCGCCTCATTGAAATGCTAATTACAGACAACCCTAACCATTTGCTCTCTGATGGTCACTTCACACTGGTCAAGTGGCACTTTGTTGTTGTTTTTGGTACTGTCAAATAAAATTCATGAGCAGATAGTTTTGTTTGGCCACAAAGCATACTCTAATTATCACTGCAAAAATGACTGCTGTGCAGTTGTTTTCTTATCAGAAGACTTGAACATACACACAAAAAACTTCCAGTAAATGTTGGCCAATTAAGAGATTTTTACTTCTACATAAGTCCAGTATAAACAAAACTTTTTCCTGGTTGCTGTTGTCTTCTTAAAAGATTCCTATGTTTGCTTTGTGAACAAAGAATTCACCTCAACTGCGGATCAACACACCCACCAGACCACTTTTAACAATACCTCTTTTCTTCAGAACCCTTTTAACCGGAGGGCCAAACCCCAAAAAGTCGCTTACTTAACGAGTGAGTTGCACTCTCTCTACAAACTAAGTAGACCATGCTTATTTTCAATTTTTTATTGTAACAAACAACATTCCACTGGTCTACCTCAAAAAATTTGTTGCGAAAGCCTCCAAATCCAAGATGGCGTCCAAGATGGCCGCCATATTTACTGAATTTGTTATTTGAAAGATAGAATTTGATTGAAACATCAGATTTCAATAAATTTGATGTCATGTGAAAGAGAATAAAATTTTCTACAAGTTGATACCATTTTTGTGGGTTATTGTGATAACTGGATTGAGATTTTAAGGAAAAAACACTCATTTTTTGATATTTTTCTGATAAAAGGGAAATCATGAAAATGCTTGATTCAGCATAAATCAAAGAAAGACTGAAGGATTATCTTGAAACGTTTCAAGAATTTTGTTTGACATATAATGAATATTTGAAGAAAATAAGGGGTCAGTACCGTTTTTGGTTCAGGAGTTACAATGTCTCATCTTTCATCTTTCAAATAGAGGTAGAAGCTTGAAACAACCTTGCTAGAGAGAGTTTAAAACAAAATTTGGATCAATCACTCAAAAAATTCAAGATTGCAGGCCATCAAAGCTGACATAGTGTATTGCACCAAAGTAAATGTATAATTTCGATTTTGATACAATTTTGTCTGTTTTGCTGTCTATTTATATGGTTTTTATATATTCTGAACATTTTAATGCCATTTCAAACCATCTTAGGTTTTTATGGAGACATTTTTCAGAATGCACCATGAATATTTCTCTAAAAAGTAAAAAAAAAAAGATTAAAAATGTTTATGAAAACCATGCAGAAATTAACATCTTTCCCATATAATCAATATTTGGAGAAAATTAGAGGTCAGTATTGTATTTGGTTCAGGAGTTATAATGTCTCAAACTTGAAATCCCATTTTACATAATATGTTATTAACACGCATTTGTTCCCAAAGACGTCACAGAGGGTCAAATCCAAGATCGTGCTTACTTTTCGAGTTCCACTCTCTCTATAAACAAGACCATACATAATATTAAGCATACTAAGCAATGTTCCGTAAGTACACCTCAGTAGATTTGTTGCAAAGTACAGATGCGGACCAACAAGGCCACCATTTTATTGAAATTAACATTTCAAACATAAAATTTGATAGAGACATTGGATTGCAACAAATTTGATGTCACATGAAGGAGAGTAAAACTTTTTAAAAGTTGATACCACTTTAGCTGTGTATTGTGAGAAATTGGGGGGGGGGGTTGTTTGCTTCTCTTTTTGGGGGATCCATATTTTTATATTGTTTTGAAAAAAGGAAGAAATGTAAAAATGCATGATTTGGTATTTATCAAAGAAGAACTGAAGAATTATTTTGAAACCTACGATTGAGATTGAGATTTACTGAGATTGAGACATAATTCATATTTCTGGAATTACAGGCAATATCATACACTGTTGACAAGTTAACATCTAAAACTTGAAAAAAATTATATTTATGCATTATAAATTTTGCTTACAATGTGTTTACATGGTCACATGTAATACTGTAATGGTCTAGTGACTTGCAAGTACCTGCAAACTAACTTTTCATGCCAAGTGGTAGGTGACGCTGGTCGCTATTACTGTAGCATTTCATCATAGTAGATTGTTCTGAGGCAGATAAGATTGAACAGAAAGTATTTTCCAAAAAGAGATAGGAGCTTAAAATTTGGCACAAATTTTGCCAATGTGTAATATTTAACGATAAAAATAGTATGCACACAAAATTCAAGATGGCGGTAATTAATCGAGGTTGTCGTTCAAGGCAGTTACCATTGTGCACGTAAAAAAAACCCAGCTTTACTTAATTCCTCAAACTAGTTCTAAACTGTGAGTTAGGGATTAATGTACAAACTTAAATTAGTATAATTAATGCTAAATATTGTTAGATATACTAAATAGATCTGATAAGAATGTTTTTATGTCAACAGTTATCATGGTTATGGTTTCTTGAAAAGAAATGGTGATATCTCCGTATCTTTTAGGCTTTATTATAATTTTTTTACATGGTAGAATGTTTTGTAATACAACTATAACCTGCACATATAAATCGAATGTGATATCTCTCCCAATGGTAAACAATACGTTTAGTGTGTTGCGTCAAAGTTAAATCTCAACTTATAACTTATAATTTGATATGTTTTTTTAATCTTCTTCGTTAAATTGCTGTCTATTACATGTTTCTATACATCCGAACGATATTGTACTAGTGTAAACCATATTGAGGGTCTTTTTTTTGGGGGGGGGGGGGTGGAGCTCATTCCAGTGTTTGGGTAAGGCCCAATCTTTGATAAAAAAGAAATGCTTCAGTATCAAAGATATGCTTTTTTATTTGTATGTTACTCTGCTGTTGTAGAAACGTGAATGATGATGGTTTATGTGTAATAATGTCTGATCCGTAGATGTCCTTGAAAGCCCTTCTGATCCGACCCCCCCCCCAAAAAAAAAAAATCCAACATGGCGGCAATTTCTCAACTTTGCATTTAAATGTGTTGTGCGAAATTACTTTTCAGTATATTGTTAGAAATAAAATTGTCCAAATTGATTATTCATGCTGTATATTCACATTTACAAACAAGCATGCTGAAACTGTATTTTCCGTCATCAGATTTTTCTTACATTGTTTTTAGGCTGATTTCATGTGGGTTATAGTGTCACAATTGTTCTGAACTTATGCCATTGGTAGATGCTTTCCTATATTAGATATCAGGATCACTCGAGAGTGAAAATGTTCATTTTCATTCATTTTAGAGTGACCTCGGGGATCACTCGAAGAGTGACGAATGATCCCTAAGGCAGGGCTCGACACTAACGGTGGTCCGGTGGCCCGGGACCACAATAAATGCACGTCGGGCCACCAAAATGTCAGAAATGAAGAATTTGGTGGCCTTATCGGACCACCAAAAAAGGTCGGATATTTGCCTTTGGGCCACCAAATAATTATAAAAGTTAGTGTGGAGCTCTGCCTAAGGTCACTCTAAAATGAGTGAAAATGAACATTTTCACTTAAAAGTCACTACAATTTCACTCTAAATTCACCGTTTTCTCTTATTCACTCCTCACATCAAAAGTAAAAACTTCCACTCGATTTGTTTTTTTTTTTCTTTTTCGGAGAGTGGAATATCACTGGTTTAAAAAATGTGTCCATAAAAACTTAAGACGGTTTAAGATAGCACAACAGACAAATTTGTTTAAAAAACGAAATAATACATTTAATTTGGCGCAATACACTCTGTCAACTTTGATGGCTGTCATCTTGATTTTTTCTTTTTTGAGCGGTTGATCTAAATTCTGTCTTAAACTATCTATAACAAGATTGGTGCCAAGTTTCAAGCTACTACCTCTATTTGAATTTTTTTTTTTTTTTGCTTCATCTCATCTGCTTCAGAACAATCTACTTTAAAGTAATAGCGATCAGTATCACCTGAGCTACCACTTGGTATGAAAAGTTAGTTTGCAGGCACAAACCCTTGTCTGTCAAAGTAAAAGTCTGCATTTGTCAAGACTACTACACGCACCACTGGCACTGCTACAAGCGCCAGTGCCAGTGGTGCGTGTAGTAGTCTTAGTGCGCGCAGACTATTTTAAGAACAACAAGGTGTTGGTCACAACTAAAGTGGCCATTTTTACATAGTGAGTTTTCAAGTTTGAGACATTATAACTCCTGAACCGAAAATGTTACTGACCCCTAATTTTCTCCAAATAATAATTATATGCCAAACAAAATTCTTGAAACGTTTCAAGATAATCCTTCAGTCTTTCTTTGATTTATGCTGAATCAAGCATTTTCATGATTTTCCTTTTATCAGAAAAATATCAAAAAATGAGTGTTTTTTCCTTAAAATCTCAATCCAATTATCACAATAACCCACAAAAATGGTATCAACTTGTAGAAAATGTTATTCTCTTTCATATGACATCACATTTGTTGAAATCTGACGATTCTATCGAATTCTATCATTTAAATAACAAATTCAGTAAATATGGCGGCCATCTTGGACGCCATCTTGGATTTGGAGGCTTTCGCAACAAATTTTTTGGGGTAGACCAGTGGAATGTTGTTTGTTACAATAAAAACTTGAAAATAAACATGGTCTTCTTAGTTTGTAGAGAGAGTGCAACTCGACCTCTGTTTTTAGCTTTTGGCCCCCCGGTTATTTGCAGTATACAACTGAAGTCTGACACAGCACATTCCAGAGTAAAGTGTTTTCTTCCATTTGCCTGTAAATCATGAAAATAGATCTAACATCTGAAGCTTTATGAAACTAGTCACTCTCACTACAAACCTTCCTTATTTGTTACACATTGGTCTCAAGAAGATCATTAACCCATTTAGGACGGGCTGATTTTGCTACCACACATATTTCCCAGAGACACTTGCCCGAGTATACTCGGGACTCGTCCTCAACGGGTTAAGAATATAATTCATACTGGGCTAGTCATGTCCAATATTGAGTGAAAGAAAAAGTTGACAATACCACAGTGTATCCCCTTGATTGTTTCTGTATCCTATCTTACCTTAAATCTCTTTAACCCTTTCTATGCCAGGGATTTTGGACAGCATGTACATTAATAATAAAATGGGGGTTTTCCGTGCTAATCAGCACTCAAAACACACGAAGGGTTTAAATTCAATTCATAAGGACTCCCTGTAGGGTACCAACAATTTTTGTAAATGTTACTACTGTTATCAGGACTAAAGAATACGGCAGCCTTTTTAAATTCAAGAAGTTATGTCTTGATGATAATCCCTTTTTGTTAAATTACTACGAAACATATAAATGTTGATGATTTAAGAGTTTAAAGAGTTCTTAATGAAATCATTAAAGAGAGAGAGAGAGAGAGAGAGGCAGAAATGTACAAGCAGCACTTGAAAATTAATATATATATATATATATATATATATATATATATGTATGTATGTATATATATATATATATATATATATATATATATATATATATATGTATATATATACATATAATCCTTACAGGTCACTCCTTTTCAGTCAGCCTATTAGATGTGAAAGCCACATCCAGGCTGGTGCATTCATAAGGCAGAGAGTGAAGTTTGATGAATGGCCTTAAAAACAAATAATCCCAGGTCCAGATTCACCAGACTGGAACATACGTCACTCTGGCGCAATAAATCTCGACAGGGAAGACAGATGTACATATATCTACTTCACCCTATCTCATATCTTCCAAGCCTGAAACCTAATCTCAAAGCCCTTAGACAGCTATAGCAATGTTTCTATTCTTCTCCAAGAAATGACAGCATACAGCTGTGTCATGTTATCCATGACATATCATCCACACAAAGTTCATTTTGTGTGTCAAGTCCAATACATTCTGAGTTGTATGTGTTAGTCATAAAAGTATACCACAGACCACATAAATTGTGAAGCAAAGGTTATCATAACTTAACAAAAGAGAACATGGTCAAAGGGGATACAGTGCACTTCCATTATAATGAACATGGTCAAAATGAAATTCCAGTTTCAACGAAATAAAAATTTAGGCTGTAACATTATCTGCGCTATGTATTTTTATTGTTTATTTGTTCGGTTATGATGAAATTTTGATATAACGAAAGAAAACTGCTGGTCCCGAGCACGTGGTTATAACGGGAGTCCACTGTGTGTCTTCCATTACTCAGATTATTGTAACCTGCTTTACTAATTAGCATCTTACAGTATCTTCCTTTCTGAAGAACATATCTGGTTTCAACATTATACTTAACAGCTAATGCCTTTCTCTGCATGCCACACAGTCTATTGCATATCTAGAAAAGAAATGTTGATGCTGAGTGCAGTGGTCGTCAGTGCACAAATCTTTTAATCTGATATTTGGGGGAGTCATCATTACATATTTGTATGTACAGTAACACACCTACACCATCTGCTAATTACTGTATACACCAAATATTTTGCAAGGTTTTTATTTTCACGAAAAAGTCAGGTGCTATTCACGAATTTAAAGACATGCAAAAATATTGATTCTGATCCTGACATGAATGTGACATGCATGCATACAGTTCTCCATTCAATGCTGCATTTCACGATCGCAAATTTAACCACTCATGAAATCATCGGGAAGTCCCAATTCGCGAAAATTTAGACTCGCTAAATATATGGTGTATACAGTATCTGTAAGAACATCTACTAAGTGTAATTACCACAAATCAAACTAATGTGCACAAACAACTAAACCAGCTCTAAGCACCCAACAAACTTTGCATTTAAATGTAATTTATGCTGCATATCATGCATTAAAAGGCACATTCACATGTATTCTCTCTTTGCCAATTTCAATTGGCATAAATACTCTCAAAATACAGCTTATCTATCATTAGAAAGGACAGACTATAATCCCTCTAATCTCTACTAGTTCTACCTTTAATTCACCTGAGGGAGCATTTCCACAAAGTCTGGCAAAATGTTAGTAAAATTAAAATTCATGAGTAAATGCCAATGAAAACAGCTCGGCAAATAAATGGCTGAGTACCTGTACACTACAGTATACTCAATGATCCTAGGTGTGTCATGTTCAGTAATTTCACCATAGAGGGCAGCAAACATATTAGGCAGGGAAGATTGAATAGCACAACACCACTCACGTAGGCAAAGAAATAGAGATAGACTTGAAAATGTGACCCGCTACAACAAAATGATCCTAAAGTCGGGCGAGGTCGATTATTTGAAAATTGCATGATATAATCCCCTAGTCTTTCTGCTTTAAATTGATATATAACACATTTTATAAAAATAATTGGCTGCGGAGATATCAATGTTTAAAAGAGAGCATGTCTAGACGTCTGGAAATCACTGTTTCGAGAAAAGCGCCCTAAAAGTCTTCCTTTCGACGCAATCGCGATCAAGGGACACGCAAGTTAGTTTTCACCTCTGGACAATAGAAGGTAAGCCCTAGCAACCCCTGAAGAGTTCATTCAAGCACCAGCGTCGGCGGTCTCCTCACCAACCAATCAGTGACCAGGATGTGAGAAGCGGCTTAGCATAGCGCACCCCGCCCGAACGCACCAGTCGACTGGGCAGTGTGCGAGCTTCACGCTTCGGTTAACAGCAAGAAGCAAACTGACCAATGAGATCACTCTGGTCATTGTTAGGGGCGGAACCTATCGGTGGCGCTCAATCCAAATTTTCAAACCAGTTTCTGCTTCATTGGAACGCCAAAAAAACATGGCTCAGAAAAACACTATTTTTTGGTCTTTCCTTTGATCATTTTGCTTCAAAATTTTGACAGATGATAGAATATATGTTAGACTCCAATAATATGTCAAAATCAAAAAATCGTAAGTTTTGACCAATTTCAATGCTCTGACTTTAAACTCGATTTTTACAGCTTCGACCGTGCGTGACTTTAGGACCTTTTTGTTGTAGCGGGTCACAAATGCTCTTTGATACTTATCAAACACACTCTGATAACACACTTTGTTATTAGATAAGTAAATAAGTATCAGAGTATCTGCTGACTATTTTCAAAACTTTGTAAGCTCTCTATGTATACTCCCTTAACCCGTTGAGGATGGTTTGATTTTACTACAATGCGCATTTCCCATAGACGTTTGCACAAGTATACTCGGGACTCGTCCTCAACGGCTTTGGCATAGTGAGCAAAACGTGTTGCACCACACAAATGTGGCTAAAAAAAAAGAAACACTAGTCTTGTCCATTTTATGCTTTCAAGCCTCAAATTTTCATACAAGAATTACTTTCATAAGATAAGAATGGCAACAAACAATGTTGATTGATATGTTGATTAAAATCAAGACTGAACTGCTGGGGTACTTCACATGAACCTCTGGTGTCACTTACCTTCAAGGACCACAAGCTCAGCAAGGCTGTGTGCTGTACCCAGGTTGCTTTTTGCTATGCAGGCGTACTCTCCAGCATCCGCTACTGTCGCATGGGGGATAACCAGCATGCAGTTGCCTGCATTGCTCCTGTCAATGATGTAGTGACCCTGGTTGGTATCTTCAATCTCCTTGCCATCGTGGTACCACTGGACCTCAGGCTCCGGAAGACCCGTGACCTTACAGTCAAAGGTTGCCCCGTTCCCCTCCCAGCACTTTGCATCCTCAACATGGATGAGGAAGGATGGTTTGGCGAAGGACTGCGGTCCTTTGTTGATGGTGGTTGTGGTCTGTTCTTCAACAAACAGTTCAGCACTGACCTGTTTCTCTCCAAGTGAGTTGACAGCCTTGCAGGTGTATTCACCTTCATCTTCAGGAAACACCTCCACGATTTGCAACCTGTGGGTGAAGTTCTCATGGTGGAACTTAAAATCCCCGCTCTCGTGAATGGGTCGCTGGTTGTAAAACCACATCACCTTTGGAAGAGGATTGCCGCGCACCTTGCACACAAAGCTAACCTCTTGCCCCTCACAGACCATCTGATCCTTGAAGAACTCCACAAACTCAGGGGGACGTCCCGTCGCCTTCTTGTTCTTGTCTGGTTGTACGGTCAGCTTGGCACTGCTGGTCTTCTTCTCACCGACACCATTGTAGATTTCAC
The DNA here is from genome assembly GCF_040938485.1 of Diadema antillarum. Taxonomy (NCBI): domain Eukaryota; kingdom Metazoa; phylum Echinodermata; class Echinoidea; order Diadematoida; family Diadematidae; genus Diadema; species Diadema antillarum. Next base: position 1,814,663 of record NW_027270902.1, read on the forward strand.
AGGAGTATTCTCCCATGTCAGTGAGGAGGGCAGAGTAGATGGTGAGGGTGGTGGTATAGCCATCTTCCTGAATTCTGGGGTCATGGGTGGAGAGCAGCACCTTGTTGTTATGCAGCCATTTCACCTGTCATTGGAAGATGAAAGATGTCAACAATCTTTTGCATGAGTTTGATTGATCCAACTACAAATTTTAGTGTAACTTGTATTTGGGACATGCCTGGCAAAATGATTCCTATATACCCCCATACACACTATGTGTGGGTGGGGGTATAACTATACACATCACCAACACCATATCTGAATTTAACCATTTCCTTTTAGTCATTCTCTCATGTAAGAATATGTGGGGAATGGCAGGGTTGCCAATCAAATGATGACAAGATAACGATTTCTGCAGCAAAATTCCCAAAGGACTCGATGCTTTAGTTCTGTCTAGAAATATTGTTAAAGATGAAAATACATGCCCCCAAATGAGCAGCAATTATGCAAAAAATAACAATTCCTTTCTAGGTTTTGCAATGCATTTTTTATTGAGTGAACATTGTGTATTGTTGTTCAATATTGAAATTAATATATCATGAAGAGATAAACATCAACAACAACAACATATTCACTAAAGAATTTTAAGGTCAACTGGACTGGATTCTTGATAAATGATGCATTAAAGGAGCAAATATTGTAGGAAGGATGAATTTAAGGCTGGCAGCACTCATCTGTGCAGCTTAACCTGTTGAAGACTAGTCCCGAGTACATTTGGGCAGGTGTCTATGGGAAATGAATGTTATAGTAAAATCAGCTCGTCCACAATGGGTTGATTAGCACTAAACTCTGTTGACTGGTAATCAATTCATTCCAGTATGAATGTGCACTCAGTAAATAAAATATCTAAACACTTGTTACAGTGCCATCACACTTCTATCATATGATAGGCCAATTGAAAGTATTTGAAGAAAAGTGGAAATATCATATCCAGTGAAACAAAAATATGACATCTAATTAATCCAATTGATGTCCCATATTTTCACACATAAAGATAGTTTTATCCCAAATTTGATACATGGTATAGTAGCAACTGCTAGATTCCTCCCGTCTGAAAGCTCAATTTCATCCTCATTATGACAGACGAATAACCAAATATGGAAAAGAGTAAAAGTGGAATTAGCAATAAAGGCAGGGCTGGAAGAGGGTGAGGTTGGTGGATCGACCTATCTGTCATGAAGATGAGGTCATCAGAAATGTGATTTTCAAAAACAGGCAGCTCCTGATGGCCAGATGGGGTTGAAGGAGTAGGTCAGCATGGCAAACAACTATGATTTAAGGGACTGTACAGTACTGGTTGAGGTGAGGATTCATGTTTTGAACATTCCTAAGTGAGATAATGAGAAACCTCTTATGAAATATGAAAGAGCATGTAATTTTAAGAAGGATTCAACGTTTATTTGATGAAAATTGGTTTTCAAATGGCTGAGATATAAAAAAACGTGATAATAATAAAAGGCGACAGGCCACGCTTTTCATTAGGATCTCTTTGTTTCACCTTGTTTTTGGATATCTCAGCCATTTCAAAACCGTTTTTCATCAAATAAACTTTTGATACCCCTTAGAATTGCATGCTCTGTGGTTTCTGAATATCTCGCAAAACGTTAAAGGACAAGTTCACCTTCATAAACATAAGGATTGAGAGAATGTAGCAATATTAGTAGAACACATCATTGAAAGTTTGAGGAAAATCGGACAATCCGTTCAAAAGTTATGAATTTTTGAAGTTTTTGTGCAGTAACAGCTGGATGAGAAGACTACTGCAGTGTGTGAATAACTTAGATGTCACATGCGTACAACAATATAAGGAAAATATAGAGAGAATTTCACAAAATTTCATCTTTTGAAAAAAGTACACATTCCCCCGACTCGTTACCAACAAATGTTATGGGTAATATTATTCCCCCTGCCTTTAGAAAGAGGCAAGTCAAGTGCTCTTTTATTATGCAAAAAAAGTGAAAATATGTTGAATTTTCTTTACATTTTCTTTATACTGTTGTACGCATATGACTCACAAGCTGTAGTAGTCTCCTCATCCAGCGGTTCCAACACAAAAATTTTCAAAGTTCATAACTTTTGCATCGATTGTCCAATTTTCCTCAAATTTTCACTGATGTGTTCTACTAATATTGTTGCATTCTCTCAATCCTTATGTTTATGAAGGTGAACTTGTCCTTTAAAAGCTAAATTCTCACCTCAACCAGAACTGTACACACCCTTTAAAGAGGCAGATGGTGGAATATGACAAGTGTATCACAGCATGGACTGAACTGCATTTAGAATGTGATACAAGATTATCAACTCAGGGCTTTTTTGAGAGATACTCCTCTAATTTCCAAATAGTTCATATTCTGCAGATTGCTAGTGATATGAAACTGCATCTTCACAATGCACAATTATATCTCTTCCACTTTGGCAAAAAGTGATGCATTACCATTCCCATCAGTCACTGTAAGTGCTGAGAAAATTCTCAGCCAAGACAATTAGCGAAAGTGAAAAATAATTGCAGCCTCTTCCCACACCGAAGCATTAACCCGTTGAGGATGGGCTGATTTTGCTACAACACACATTTCCCATAGACACTTGCCTGAGTATACTCGGGATTCGTCCTCAATGGGTTAAGAGAAAGAGAAAAGAAATCAGCTCCATTCAAATGTCTCATTGTTCCAATGTGTCACAAAGTAATACACAATTTGTTTATGTAACTATGAGTTGTGCAGTGATGAATTCTTCATATACATGTAACATCTTATTTCAATGAATTTTTAAACATCCCAACATGCCACTAGAAAATCTATGACGATCAGTATGACTGATGTAAATTACTGGGTGAAGAGTAAATCATCATCTCTCAAAACTAGATGTTTCTGCTGTTTGAGATGGAAATGTGTGTGTCAGTACTGTCCAAAAAGACTTGAACAAGACTAGATAACATACTATTATATTATGAAAAGAGTTGGTTCCTAACATTATCTCAAAAACCTTAAAAGCATTCTTACCAAATAGGCATATCTTTTCTTATCACTGGGTGAGTAGTCCCTAACTAAATTATCTGCACTAGTTTGGAAAAGTTTTTTATGACCAGGCCAACATTATCTTCTTGGATGTGTTTTCTATTACCCAATGAGTTATAGGTTTGTGTTTATTGTGATCCAAGCCAGTGTTGGTATATCAGTACTCTGAGTCACCTCAAGGAATGCAAATTTAGCTCCTCCTGGCCCAGATTGAGGTGATAGAAGATAGAAGGTCAACAGAGGAGAGTCAGGGAGATCTAAATATATGTCAACTGATCAGAACATCTGGGACGGAGAAAGACAGAAAGTATGCCCAAGGGAAGATGGGAAGGAAGCGAGGGCAAAGCTGTGCACCAATTTACATTCTGCATTCTGCATGTGTGCACTGTAAGTTGAAGCTTAACCCCACCCCCGGTCCTGAAATGCCTAAGGGTGCCCTTTTCTAAATATCATGACACTATGATTACGTGTGGCAAACATTAGATTAAACACTCACTACTACATTTGTAACATCTAGATATGCCATTATAAAACAGTCATCTACATCTGGATTGCCTCGAGTTACCCTTCGCCATTAAATGAACATTGTTCGGAGATGGACAACTAGTTACAATAGTTACGGTTTAAGCAATCTTTATTATGTTCACGCAACACAAACTGCCGCCCGGAAAAAGGGCGAAGGTTGTACAGCAACAATATAACATTCTTCTCAAACACTGCCTGTAAGAGGGCAGTACAACACACTGGCGCTTGATTTCTTTATGAAAACAAGTAACAAACACATGCTTAATAGATACGCATTGAATATTGTATAAATTTGCTAATATGATGTTAAAATGCTTTGCTAAAAAACAACACTTACTTTTAACAAAGAAATTGTGTGCTTCGTACTAAGTAAAAAACTTCTATCAGTCACAATTAGATTGCCTGTTCCATCCCTTTTGCATAAAAAGACAATATGCATTCTATCCTGATGTGATGCAAAACTAGGAAGGCGGCAAGGAAAGTTGACTGACCTGTGGCTTGGGGTCACCAGAGATGTGACACATGAAGCGAACCTCGTTTCCCTCCTTGATCATGACATCTCTGATCTGAGAGAGAAACGAGGCAGGCGTCTGGGAGAGCTCCTTGGTTGACTTCCTCTCTATTTCATGCACAAAAACGCAAGAATATAAAACATTAAAAATATTGACCATTTAGCAGTTTTGAAATGAAACTTGACATCCTTGTAGGAGTTATATTTTCCCCAAAAGAATATCTGTTCCTGGACAGCGTAACACCGAGGGAAAATAGTGTCTTCAGGGGAAAATATAACCCTCAAGGAACTGTCAAGAGTTATATTACACGGATACACAGGGCAATATTTGCTATATTTTATGGTCAACATAAACACACATCCTTTCATTCTTGTCGGATTGGCAGGCGGTCAAATATTGGAATTATATTACATCACTGTTTGCAATATAATAATTTCAATCCGTTAGTCACCTGACTGCACTGCACTATGACCAATCAATGACCAGTATTTATATAGACCATATTACATGCACAGCACAAGGGCAGGAACCTCACAAACAATTTACCCAGAAGCCTTCAGCAAAGGTTTATTTACAGTATCCTACATTCTCAGATTGATGCTCCCTTAAGCAAACATTTTGTCAATCTATAAAATAAATACACTTAAACTTAACCTGCTTACATGTAAGTGCCTGCAATTTTGCTGATTTGGACAAAATGTCTTGTTAGGTTGACTTATTATACTCTGCAGTGTTTGTTATCATCAATATAATTCATGACTTATAATTCAATGTTTACTATTGTGGACACAGACAGCAAATACATTAGAAAAGTCATGTCTATCTTTCTTTTTCATTTGCTTCCATATGCAATACATTACATACCCCCTAACAAACTAACCTTGTTGGACTCTTAAATTTTCTAATGTGCCCTACCTACCAAGATGGCAAAAGAGAAAACACTGAGCACAGGAGATTAATATTCTCTGCAGTTGGTGAAGATAAGCAAAGAAACGCTGCTGGCTTGCTCTGTTTTTATTTGGGTGTGTCTTATATCCAGCTGGTACCATCACTGCAGGACAGTGCACAGTGACTGCATTCCAAACCCCAAAACAACAGTGTGCCCTCTATGGTGGCTGATGGGACATGCTGCCTACTCTCAGATACAGGTCATGGTACAAATTGATTTCTTCATTTCTTGCATTGCCAAATCTACAGGAACAATACCCTCCAGCATTCCATCTCAGATGTATTGACAGGACCATAGCTAAAGCTCTCCCATCCATCTAGGTTTTCTTTGAAGTTATGACTTTACTTTCTCCTCTAATGTGACATATTGCACTTGTGTAGATATGAAAATCAGCTCATATCTTATTGTATGTTAAGAAAATGAATTCAACCAAGGTCAGTGTACTTTCTTAAACCAAGGGTTATTATTATTTTTTACTTGTGTTTATGTTTGTCAAAGTTATAAATCTCAATTTGTCCCACTGTTTTTGAGACGTATGGTAGTCTCCTGGCCTATGTCTCCTCTATGATAGTTTGTTGTGCAATATTCCAAAAACACCATCAAAGGAAAATTTACAAAAAAAGGGTCTGTTCTCTAACTGCAAATAGTAAAAAACAATCCAGGAATTACATGACCAAAGCCAGACCCCCTCAAAAAAATGAAGAGAAGAAAAAAAAACAAACAACCTTTAAATGGTTTACTGCCTACCCATATATCAACTTCTTCAGCATACCAAGGGTCCCATTATACATTTGTTTGTCAACTACATTAAGATTCTCTTTAAAATAAAGCTATTCTGCCTTGTGCCCAACAGGAATCTAAAATTACTTAACAATTTTGTATGGAAAATGGCTTCCTTTCTCTGTGTTTGCATTAATGATTGACAAATTATATACAGCCTTAAAGGGATAGTGTAGTTTTGGTTGAGATAGGATTCAGATTTAAATTTTGTGAGATGATTAGAAACCACTTATGAAATATGACAGAGCAAACCTAAGAGGAATTCAAAGTTTATTTGATGAAAATTGGTTTTGAAATGGCTGAGATATCAAAAAAAGAAAGTAAAACAAAATAGTCCCGATAAAAGGTGGGTCCTGACTTTAATTCAGACTTCTTTGTTTCTGGATGTCTCAGCCATTTCATAACCAATTTTCATCAAATAAAATTGGAATTCCTCTTAGAATTGTGTGCTCTTTTATATCTTATAAGAGGTTTCCCATTACCCCACAAAAAGTTGGAAATCTAAAACCCCATCTTAACCAAAAACTATACCATCCCTTCAGAGAGCAAGAGAAGACTCCAATGGTTGATACCTTTCATCTTGTTATCTTTCTGTTTCTCGTCTCCTACTGATGTATCATCATCCATCTCCATGGAGTAGACTCCACTGTCGCCATGGCGAATCTTGTGCCGTTCTGTTGTCTTGGCAGGACCGGAGGACTTATTGCTTGCTTTGGTGCTTAAAGAAAGAAAACAAGACATAAAAAGATACTATTAATAGTTATAACTAAAGTATTGTTGCATATTTGGAATACCTAATTTTGCATATACGATGCAAACAGATTTTCACTAAAACATTTACAAGTTGTATCTCATAAGTTTTTCAAACAAACTATTCTTAAGGCAATAAACTCCAAAAGCGGATACAACTTCACGATCACAATATCTCCACTGGAAGAAAACCACAAGAACAGAATGGCATGCATTTTCATAGAATTATATAACAAATGCAAACAGAAGGAAACAGACCAGAAATGATATAATTTATTAGTGGAAAAAATATACATAAAGTACACATGTTGATCATAGACTGCCTATGTCTTGTGTGATAGCAGTATTGCTCATGACCGCAAAAAAAAAAAAAAAATTGCTGTTGCCCAACAAACTTTCACTTGAGAGTAATAATGCATTGTTTTTCCATTTGAACTCATTTAAACCCTGAAAGCGTACTTTTTGTGGTTTAGTGCCATAATTTAGCATAATTCTTTCCTGTTCAGTGTCAATGTTTTGAAGGTAAATTAGATTTTTTTCTCTCACTGGAGTCCTTAATTACTTCCATATAATCATTTGTTTCCCCTGCAGAATTTTCAAAAATCTCACAATTACTTGAGGTATAACTGAATCTTAAGTTGGCAACAAATTCCAGAAGACTAAACTTCCTGCTTCATATTGAAATTGGCAAAGTTTTGTTAATTGATTTCTGATTAAGTGCACATATAATGAATTTAATCAGTTCTATGTAATCATTTTCCAATGTGAAATATGAAGTGGATCTTAGCGTTGCCAATTTAATGATTGGCAGATGATAAGTTTTGCGGCAAAATTCCTCCACAACTGGATGCATCAATGATGACAATGATGCATGGGTATCTTTCACACCTCATAATTTTACAATTCATGTGACATGCAATAAACTGTTCATATTTCCGAGCCTGACCCCCCCCCCAAAAAAAAAAGAACTTACTTCAGCAAAACTAGACCTCCATTTCAGTCTTTGTTTGTAAACATTCCAAGTCATATCTCTCTGAGCACTTAGATACAGAGGGCTGATTGATTGAGACTAGGTTGAAAAAAAAAATCCTTCACATTTCTCATGACAGGTTCACATCTAAAGAAGACATAAGGCTGTAATCCTTGTGATCTATAAAGAGTATAGCTGTGAAGTCCCTGGGCTAATTTCTGACACCTCAAACTCAAGATGATGATGAATGGGAGGAGATACAGGAATCATCTTGAGATAAGCTGTTCCAATGCCATATTTGACCCCAGCGAACTGCCCCTTTGCGTCACTACAAGCCCAGGCTTCATCTAAAGCCTATGTAGCCCCATACAATGCATTTCACATACAGTGTAGTGCCTACTGAATGGAGTTTTCTCATTGGCTGACATTCAGATGGATTTGTTCTTTATACTATAACCTTATAAAAAAAGAACAGGGAGATAAACATTTGAAAGGTCTAGAATGATGACAGCAACCTATTGCAAAACTAAGTTGACTACAAATTTCTGAAAGCAAGAAATATTCAAATTCCTGGGCTGATCATAATCTTTGGTTAATGCAATAATTCAAAGACTTACTTGAATGAACTGAAACTAATTTTACAAGTTAGCAATAAATAAACAAATAAATGGATGAAACTGAACTGAGCTGAAAAAAAAAACTGTACAGTCAATACAAGGTACAAGGAGAGAACATTATTGAGTATTTGGTGCAATTCCTAAAAAGCTGACAACTTTATGTCTGTACAGATGCTTTAATGCATGACATCAAAGCCATTGAAATACCAAAGAGCATTTAATTGAGTGAAGTGCTAATGAAGTTAGCTTGTATACTGTCTTCCATTTTCTCAATTGACATTTAGGTAGTAAACTAAACTCTTACTGCAGGATACCACTCAACTCTTTCCCCTTTCCCAATCCAGTGGAACCCTAGCTCCCCTGTATGGCATTTTAATGGCTGGCTGTGAGCTGTGTTTTTACCCTATGACAAATGACCTTGTTCGTTACAAAACTCAATGGCAGAACAATTAAAGGCTTCTGTAGTCTATTGTATAATTACATCCAGTCATGACAAAGTATGGAGAGGAAAAGTGAGTACTATACAACAAGAAATAAAGGTCCAATAGATTGAAAAAAAAAAACACCACTAACACTCCTACGAAAAACAAACAATTGATAGACTTTATAAAATATTATAAAGCAGAACTGCAGAAATATTGCTTGATAAGCAACACTGATTTTTCTTGGATCAATACAATATCAATATTTAAACCTTTCTGTGCCGATTAACACTCAGAGCACACACATCTTCAGAAGATAATTTGGTAAGTGTATTTCTACCACTTAAAAGAATTGCTAATGATAAGCAGTATATAATAGACATGTATATATTCTGATGATGCAATAAAATCACAATCTTGGAACTATCTTGCATTGAAAACTTACAGTGTAAGATATGACTGATTTACACATAATTTAGTGTACAATGAACATTCATTTTCAGCCATATAACAAGCTAGCAGACTGTCAAGATGAATATCATACAACAATTATGCCATGGATAACAAATAAATATAAAGCTGGCATGGCAACTGACATCACTTTGCTACAGAAAAGCAACTACAGTGTACATACGTGCTTTCAAGGGTATTGCATTGTTTTGCATCCTGGATATTGCATTTGCTTTAACACAGAAAAATGGATAAACAAAAAAATTGGCTATGAAAACTTATGCTATCATTTCTGTTAGAGTCTTCAGGTATTTTTTGTATTAAGCTAGCAAAAAACAAATGAATGAATATCATGTTATTACATTGCATCAGATAATGATTGCTTATTCTTTTAGAAAGGGACCAATAAGTTTTGCATCTTGTTCACGTAGATAATCTGGCAGATGGGTAAGGACCCACCCAAATTTCCCCTATTAAAACAAAATTTTCAATAAAAGGTATTCAACAAAACATCACAACAGCAAAATACCAGTCCTTTCATCTTGGAAAAAAGTAAGTTGCTAATGTTTATTTCCTTTTTATAAGCACAAATCTTCTTTTGGCATCTTAGTTACATAACAGGTTAGTAGCGAACAGCTGGGTGTTTCATAATCTAACTGCCATACATTCAAGTGCAAAGCATTTTATATCCAATTTATAATTATTCACCAGTTTATAATAATAATCAGCTAAATAGACCTGATTAACTGTTCCATCTTAAAAAGAGCCAATCTACCAATGTGTCCAGTAAGATGACAAGGTTAAACATAAGAAGCAAAGATGGGGGGGGGGGTGAAATGAAATGTTGTGTTTACACTCGGATGGATGGTCAGAAATTGGCAGTTACCTTTAAAGGCATAGACCATTTGCAGATGAAACAAAAACCCAGCATTTATGCTTTAAAATAGTTCTACAATATGAGTTAGGAATAGAACAACCACTGTACAAATTTTTAATCAAGATAGTTATTTAAAAAAATGTTTCCAGACTACACCATCTACAGTTACATCTTATTGCAAAAAATAATGATAACTCCTTATATTTTAAGCTTTACTGCAAAAAAAAAAAAAAAAAAAAAAAAAAAAAATATATATATATATATAAAGTAGGATGTTTTGTGGTACAACAGACCTACACATATGAATCAAATGTGATATCTTGAACATTTTTAAAATCACTCCTCCCAAACGTAAACAGGACCTTTAAGATATGAAGTAGCAGTGACAACAGTGGGGCACTCCTGTTCTACCTCGCTCAATTATGTCTACAATCCTCCCTGACAGCCAGGCTGTCATAGGCCCCACCTCGGGATTGTGTGTCTACACAGTATGTATGTTAAACACACAGGCAGGCAGGGACTATTTTAGTAGCCAAAGTTTTCACGAGGTAACCCAGAAATGTCCAGAAATATTTGTGCAAGATGGAACAGCTAGGAACACATCTTAAGGATGTTGTACCTTTCAGTGATGTAAACTGTTGCTGACATTAAAGTCATAGTACTTGTGGTAGCAGAATCATTTCTTTTTGAAGTTGCTTTTTTGAATACAGTTCATATTTTCCCTCTTATTTCTATCTTGTGTCTTCGTGTCTATTATGCTTTGTCTTTGTCAACCAATTAACATGTTATACTTACATGTACATGTAATAATCTTGTTTCCCATCACTAAATATAATCAAAGACTACAGCATCCAAACAGGTATGGAAGAGATGATAGTAAAATCCAACTACAAAACACAACTTCTTCAGTGTGTTTTTCATATTTACTTATTAAATCAAAGCATTGTATTGTATTATGTGGTGACTACGATGGAGTCTTTATCCACTGCTAATAAATTCCTTTGGCACAGTATTTGGCATTTTGTATTATTGTTTGAATTTGTATGAGGGTTTCATGACACGTCACCTTCTTGTACAAATGAATTATTCTATTGCAATTGTTTTGTATTATTTGGATATGGAAACAAATAAATGAATGAATTATGCGCATTGCTATACCATAATTATCAAAATATCATCTTGGAACTGGGGCAACAACCTTACTTTAACATTTCAGTTGAATAACCACATAGCCTGTCCTTAAAAGGGGCAAATCATAACATAAAAGTGCCCAATAACTGCAGAGACCTAATAGAGTCAAAGAATATTGAATTTCCAGTTGTGATGTTTGACATTTTTATGATTCTAAGCTATCTCATGGAGAATAAATGTTTTATGTACAAATAATATGGTAAATTCAAAATACCACAGCAATTAAACAATCACAAGCTTTGAAAATTTGTACGGGATGTACAGTATAATGTGGTTGGAATGTCGGAACTTATTATTTTGGCTCAAATACTAGATCTCTCAGGAACTGGCATAGTTATTTCAAAACAAGTCTCAGCAGGTGCATTACATAACATTTAAACTTGAATAGACTAAATAAGAAACAGCAATCAAAAGTATTGATAATCAAAAATTGTTTTCGCAAAGCACATACTTAATGCAATAGTCTCCAAACTGCCTACAGGAGTAAATCACAGAATCAAGCTACTTGTATAGACAGCTGTAAGGTCTACAAAGGATTATATTACATGCATCATAATGTTCACAAATGCATTGCTAACACGCCAATCAACCTTTTTGAAGCTACACAAACTTGATACATGTATATCAGACCATGCAGGTATAGATACTGATAGAAGAGACCTACTTTCAGCAGGTAATGTAAATACATCATCAAATAAACATAGCTTACTCTCTGGCACAGGTCTCCAAGCACTGGCTGAGTTAGCATTGGTATCACTCACTCCCAACGATCCAATCCAGGTGTTATCAAACCCAGTGCCTGATCCTCCCTTTCCTCCTCAAATATCTCCACCGGTATTAACCCCCAGTATCTCGCACCCCTCACAATCCCACAAAGATGGCAGGTGAAATTGAATCCTACTAGACGGGAGGCCGAAGAAGCAATACCAAGCACCTGTCCACCATCCTCATGTAAGCATGTCCAGCAAGAGAAAAGCAGTCCAGATGGAATGGCTTAACCTGACTTATACCGGTATAATGAGCACCCCTCTCTCTGAGCACCCTTCACAATCCCCGCCTACTCCGGTCTTGTGAATCCACAAGGTCACTGCCCACAAGTCAAATCACATAATTTGAGTCTTCGAGATGAGCAGCACTCAGGAACACAGAGAATTAGTATCAGAGGGGATTACAACAGAGAGAGAGATCGAGAGATAGATGAAGACAGGAAGAGAATGGAAAGCACAGAGAGAGAATGAAAGAGGGGCCTAGGAGAAGGGAGACAAGAAATAGAATGGAATAATATGAGACTGGACAAGACAAGAGAATAAAAGAGAATAAAACAATAGCAAAGAGAAAACAAGATTCATACCAGGAGATACTGCCATAGTCTTGGATAATGAAAGGTGGACAAATATATAACAAGGGAGAAGAAAATTTGAATAAAATATATAATATAGCCTACACTCTTTTCTTCAGTCAATCTGCAGCAAATTTAGAGATGAAAGTTTCATGTAGAAACATTCCATGAGTAAAATCCTCTTGGGTGATATTGTTTGCTGCACAGAGTAGGGAAGAACGCTGTGTGTGTTTTAATTGGCCATACCAGCACCTAGCCGCCATGTGCACACAATGAACCGTATACGAACTTGTTCCGCCTGTCACTGAGACCAGGTCGTGTCAGCAAGGAATGCCTGGAATAGCGGAGGGCATACCACCGTACTCCCAAGCCTGGAGTGTCCCATGGGCGGAGGGGCCCTCCATCACCGGTGGAAAACTGGTCTGGCAATCAACTGGAAGATCTGCCAAGATGGAGTTGATGGCTTTAAAAACTGTCATGTACTTAAGCCTTCCCGGGAAAAGAAAAGCACTGGGGGTCAGAACGATAACCGCGTCATCAAAAGCTGAAAGACAAATTTATAAAGCTGGGGTTGTTTGTATGTATGTCAAGGGGAATTATAGGCAAAACTGACCTCATTCAGTTTATTAATAGCTGTTTTTCTGTGAAGCTCATAGTTTGAAAGGCAGACTTGGTACACAATTGTCACTGTCTCCTGCTATAAAACTGGATGTCTTCAAATATTTACATTTTCATCACTGAAAAAGAAGGCAATGAAGGCAGCCTTTAAAGTGATTCTTCACTGTCACTGAATTCACAATCCTTCATCCATGACAGACAGCAAGGAAGAAATCAGTTTGTGTCATATATCATCATGACTTCTTTTATGTGACTAATAGCAAAAGTAGCCTGATGTAAGTGGTTTTATAATGGCTCCACATTGACACACGTACCACTGCATCCCACATAACTATCGCAGACAGGCCTTGTAAACACGCAACCTGCCAGAAAATGTTTGGATTCTGATCATGATGCAATTTAGGGAGCGTTAAAGACTCAACACGATACATTCCCTCTTTTTTTTTTCCAAAGAAAAGCCAATGTCATTTTTAAAACTATTCTGGTGACATACTGTATAAGCTGTTATTTTTGCAAGGGTTTAATTTTCACGAGTTTCGCGAATTACAATTGGACCATGAATTTAACAACACGCAAAAATGTCACCACGTGCTAAGGTAATAGTGCACATATGAAGACCTCGTTGTCAATTCGCAAAAACATCATCTCACAAAAATGTCTGTGACCTCCTCATTCGTGAAAATATCTGTACGTGAAAATAACAACAGATACAGTAACTGCAAGAAAATCTGATGAAAAGTCAAGCTTTAGAAACTGATAAAGATAAGTGGCATTTCTTTCTTAATATTTGAATACAATCATACTTTACGACATGTGGAACACGCAAAGCTACCCATTACCATCCATGGCTTTGATATTCATTTCTTTTGTTTTTATAACTGTCAACATAGTTTGGTCAAGATAATGGTATATGGAAATTTTGTAGAGATTTGCATATTATGCCACATATCAGCTGAAGAAAATATCAATAAGCATTGAGACAAGACTATATGTGATGTCATTAAAAAGCTAGTGATGAACTATTTCCTCACTTGCAATACACACATTCCTGAGCCACATTTACTGCTTGGAGCTACATCCAACCTACATTGGCTGACACCGTTTCACATTGCGTCAAATTAGAGCTTTGAAATCCAATTACTGATAAGCATCCGACCAGGCTGCGTACACCTCTCTGCTTGTCCTAGATTAACCCACTCAATTCTGTCCACATTCTTGGCTGACTTTCAGATCATTTTCTGCTCATATGACTGCCATCTGTCCAATGATGTGATTCAATCTGCAGCCCATGTACTGAAAAAGGCATTTTATACAGTGTTCACCCAATGATCAGGGACCGCTTTGGCATGAACAGTGTTCAAGGTCCAAGATACCAAATGCAATACAATTTTTAAATTATATGTTATTTTCACTTGCTCAATTAAAATCACGTGTATTCTTTGGCCATCTTTCAGTGGCAACAGTTCAATTGTCCCTCATTTTTAAGTATTTGAAATTATTACTAAATGGAGAGAAATGATAATTACCTGTAGGGATTTCATTTGTTTTTCAGAGCAGTTACTTTCTACTATTAAAGTCCAAGATGAATTATGCAGATTGTACAGACAATAATATTTACAAATTGGCCATAGGAGGTAGTTAATGGGACTACACATTAGGGTGGCATGTGATGGCAGTGACTAAGCAAGGAGACGTGCTTAACCCGTTGAGGACGGTTTGATTTTGCTGCAACAAGCATTTCCCATAGACACTTGCCCAAGTATACTTGGGACTCGTCCTCAATGGGTTAAATGAGATACAGTAGACTCCCGTTTTAACGAAGTCCTTGAGACCGGCAGTTTTCTTCCATTACATAAAAATTTCTTTATAACCAAATGGATTTATAAAAATACATAGAGCGGATAATGTTTCAGTCTAAACTTTTACTTCGTTGTAACTGGAATTTCATTATAACCGTGTTTGTTATAACAGGAGTGCACAGTACTTGCTTGAATGGGACAAAAACTTATTCCCAGCCCCTTGTGATTAAGTGGGGGAGACTGTATTTATCTAAGTAGGGCTATTGCTCAAGCATTATTATGATGATGGTGATGAAGGTGATTGTCATTATTTATCTGGTCATACTTTACGTTATCATATCTATGATTATAATTATGATTATAGTTTTCATTATCATCATTACTTATTCACTTATTTATTTGTCAGGACAGGTATTATGTAATAGATGTGCAAAATATATCTACCCTAATCTTTAATGGTGATGTAATTGATAACAATATGAAATACTCACATGCACATGTATACGAACTGTTATACAAATGATGCACAGGATTATTTCGTGGCGTTAGTGGAGATGTAGTGCACTCTCGGGTATTTACAATGTAGTGCAACATGCACTCGGCTTCGCCTCGTGCATGTTTCACAATTGTAAATACCCTCGAGTGCGCTACATCTCCACTAACGCCACAAAATAATCCTGTGCATCATTTGCTTTATAAAATGGGTCGAAAACTAACAGCATTTTTCACGTACCTTTGTGGGTCAATACCAGTCAGCTACATGTAGCACTCGCTCAAGTCAAAAAGTCAAGATATCTGAAGATGTTCGTCCCAAACATTTACGCACGCCGCACTCGGAAATCCCGCACATATAAGTACTGTACGTATAAGAGTGTACGTACGCCACATGTTATGCGCAAGAAAGGCTGGCCGGCAGCCGGCCCGAACTAGAAGTTGTTTACAGGATTGACAGCGCGTATAGTAGCGCGCGACGCACTTGTAACAACTGATTGAGTGCGCACTGCTAGTGTAAACATTGTGACGTCAGGCCGTGCATGTTAGTGAGAAACTGATGCACGCACACATGACTCATTTCAGCGCTTCCAATTGGCTACATTCTTGAACCCATTTTATGAAAATCTGATATCACTGGTGAAGCTGTGGTACATACGTGTGATGGAGAAAATGATGCATTCTGCAGTTTAAGAGTCAATAACTGCAGATATTGTAATATCCATGGCAACAAAACATTACAAGATGTGGCTTGACCAGCTAATAACAAACTTGGATAACAAAGCTGGACAAGTGCACAAAATGCCAAAGATTATTATGAAAGGTCATAAATGCAAAGAATATAAAAGAATGCAGGTCGGTCCTGTAAGCCAAACTGCAGAGAAAATATAGTACCAGTCACACAGAACTTTACAGTGGATAGCATATTTGTTATCATTACTGCAATATGGAGGCTTTAACCCTTACTGTACCATACTGTTCACCAACTGGCATGTTCACTGGAGCGCTTTATTCACTGACATATACACTATGTCTGAAAATTAACTCTTTATGTGACACATTTGCATGCCTGACTCAGTCAACAGCGTGCCAAGTTCAAATATTCTGCTCAAACACGCAATACCGCCCAAATTGCCAAATGCCACAGTACAATGAAAGCATTTCACACGATTTCATTCCTGTCACATGTAGCTCGCATCGCATGTGGTGATTGACTATCATGTGGTATTTCCTAATGGATCTGCAAGTAAATTCCAAGTGTCTGTCACTGTTTTTATGATGGTTAGGTGCAAAAGTCAAGCCTCTACAACAACGTAGCTACTGGTCATTTGAAAAAAAAATAACAATCCTATCTTTGTCATACAATTTACATTAAAGCAAAACTTGCCATTTTCTCTACATGTCCTGGGTAACAAAAATCTATGAAAGTTACATAGATTTGACGAAACATAATGTTTTCCTAGAACAAGACTACATTGCTGTCTCAGAATGATGTGGCACACATGGGGTTTACAATGTGGTGCGTAAAGAGTTAATTGCCAATGAATAGAGATTACACAAATCCTGTTATGTCATCATGGTCTTTATTTTTGGACTGAGACACATTGCTACACCTGAGTGGGATTACAATCAAGTTAAATTTGCAGTTATTGACTGAATGCTGTTAAAGAAAAAAAAACTGTCAAATTATAGCTAGTGCTTTGGCACAAAAAGAGTTGAAGGTAAACAAAAAAAAAAAACCTCCATCAGTCTGTAGACAAGACTATGGCAGCATGGTTTAATTTGCTTACTGCTGATGAACACGAGTGTTATCAGCATTACACATCTTTTTGTCATCACCTGGACTTGTCTTTTTTGTCATCCATGTTTGTTATTGAAGCCAAGCCTGTGAGCTGACCAACACATTCGATATAGGGTGAGCTTGTAACTCCTCATGCTGTGTAAACCATGTATCCAAACTATGTTTTTTTTCAGTAAATATGTTTTGGCAACATACACCTGTGTAAGTGATGATCAGGGTATTATAAATCAATACAAGAATACAAGTTAACTGTAAGCATTTGCATCCCATACTGTAAAAGTGGATATTTTCTCGCGACTAATTTTTCGCGCTTGGCCAGGTAAGAAGAGTTTCGCGTGTTTTTAATTCCGCGGAATCAAGACATGACGCACAGGAACATATGGCTAGCAAAAATATTTGCGTGCTTTCATTTTCGCGGTAGTTTCTGGTTGCGCAAAATGCACGAAAATTTCAACACCGCGAAAATTTCCACTTTTACCTTAGTCCCTTTGATGGACAGCAAAGAAATAAATATTGGAATTCATCTTCTCCCTTCCAACAATGTGGGTCAATAGCCATGCTGTACCAGTATGATGTGATTATTGTTCTTAAATATGTCCTTGCATTTGATCAAATGTCTGAGAGGGTATTATAAAATGGGTTCAAGAATGTAGCCAATTGGAAGCGCTGAAATGAGTCACGTGTGCTTGTATTAATTTCTCACTAACATCCACGGCCGACGTCACAATGTTTGCACTAGCAGTGCGCACTCAATCAGTTGTTACAAGTGCGTTGCGCGCTACTATATGCGCTGTCAATCCTGTAAACAACTTCTAGTTCGGGCGCCTGCCGGCCAGCCTTTCTTGTGTGCATAACATGTACGTGTGGCGTACATGTACGTATACTCTTATACATACGTACAGTACTTATATATGTGCGGGATTTCCGAGTGCGACGTGCGTAAATGTTTGGGACGAACATCTTCGGACATCTTGATCCACAAAGGTACGTGAAAAATGCTGTTAGTTTTCGACCCATTTTATAAAACAAATGATGCACAGGATTATTTCGTGGCGTTAGTGGAGATGCAGCTCACTCTCGAGTATTTACAATGTAGTGCAACATGCACTCAGCTTCGCCTCGTGCATGTTTCACAATTGTAAATACCCTCGAGTACGCTACATCTCCACTAACGCACTCTATCCTGTGCATCATTTGTATAATATAAAGACCTAAAAGAGGAGCTAAACAAAGCAAATTAAAATTGGACTACTCAGCAGGTTAATACTGTAAAACCAAAAACATTCGCAGCATGAAACTTTTGTGAATTAGAGCAGATTTGTTTTTTTCCATGGCAGGAAGATTTCGTGAAAATTTGCCAACCACTAAAAATTATGACTTTACTACCTCAACTGGATTGTGTAGACAAAAACTTTTGCATACATTTTGCTTTCGTGCACAGTGGCTCCTCATGAAATTAGTAAAAAAGTTTCATGCACGTGAAAATATCTATTTTTTACAGTAAATAAAAGTTTAACAGTGGCTGACCTGAAACCTTACCATTATTCAACTCCTTATGCTCTTTTATGATGCTTATTTGAATACAAATATGAAATCAGCTTATCATCATTATATAATATATTATCACAGCTTACAGTGGTACGTACAAACATAAGATAAACTTTGGAATGACAGCTATAAAGTCAGATAAACATTGTCTGATTAAAAACAAACACTACCAAACATATCTAATACTGAGAACCATGGTGCATTTACAATCATAAAGATTGCACCAAGTCCTAATATTGTTTATGTTAAAAACAAGCCAGATCCAATGATAAGCAAATAATCAACGTTGGTGAAGGTGATGGGACAAACTATCACTTCCGAGGCCATCTGGATGTAGCTATCTTTCCGAAGCGCAGCTGAGGAAAGATAGCGTACACGTTCAGATCGCTGAGGAAGTGATAGTTTGTCTCATTGCCTGAAACTAAAAGTTGATTATTTGCTTTATATTCCACATCTAGGGTCCTAGAAATTCCCATTTTAGTCCACATCTGAAACCGTTTTAGCTGTCTTTAGGTATCCTTAGGGCTTAGGCTACGTGTGCGCGTAGATGACAAAACAATGAAGTTGCTGCGCGCATCGCGTGGCACCGAAGTGAAAGTCCGTTGCACTGTGTACTATCAAGTGACCTAGGTCACATGATAGTCCACAGTGCAACGCACTTTTATTTCGCGCGTACTCATCTTGCGTTAGGACTATGTGGACTGTGTGGAGATCAGCGAAACAAAAGGGACTATCAACATAGAGTGTAACAAACTTTTCTTCTCAGGTGATGTGATGGGCAAAACTACGCTTCATCACATGATAAGATCTGGTCCAATCCTATTGCAACATTCTTAGTATGTGGAATAAAATATGAACTAACCAAGGTTATACAAGCTGTCCTATAATGTCTGTGACTTGAAAACACATATAGGAGTATCGCAGACAAATATATCAGAAGTTATCTTCCTCCTTTTTTTCTCTAGCTTACTGGTCATAAAGCCTGTCCCCTTTTCTTTTTCCTAGTTTTACTTGCTATTCATATTGTGGCATTTTGGAAGCCTTTGCAGTCTATTACTTTATACAACTATATGACTTGTTCTCTTCTTCAGGAACAGAGAACGACAATCATGTTGTTTGCAACGAAGACCCGTCCACACTGCTGCCATCTGGAGATCCAGAAAGTTGATTGAATCGACAATCATAATCAGATATTACAATAATCACGACAGTGTTTCCCTCCTTTTGTCAGTAAATCATAGAAAATTGAGGCATCCAAGTATCAGAAAAAGAGAGAGAGAGAGAGAGAGAGAGAGAGAGAGAGAGAGAGACCTACAGTATTAGTAATATCCCCATAGTCACAGGCAATCTTGGTTGGCACAAGTTCGAGCAGAACTGGTATTCTTGCAGATGACACACATGATATGTCTCTATGTATCACATATCACAAGACTACATTGTACCTTTGTTATTTCTGTACAGAGGTAATCTCTGTAACATCTGTTTATGCAGACTAGGTTTATGTCTGACCTAGTCTCTACATATTATGCAGGATTACCAGTGCTACAGACTATCTACTGGCTGTTTGCCACATACCTTGTCACCATGACAACATGAGGTTTAGTTTTTAAAGGGATACATAGAGAAATCTTTATTTGCTATATATTTGAAATATACAACTAAAATCCACATTCAGAGACAATCTATAAGAATAAACCATAGTATCAAAAGAATGCTTTCAACATAACTGAAAATGAACATAATATGACAGAAAATATCAGAACTTATCTCATATCTACTGCGGATAGCAAGATGTTTGTAATAGCTACATTTAAGCTACATTTTTTATCAATGAGTAGAAATGACAGTGGATGCCATTGTAAAAGTGATAAATGTATACAAATGCATATATTCATGTTATATATCACACACTCACACATAGGGCTATGCATACAGACATACATACACATAAATATATGTGTAAAATATAGGCACGATATACACAGTATACATATTATATCACAGCCATGTAGATATTGCAGTTTTTGTGATGACTTTTTAAATTTTTGACAACTACCTCATAATCTGTCTTATCTTCTTCGCATTTTCACCCAAAATTATTTTCCCACTGAAATAATTTTGCTTTCAAGTTGCCCAAATCTGCATGAGGAAATTTGCTCATTGCTGCATTCTCACATTTCACTTTAAACGGTTTACTGTACCTCGCTGACAAATCATGAAAATTGTCTAAAATCTTTCCTCTAATGTATGTTTCTTTCATTTATCTTCTTTTAATACAAGAGGTGCAGGTGTATGTCCAGTGAGGTTCTAGGACAAGGGGGGGGGGGGTGCTTAGCCCTAAAAATGTGTTTTAAAATCTTTTTATTAGGCTTAGGCCTGGAATATATAACTTAAATTACTCAATATACAATAAAAAGATCTAATTCAAATTTGAATTGTTGTATATTGAATTAATAGAATTTCTTTACATTTCTTTAAAGAAAGTAAGGAAGTTGATCTATTTGAGGGAATGTGGTATACTGTAAAAGTGGATATTTTTGTGTGAATAATTTTTCATGCTCGGCCTGGTAAGATGAATTTCGCATGTTTTTTACTACAAGGAATCAGGATATTAACTACCGGAAATGCAAGTTTGATTTTTTAAGTTTAAATGTTTAAAACTGAGAGAAGCATTCTATAATGATATCTAAACATAAAGATACCTATCTGTTGAAGCATTTGTATTTTGTATCTATGAGTTTTCAAATGATTAAATAGAGGACCACTGTGTGAGAGATATGACGATTTTGTGCAAATCCTAACTGCTTTCTTCGTAATAAAAAGTATATGATGTAGTTTGGTCTTACCACAAACACCTCAAATTATCTTGCAATAATCAATATATAATGGTAAAAATCAATGCATTGTATATCATAAGAAGAGAATGCTCTATATACAATATTCCAAATCCTTTACAAATGGAAGAAGACACATTTTTACTGCTGATCCCATGACATATTCATTGTAATGCCAAGAAATTTTACATATTCTTTCTGATCTAAAGGGAGACCATTAATGATAATATTTTGTGTAAATTTTCATTTCTACTAGTAGTTTGGAGATGCACAACATACGTTTTAAATAAACATCGATATTAAAGCCATTACTATTTTGAAAATACTTTATGACATATTAAAAGTCTCATTACACATTATTTCCCATTCAGTGTCTCTTTGAAATGAAATCTAAAATCAGGGTAGAATGAGATACATCTTATATTTCTTACAGGTAGGTAGGGTCCTTTAAGCTGTAATGTAGGATTAATTCATACACGTGTAAATCTATACTCAGGTTGGCCGGTGTCTCTTGAAACGCCCTTTCCTCTCGGAATGCAAGCCCTCGACCAGCCCTGGTATAAATGGCAGCGCGTTGCTTACCGTACCCCACGTCATCGTAATGAGTTCAGCACATGGCCTCGCGGCCTTGCTGGGGTAACAGGACGGAGGGTGTGTGCTTAACGGGAGCTAACTCTCCACGGCGCGGCCTGCCCAGATCACAGAGGCATGGCTTAAAGACTCTCAGCTCTCTGACTTATCAGAGGTTTACATGAGATTGGTCGGTTCTCTTGACTGGGACTAACAGACCTAAAAATAGACTGAATAGCATTCCAATATTGATTATCATGTCATCTGACATTCTTTTATAGTTTTCTTTCCCAGACACGTCTTGATCATAACTTGAAATGTGAGATGTCTTTCATAATACCAGTGTGACAGGCACACAAAATAAGTGATTGAATATGTGTACTCCTAACTGTCATTTAAAGCAGTGTGTATACAGGCATCCCACTCATTTATAAAGTATTATTAACTTAATGAAAAGGGTTATAATGCAACAGATGGGATTCCATTTTCAGTAACGATCTGCTCTGAATTTGTAAGTTCTTTGAAATATTACACACAGGGGACAGTCTTACATCACAGTAAGCATACAATTTGTACCTAAACATCCTGTTTGCACCAGGCTTGCTAGCCATCTAATTACTACAATTACCCTCACAATTTACTTAAACTAAAACCTCTCTTGTCAAGTTGCAATAAAACACCCTAAATCAGATATCAAATCAATGTAATCACTTGGATGCTCATTGCTAACATGTAGTTATTACCTATATCTATCAATAAAAACGAAGTGATATTTGGTGAAATGTAGTAAACTTTACACACACTTAAAGGGCTTATCTATGACAGTTTAGTGACTCTTCAATTATGCATACAAACAAATCACGTAGGCATAGTAACGAGGCATGGTGACAATATTTTGTATAATGTTTGTGTACATAGATTAATACTTTACAACTACTATTGTAGATGTCCACTCATAAACTTATTAACACAGGAAATGATTACTTAAATACAAACCATGTGTATGTATGTAAGTTTATGCATTTTGTGAATAAATTAAAGAAAATCAAAACAGTTGCCCAAAACACCTGGGGCCTGTTGCATAAAATGTTTAACCTGAGAAAAACTCTGGTAGGAAAAACTCTGGTTAGTATGATGCTGCTATTTACTATAATTAACACAGAAAAAAAAAAATTGGTTGAAAATTAACCTGAGTTTTTCTCAGGTAAAACATTTAAAGGACAAGTTCACCTTCATAAACATAAGGATTGAGAAAATGCAACAATATTAGTAGAACACATCAGTGAAAGTTTGAGGAAAATTGGACAATCGATGCAGAAGTTATGAATTTTTTAAATTTTTGTGTTGGAACCGCTGGATGAGGAGACTACTACAGCTTGTGAGTCATATGCGTACAACAGTATAAAGAAAATGTAAAAGAAAATTCAACATATTTTCACTTTTTTCGCATAATAAAAGAGCACTTGACTTGCCTCTTTCTAAAGGCAGGGGAAATAATATTACCCATAACATTTGTCGGTAACGAGTCAGGGGAATGTGTACTTTTTTCAAAAGATGGAATTTTGTGAAATTCTTTTTATATTTTCCTTATATTGTTGTACGCATGTGACATGTAAGTTATTCATACACTGCAGTAGTCTTCTCATCCAGCGGGTACTGCACAAAAACTTCAAAAATTCATAACTTTTGAACGGATTGTCTGATTTTCCTCAAACTTTCAATGATGTGTTTTACTAATATTGCTACATTCTCTCAATCCTTATGTTTATGAAGGTGAACTTGTCCTTTAATGCAACAGGCCCCTGATTGAAAAGACACACTTTGGGACTTCCTGTTAGGATTAATGTTCAGCCAGTTAACCCATTGACACCTAAGCTATAATATCCAGACACAGACGTCAGCAGAGAATGAGTGTTATGTCAGAGGCAAATGGTCTTCAAAGGATTATAAAGAGCTGGCTGCTGATGCTGAGTCTACGTGATCCAATGCCCCAGACAGAAAGAGAAAATGTCAGTAAAAGGTTACACTCACGTTAGCGCCCCTTGTCAAGTGATATCAAATCTAAAGAGTATGGGCAGCCTGTAGAAAGGCCACATTGTGTACTGACACATTAAAGAGAATATACCTGGGCTAGATCGACAGACAGTCCATACAACCATTGAAATACAAACTGTATGTTTGTCTACCAAAGGAAATTAGGGAATGTTACTTTGGGAACATTTCACTTGGAATGATTTAAAGCGTCAGTACTTTATAGTTTCAATGGTTTTTCTTGGCAATTAAACTTAACTGACATTGATCATTCAATTAGAGTTGTTCCTGTAAGGAATTCATCTTATGTACATGAAAACAAAGTTTTATAAGAGATAAAAAAATGCTTTATGAACTATTATACTGTTATACTAGATCTTGGTGAAATATCTTAAATGACTGTTAAAACCATAATAACAAATGTCAAAAGTCCAGTGAAAAAAAGAACCCTGACTTTGTGAAGCATGGCTGGAACATAAAAGTCAATATGATAGCAAGTACTGATGCTTCTTTCTAGCTTAATTATTTACTTCTTTGCAGCAGGTTTCATGTTTTTCTCTTTTCCTGTTACCGGTATACCCAAATAAACTTGTTCTTTAACTCTCACGTGCCTTTTTCATATGCCCAACAGCACGCCAAGTTTGCATATTTTGCTCAAACTCACAAACCTGCCCAAACCGATCAATAAATTCCCAAATGCCACCGTATGATGAAAGCTTCAGACGGGATTCCATTCCCCACACATGTAGCTTGCATTTCCTTGTGATTGCATAGCAGTGTTTGATATAGGGATTTTCAAGTAAATTCTAGTTTTCTTTCATGGTTGTGTCTGCAAAAGTCATGCCTCCCAAGCCATGGACAATAACTGCTACAGTAATGCTACAGTTACAGAATTTGTATTCCCTCTATATACATTCCCTCAAAACCCTGTATCTAACTTTGGAAAGTCTTTCTTTTTGTCATTCAATGATACTGGAGGGAAAGATCAGAAATTACTTACCACATTTTGCACAGATCAATCCAATGAGCAAACTTTTCCTTCTAATTAAGTTTAACATGTCATGTGCTGAATTGGAATTGGGATTGTTGTTGGAGATTGCTCAAATTTGGCCACCATAATAGCAATGTGTAAGTACTCGGATCACCTAACTATTATTTGTTTTTTTGTTTTTTTAAATAGATGGTGCTTCACAGTGCTATAACCTGGAGTATGACAGTATCCCTGGTTACGGCGTGCCACATTGATGTACCTATTCACAAGCAGGTATATTCAATTTAGTTTAGTTCAGTTTAGTTTAGTTTAGTTCAGTTCAGTTCAGTTCAGTTCAGTTCAGTTCAGTTCAGTTCAGTTCAGTTCAGTTCAGTTCAGTTCAGTTCAGTTCAGTTCAGTTCAGTTCAGTTCAGTTCAGTTCAGTTCAGTTTAGTTTAGCTTAGTTCAGTTTAGTTTAGTTTAGTTTAGTCTTGTTTAGTTTGTTTTCCTGCCTGTTCCCTCCTTGCTTTCGTTCTTGTCCTTGTCATATTCCTTTCTTTCTGTTTGTTTTGCCTGACGTCATGATATCAAAATGTTCATACATGGAGTCCTTGACAGATCTCAATATGCCCCTATCTCCCAGAGTAATTCACAAAATTTACAAGCTATGCTTCTCTTATGAATTCCTCTTTTCCATTTACAGTTGAAAAATAAGCATTTGCTTACTTGTTTAAAGTTGATATTACTATAATTGTACACAATGTTTTGTTAAAGCTTATGTGATATAAAATTCCTTAAAATATTCTGTAACTCATGTAATTGTTATGTATATTATTTTGTATTACTTTATATGGAAATAAGAATTATTTGGATTTGAATTTGAAAAGAATCCATGTCCATCCAACCTGTGACTTCTGGTTGGATGGTAGCAATGTGTCCATCAAAGTTGGCCTGCGGAAGGGACAAATGTAAGAAGCACTGATGGGATTTGAATCCATGACCCTTCAGTTTGAAGATGGAGTTTCATGGGAAGATTACACGGCACCTTCTAGGTACTCACCATGGAGCTTGCATCTTATCAGCTGGTTTAGCCCCGCTTCCCTTAGTATTGGCTGAATCGTCTCCAGTGAGGTCCGTTGGGGTAATCACAATGTCACCTGTTATGTAAGGCAATAGTTTGGATGTGATTGCATTAAAGGCATAATTTACCATTTGTAGATGAAACAAAAACCCAGCACAAGTGCTTCAAAATAGTACTAAAATTTGAGTTAGAGATAGAAACAACCAATGTATAAATTTGAACCAGTATAATTGATTTTAAGTATTGTTAAATATACAAAATGTGAATTAAAGTTATGATAAAAATGTTTCTAGACTAAGATGTGTACAGTTGAAATGATTTATCAAGTTTATAAAGAAAAATAGTGATATCTCCTTAAATTGTAGGATTTATTGCAAAAATTCTATGTGGTAGGATGTTTTGTGATACAACTGACCTACACATATGCATCAAATGTAATATCTTGAAATTTTTTTAAATCACTGCTCCCAAATGTAAACAGGACCTTTCACTTCAAATGAAACAGGGCAATGTTTCCTCACCAAATGAAATGTACATGATGCATACATCACATAAATTGGTGTGAGTCATTGCATTCATAAATTTGAAGAGATAAAAGTATTATACAAGGAGTAATTTTGGATTCAGGCAGTCAGTACACTGTGTAAACAAGGTATACTCTATCTCCTGGATGCGGTCTTAAATGATAATATTACACTACTGCAAAAACATTATAAACTAGAAAAGCACTCTGAGAGCGCAGACCTCTGCCAAGCATGCAGCTCATTTCCACCACTGATCTTGTAAGTGATTTCCACCCATAAGTACTTGTATAGCATTGTGTGCAGGGTCGCCCGATTTCCCAATATAGAAGCCTTTGTTACGTCATAAACCCTCAGCTGCACGGCGCGCCTTGCCATAGCAGAAACTAGAGCACGCACTTTAGTGCGCGCATGCAAATCTCAAATATGCGCAGCCTGAACTCGCAAGTTCATTGACCCTACCTGCCAAAATATCAAAAATCCTTCATAAATTCACCCAAAATTCTTGGATCATTATCAAAAGTTAATTGTTTGGTACTTGTGTCATTCTCAACCTTTCCTGCAAGTTTCATCCCAATCCTTTAACTACTTTTTGAGTTATTTTGCGCACGGACAAACGAACGAACGAACAAACCAACGGTAATGAAAACATAACCTCCTCCCTTGGCAGAGGAAATGATATGAAAGGTGAAACCAAAATGATAGTATTACTGGACTTAACTAATAGAAGCTATGACCAGTTTTGATCTTGAAGGGTTTTGGCCAAAATCGAGTTGGCACAATTAGACCTCGTAGCATACCATAGCCAGACACCAAATATATTCATTTGATGGGTTTCCTCAAATAACACGATAACAAATGAGAGGGACTGAACAGGACCATTACATCTTCGAAGTGGGATTTAGCCTACCAAAATCTCACACAATGTATGATTTACTCCATTCATGGACTGCACTCTCATAACAATGTACATGTAACACATGGGGAGTTTGTTACACAGTTAAGATAACCCGACAAAGTGATGTCAGATTACTATTATTATTTATTCGACCAGGTAAACAATATAGGTATACAGGATACATATCATAAACATTACAAAAATGCAACAAAAACCAGAATGAACATTACAAAAGGATACACTGTACTGTACATGTAACACAAAATGAAAAAGAAATACATATTTTAAACAACTTTACGTACTAGCAGCAGTCCAACACTTGTTGAATTAAGCACTTTTAATAGCTCCAATAAACCACCAGATAACCTCACCTTCTTGTACTGAGAAGTCATTAGCATACTCTTCACCCTGCACTGTATCTGGAGTCTTCTCAGTTATGATAATTTCTGCCCCACAATGAACCACGCCCTCAGAGTTCACTGCCCTCACAATGTAGAGTCCTTTGTCTTCTGGTAGAGTAGATGGTATGGTCAAGGAGTGTCTGAAATGGAAGGAGAAAATGATATCCTGCTCTCACTTTGTGCATCAAACATTCATATTTACAACTACATGTACTACAGCCACGAACTAAATTGTTGCATTTCAAACTCTAATCTCTAAATAGGAGTAGGTACCTACATCTACACTCAAAGAATTTGTATAATGTACTTTGCAAAGTATGCTGAAGTTGTATACTGCAGGAAGAGAAAAAATAAACATCTGTCTACCGCTTAAAGTGTGAAGCGTGGTGACTGGGAGTCATGCATAATTCAAACACTCTGATGTGCATATACACACTCATTCACACACACACACAAACACGCACACACACACATTGTGCATAGCGCACATACACACAGACTGACTCTCTCAAACACAAACATTGGGGCTTACTCACACACACACACACACACACACACACACACACACACATACAAAAAAAAACACTCTAACACATTGCATAACCTCTCTATCTACTCGAGTAACTTTAAGTACAGGCTGCAATATCCAGTATACTTAACAGATTTCAAATACTATATGAAGAGTTTGATCGAAAAATGTGTTTGGTGCCATTTTTAAATGTTTTCACTAAGTCTTCATCAGATAGAGCAATATAAAACTTTTCAAATGATATCTCACTTATTAAATAACAAGAATATAGATTGCAATTATGATTAAAATCATCCCATTATCATTTTCTTTGTTTTTCAGCATGTTTAATTGCAAATATCTCATATTGACAAGAATAGTTATCAATAAATCATTTTGAAATCAAACTCTTCATATTCACCCAGTGATTACACAACTTAACCCGTTCCATACTTATTTTCTGAAATGCCCATAGACTTAATACGCAGGCCACCAGGTTCCCGTATGGAACAGGTTTACAACTTCAGTGACAAGGGAGATGAAATATTGAGATCTTCCAGCTTAGAGGCAAGACAGGACTATCAACAATAAAAAGTAGCAGACCATAAAAAAATGTCATCACATGGCAACTGATGCATTGGAGGCAGACGCTGAATTAAAACAAAAGCGACGTCTTGACATCACATACCACGGTCATGAATCATTCTACCTCTTCTCTAAGCCTATCCAGATACGTGTATATCCACAGTCGGAGATTTGGAACAAAAATAGAGCCAAACTTGTCAAAACAGGGGACGTCAGGTTTAGAGGAGGAAAAAAACAGAACTGTAATATTCTCCCTCTCAGATGTACATATAATATCTACATACATCTATTGTACATGTACATGTACATAACTTGTTACGGGTAAGAAATTCTAATATCTGAACAGATAATTATTGCAATTGCAATAGTATTGCACATAGTAGAAATCTGCCTTCTGACATTTGCACGGATACAAGAATGTGATCTGTTGCAGGTTATGTTATAGCAAAATGTACTATACCTTGAAAACTAGTAGTCCTTGTAACAGTGGCATAATCCACAACATGCCACAATCATGTGTTCTTACCACTGTCAAAACACGGCATTCACGATTTCTTACATCAGCCTACAGTTTCTTTCTAACTATTGAACTTTGGAGATCTAAGTGCATCATACAATGTAAGCATTCATGACTGACTCCATTACTTAACCCATTGAGGATGGGCTGATTTTGCTACAACACGCATTTCCCATAAACACTTACCCAAGTATACTCAGGACTCATCCTCAACGGGTTAAGCAGTTCATTGTTAGTGTTAATATATCATCAGTTTTACTTGCTCTGTGGTTATGGGTCTTTGTTTGTTGTGCTGTTTAGTCTTGGCTGCAGACAAATTGTTGTTGTTTTTTTCTCCTCAGTCTCAAAATTAATGACATTTGCAAAGGATTAGCATTTAGGCCCTGACTAAAGTCTCAGTGAGGCACATAGCGCTGGAGCCTGTTTCATAAAGATTGAGCATAAGTTGCAATCAATCACAAATTGTATTTCATAAACAACTTTGTGATTGATCGCAAGTAATGCTCAATCTACAGAAAGTTATGCTTGATTTTTCTTGAAATCAAGTGTAGGTACATACCCTTTGTATCTTTATGAAACAAAATTTACACTCAATATTGAACTTATGCTCGATTCAACAAGTTATGCTCAACTAATTGAGCATAAGATTAATCGCAACTCTTCATGAAACTAAATATCTCAGTGTCTCATCTTCTGAACGACAGTCCTTTCAGTTTTTTTCCCTGTAGTGGAGGCTCCCATCAACCAAATTTGGGTAGGTTAGTATCTACTTTAGATTACTCATTTTAGCCCTTCAGTATTTAGTTACATGAATTTCATATTACATACATGTAGGTTATCTTTCTATTAAGAATGAATTTTCATGATTTTGTTAGCAAGTTGTCAAAGTGTATTAACTGACATTAGTGAGAATAGATTTCTCGTTAATGTGCAAATACTTACAAGCTGTACTACTTTCGTGTTTTATTTGCTTGCTTACACAACATACCATCATATACCCAGTATATCATATTTTCTGCAGTTATGGTGTACTAACAATTAAATGACAGTCACTTTCTTTGTCTCATTATATGCTATGACTTACTAGTACTAGGATATATTGACATTTGTTGAGTGTGATATCCAAGATATCAACACACATAGCAGCAATGCTGATATCTCTAACACCCCATCACCAACAATGGATCTGTCTCCAAAGGGGTAAAAATATATATTTTTTTAAATTCCTACAAAACTTTTCCTGGTTTTATTTGTATGACCAGTTTCTATCAGGTGATATCCTGCTTGGACAAAATTGAAGAGTAAAGAATAAACAAGAACAAAAACAAAAAATTATAAAACATATGATCCATCATTCATGACAGCCTGACTTTAAGAATCATCTTCACCGGACCACGAGATGGACAGGAGCGGGAGAGAAGTCCGGTAGATTGTTGGTGATGAATTCATCTGAAAAAGGCCAGTGACAGTTTAGATCTCTCTCCACTGTTAATTGTGCCCGTGGTATGCCACCCCATTAACCCCACAGCCAAAAATGTCAGTCCAAAACAGGCCACTTGGACAATGTACTTTCTATTTACTACTTTAATTCTTTACTACAAATTACTGATTGAAAGTATGGGGAGGGGTGAAGGATACAGGAGTAAACAAAGTTATGGGTGTTGGCAAAGAGATGGATGTGATAAAAGAGTTTATAGGAACTCTTGGAGGAAGCAGAGGGTTTGAAGCACTATGGGCTATCAATACCACAGAAGAGTGTTGGGGGGGGGGGAGATCTTTGTATTACTGGGGATGTGATTTGTGCAGTTGAGCTAGGGTGGGGTGTGTGCATTGGCCATTGCAAAGAAAAAAAGAACTGATAAAAGAGCAGAGGGATAATGCTGATGATTTGGAGCCAGTCATACATTACCTTGATACTGTATGTTCTACGTACCTTTGATGCATGATTACACTACTAAATCAATAATGCAAATAATTGTTCTTCTTCCCTTTTGATATATAATTTCATCATTATACCTCAAAACCATAAGCTACAGTCACAGCTTTGATGTTTGAATCAATGAATAAATTAAACGTGAATTGATTTCTATCATGGCTGCTACAAAAACACTGAATAATCGCTGCTTGTTTATGTTAATGAAGGGCAATTGTCAATCAGTTGCAACTTTGATATTTTTTACTATGATATTTGCTCTATGCTACAGTTGTTCTTTCTTCAATTTATATTGATTCAACCATTTGTTACTGGGAGTTTGTTGAAAATCAATGAAGAAAGAAATACAAATGGGATCAATTGAACTTGTCTCATGTTGCAATTCTCCATGATGATATAGATGAACATGTAGGAGGAGAAACTGCTGATAGTCTGGTCATTGTAAAAGCATGCGCCTAATTCTGAGTGTTTATTTTGATGGGAAGCACAGCCTACCTCCGGAGAAGGCAGGGAGTCTTCGGCTAGACACACTGAGCATGCCTCATAGAAGTGAACTTGGCAATGTCTGGGATCAGTACAAATAGCTTGGGGGCAGTTAGAAGAAAGCTGGCCTGAAATCCCTATCCAAATAAAATGCTTTCTCAAAGCACAAGAAGATGACATAGTCTGCGGCTTCAGACCATGAACAGTAATGGAAAACTTTCATAAAAGATCTTGAATTATTTTGTGTCAACACTAACAACCACAAAACACAGAATACCTAATTTACTCAATTTACTTTGAAACCACTAAAATAGCCAAAAGCAGCAAACCGTCCTATGAGAGCAGCAATGTATCTCTGACCTTACAATGATTATTAATGATATGGGATACAAAACGACTCCTTTCTCTAAATATAATACTCATCACCAACATACTTCTCCCAGAACAATCTTTTCTTTTTCCCATGTTGATTTTTGTGCTGGTATAAGTCTTCCATGAAATCCTAGCAATCCTATCCAATTCCTCTATCAACTCACACCACACCATTTGCTGTTCAGACAAGAGATGACTTCACTGTGAAATCTTTTTTTGTTTTGTTTTGTTTGATGTGATGTCAAGAAGATCCTGTGATATTCTTACATGTAATAGCAAAGAAAAAAGAAATATAAATCATTCAATGAGCTTATTTTGCCATACTGATTAACCTTTCTACATGTATCACTATCCATTTTTCTTTGTATTTAATATTTCTATTCACTTTCCTAAGCCGGTGCCTTTCCATCTTTATGTAAACTCAAGTCATAATAAAATGGTTAATATGCACAAGATATTACATTTTGTGACTGTTTATCAAGCACTTTCAATGCATTCTTAGATAATACATTGTCATAATAATATATATCATTTATAAAGCGCTTATCAAGTACTAAAGTTTCTAGGCGCTATTTGTCTCGTAGTGGAGAAAAATTAAAAAGGAGAAATTCAATCATGAAGTAGGTAGTAAGATGAAACAAAATACAGAATACATATTACACATATTCTAAATTATAACCTCAGGAACAAACATAACATATCAATACAAATTATATTACTTTGATGATCTTTGACCTTTACTGTATTTTGTCTTATGAATGGCATAATATCTATCAATATTCTTTCTACATCAGTCAGTGCAGAATTTACCTTTATTCATTTGGCATCACTAGCACCCCTAAAGTTAGAATTATTCTATACAGTACCTCACATGGGGCCTACAGTAAAATAGCCTTGCAGCTTGCAGGGAATTAGAAGGGCACACAAAATAACACTGAATTTTTCAGTTGGTGAGAGTTATAATTTAGTAGATTTGATAGTAATCACTGAAAAATATACAGAATGAGGACATCAATCATTTCTAAATCTATCAAATTGGAAAATAGTCAATAAAACATCAATGAACATTTAGCAATGGAATAGTGAATCAACAGCAACATTTTATATATTTCTACATGATGCACTGATTGCATTTGTTGGTAAAATGCATGATGTAAGAATTCATGCTCTGATCTTTGATTGATTACAACCTCTAAATGTCCACAGGCTGTACTTGATGTTTGACTCTTTCTGACTGACTGAAATATTTCTAGATATCAAAATGCCAAACCATATTAACCAGTTGAGGACTGGTTGATTTTTCTACAACACGTATTCCCCATGGAAGCCTGCCTGAGTATACTCGGGACTAGTCTTCAACGGGCTAACTATTATACACACAGAAAATTCCACTTGCAATGTTGGCATCTAAAATGTGTACAAAATTCCTCTGCATTTTTCTATTGCATTATTCAATATGTCTCATTCTGGACAATATTTGGCTAGCCTATGAAATCCAGCTGAGAGAGCAGTCTTTATATTTTCTTTGATCAATGTCATAATTTCAATATTCATCTTTTAATTTCTAGGATGATTGATGATGTGCAATATGGCTATGAATGAAAGGTATTTGCAATAATAAGATATCATCCAAGTCACGTAACTATTTCAGCTGCTCAGACTGTAGTCTTTGTAACATAGAGGGCAGCAGTCCATTCCTGTGAATGCTGTGCAGTAAACCCTATAATTGCTGCACCTGTCTCACATTGCAATCAAAGTCAAGACCTAAATGTCAAAAAGATAACCAGCACCAGCAGACGAGCACATCTGTGTCAACATGAATGTTTATAAAATAGAATAATAGCTGCTCTGTCCTCTTTGTCCAGTACTTGTAGCAATTCCAAGAAACTGATCTCCTGCTGCCAGATGGCCATTTCTTCTTACAAACACATGTTAATGTCAGATTTTATAGCGCACAGCCTCACTACAATTTTGTTTGGAAACTCAGAACTTTCTTTCTCTCCAGATGTTTTGTTGACATGTCATACACTGCTGTAGTACATTCATCACAATGGCTTGGTTCACTATGCATGGTATGCATGTCTCTTTGTTTTTTGAAACAGTCTTTGCTTAATTTTGTTCTCAATTTGTTAATGAGACTGTATGATTTACTGTACTGGTATTAAAAATTGGAAATGTCTGCATGAGCAATCATTCACACTCACACTGGTTAAAAATCAAAATATGAAATAGCATTACATACACAACAAGCAAAAAATTCCCATTTCTTATTTGCACTACTTTCACGACAAGCGATATACCGGTACGCAAAAATTTCCATGCTGCAATTCAATGTCTACTTCTACAGTTGTTTTGTCCATACATGGACACATAGAAGAATAGCTATGAGCTGAGGCAGGTACAATGTACTACACTTCATAACTTAAATGTAGTATCACACCAGATGTGTACACTATCTGCCGCTGTACAATATTTGACAGGTCTGTCTGTACAATCAAGGCTATAGTGAAAGCACTCAATATTATGGCACTGCCATAATGGATAGGATATGAATGCAGTGATTTCTAATGTGGTAATTCTATCAAAGCTGCCATAAACATTTCATAACAATTTCTTTAAAATTTCTTTAAGATGTCATTAAAATATTTTTTATAAAAGAAATTTTTGTGAAAGGCAGCTTCTGGATCAACACAGTGTCAGTGCATTGTTAAAAAAAAACAAAACAAAAACAAAACAAAAACTTTTGAGATGCACAAGTTTCCTCACAAATGTAAGACACAGATCCATGCATTTATTTCTTAAAATCATGTGATTTTATTTTTAATCAGAGGTCAGTGACCTTTCAGTCATGTGAGAGATGACATACAAATTAATTACCAACATACTAACTCTCAATGGCTACACTGAACAATGGTACTAACGATGATCATTCTGACCAAAGAGCAGACATGGGATGGTATTACAGCAATTAATTTGAGTACCTACACAGTCTTACATATGGATGCAGGGGTGGATCCAGGAATTCCACAAAAGGGGGGTGCCTTAACAAAATTAAAAGGGTCTTTTTATTTCTTTTGTTTTAACAAAAGTTAAAGGGGGGCGCACCAGGCACGCGTTCCCCTTAAACATCCGCTGGGATGGATTTGTCAACTGCATGTACATCAAACATAATGTTCATACATGTAGAATATTTTCTTAACTGGGTCTTGTAGAGCAATTACACAAGTGGTTTAGCATGGAAAGCTAGAAAGATCACATATTATAACTTTTAAGAGAAAATTTAGTGATTTCTCACTTTGGATACCATGATGCATTTGTTGTACATGGGAAAATATTTTTGCAAGTTATTGATTTTCCGAATCTTGGTTACCTCTGAAAAGTAAACATACATAATGCAATCAAAGCATTATTAACTCCCTCAATCAGAAGATCAGTTGATTAGAACTGAGGATTTACTTCAGGGCTTTAGTGGGTAACATATATTACTTAGATTGCACTCATTGTATACAGTGTTTAATTTTAGGAAAAATAGGAGCTGACTGATACCAGCTTCAACAAAACTGTGTTTTTACTAGACTGAACATGCAAGTGTATCATTACTTGTACAAAAAAAAGGAAAATATTTCATATGTTTCTCAACCACAGCTGGCAACATGTTTTTAAAAGTGGAGGGGGGGGGGGGCGAAGTTTATATTCTCTGGTGCCACTTCCGGGATTTCATCAGCTAACTGGAAAAAAAAAAATGGCCTTCACAGCAGCTTTCTGATTCCACTTCTGGATTTCTTCAGCTGACAAGCAAAATGAAAATAAGGCCTTACCTGCACTCTCACTTAAAGGTACAACATGCAATCGGCAAACTATATAAAGCTTAATCATATTCTATTTTTTTTCCCGGTGCCACTTCCAGGGTAAAAAAAAAGAAAAAGAAAAATAGGTGGGGCCCAAAGTAGTTACACTCTACATTTCCCTATCTATTGTGCACACACAAAAAAGTGGGGGTGCCCCCTTCCCCCACGCCCCCCCCCCCCTTCTCGGTTCTGCCAGCCCTGTCAACAGCAACCAAATGACTGAATAGGTGCTTGAGATTCTCAAGCAGTTTTAGCCAGATACGTAAGTGCATATATCTGCCAGTCACAGAAAATATACATTATAAGCTCTGCAGTTAGAGCACTTTATATTGCAAAAGAGACAGAGGTACTAATGTTGATTATGATGGCTGTTGGCTGAATAAATAGTAATGATAATAATAGTAATGATAATAATAATAACAATAATGATAATAATAACAACAACAACAGCAATAATAATAATAATAATAATGATAATAATAATAATAATAATAGTGATAGTAATAATAATAATAATGATAACAATAATAATAATAATAATAATAATAATAATAATAATAATAATATCATTAGTGGATATAGAGTGGATTTGCATATTACATTCATATTAAGTGGATATTACTGGACATACTTTTGTCTTGCTTTTCTCTCTTATTATGAGATGCAGTTGATATAACTGATAGAAATATCATCATCATAATTTATATCAATCATTAAACATCATCACAGTCATCATCATTGTCCACCATCACACATCAGCGAGGAACCAGTAGTTTGCGACTGCAGGCTACCGGTACTACTACTGCAACATCTTGGTAAGCCTATATTATATCACGTTCATTATCATCTGAACGTCCCTGAATAGATTGGTAATTGAATTTGTAATACTGCATCTTCACATCTCTCCTAGGGTACATACAGGATTTCCTTCAGGAGGTAATACGATAGGGAACGAACGGATTGTGCAAGTGCTGAAACCAAAAGGGGCACAGCCAATGCTGTTGCCGCCGAGTGTTGGACATTCTACGCAACAAGAAAGGAAAACAGATATGAACATATCAATCGTTTAAAAAAAAAAAAACTTACTTCTTGCTCCTGGACTGAAGTTGAATTGAGCCTTTCCTGTCCACTATTCTCTTGCCATTATGGAACCACTTCACGCTGGGTTTCGGGTTGCCAAAGACAACACATTCCAGGTTTAAGCTCTCCCCTTCTTGCACTCGTTTGTCACCGATGTGCCTCTGAAACACTGGCGGGAATGCCTCGTCCGCCTGCCTCAGCGACAGTTGGCGGCACGGTTTCGGCCGGGCGTGCCCCTTCGAGGCACTCTTGTCAGCTACTGTACGGGGAACAAATGAGAAACAACGGAGATGCACACTATGTGAATAGACCCACAACTTTTACTGCGTAATTAGCATAGCTAGCGCTCTCCTTCAACCCAGATAACTCGGTGTTAATGCCTTACAGATGTCACGCTTTCGTCTGAAGTGTAATTAAAGGTAAACATGAACATTGATATAAAACATTTGTGATTGGCGGCAATGGAAGCACAACGTATAGCCCTGAGCTCAAGTCTGGAGGCTAACCTATGTAGAGGAACCGCTGAAGTCGGGGGATGCCCGATAGATCGTCTCTCGTGTCGTCGTAATCGTATGGTAACAACCGTTTCAGACAGATAGCTATTTTCGTGAGAATGTAAAACATTGAAATGTCCATCAGCTATCAACATCCAGTATATAGGCAAAACAGAAAATAGTTTTTACGAAACAACGACACTTACAAGGTGAAATAATTTACATTGACATAGGCAAATAGATTAATTGACTATAAATTGCTTTCTGCAGCTTCTGTATGACGATAGTTTCTTTCCATGCTTGTATACAGGTGTAAATGTCGATGTTCTGATAAAATACAATTGTTCAGTCGATTGGGCCGGTGTCATAAGATACGAGCATAATGTGGGTGATTGTTTTCAGGGTAGCATTTTTAGACTTTTTCAATAGACCTACTTATCAAATTTTGATCTGTTAATTGGTTTGATAGTTTCAGTCGGGCTTGACATAGATGGGAACATCAGAAAACGTGTGAAGAAAGCGGACGTGAACAAAAAGAACACGCTTTGAACAGAATGCTAATAGAATAGCCACGGACAAGCGTGCCGGACCACTTGGTAAGGGGGGGGGGGGGGGCAAAATCTTGATGGGGCACATTATGTGACGGTGTGAGAACCTCGACGAGGGGGAATGTGGAAGGGGGATATCATCCCCCTCCCACACTCCACGGTAGGGACTTTTTGTAAAAACAGAGTATAAAAGTCGCGTTTATAGAACATTTAAAAGCAAATTTCTAGGGAATGAAACTAATAGTAAAAGAAAAAAAAATACTGCAAAGGGGTATGATTATAACTTATTGGGCGCATTCATGTGACGGTGTGAGATCCTAGCTAGGCGAGGGTGTGGGAGGTGGGATACCCCTCTCCCACGGTAGGGACTTTTTGTGAAAACAGAATATAAAAGCTGCATTTATAAAGCATTTAAAAACAAATTTCTTGGGAATTAAACATAGTAAAAAAAATACTGCGAAGGGCTATGATTATAACTTACGGGGCACATTTACGGTGACGGAGTGAGATCCTCGGCGAGGGAGCGAAGCGACAGAGCGGGGGGAGGGTGTGGGAAGGGGGATATCCCCCTCCCACTGTAGGGACTTTTTGTGAAAACAGAGTATAAAAGTTGCGTTTATAGAGCATTTAAAAACACATTTCTAGGGAATTAAACATAGTCAAAAAAAATCATAGCGCAGGAGTATGATTATAACTTACGGGGGCACATTTTTATGTGACGGTGTGAGATCTTCGGCGAGGAAGCGAAGTGACCGAGCGGGGGAGGGTGAGGGACGGGGATACCCCCGCCCTACGGTAGGGACTTTTTGTAAGAACAGAGTATAAAAGTCGCGTTTATAGAGCATTTAAAAACAAATTTCTCCGGAATTACAAATAGAAAAAAAAATCACTGAGACTTGAAGGAGTATGATTATAACTTACGGGGGCACATTTTTATGTGACGGTGTGAGATCCTCGATGATGATCATAACTTATGAAAAAAAAAATATTCATTTTACTAAGTACGGGCA
The DNA here is from genome assembly GCF_040938485.1 of Diadema antillarum. Classification (NCBI taxonomy): domain Eukaryota; kingdom Metazoa; phylum Echinodermata; class Echinoidea; order Diadematoida; family Diadematidae; genus Diadema; species Diadema antillarum. Next base: position 1,854,040 of record NW_027270902.1, read on the forward strand.
GAGCGAGCGCGCGCTTCGGAATGTATAATATACTTTCACGTCTGATCAACTAAATTTTGTATTCGCTAGTATTGACTCAAAATAACAGAAGTCACATTTGTCAGTATCCTTTCAGAAACATTTTATGCGCAAATGACGCGCGCGAGAGCTCAGAATCTTCGTAAATTTTCGTTTCTCATGAACGTACGTATGCTGATAGCTGCTTCTAACTATACATTATTAATGAGCCGAAACTGTTGAAAATGTTCATGGTAAAGCCACTACTTGTTCACCATCTTGGGGGGTGGCAAAAACTAGTTTTGACCCCCCCCCCCACATTTTTTTTTTTTTTTTGGGGGGGGAGGGGCAAGTGCCCCCTCTTCACCCCCCCCCCCCCCCAGAGCGGGAGAGCGTTTTGTCAGATATTTTTCTGACAGACTTTTACAAGCTACTGAAATCCTTGCATCTGACTGGCTAAGAGCAAATCTGTCTGACAAATTTGTCCGACAAAACGTTCCATGAAATGCCCCCGAGGTCTAATTGATGCAAAAGTCAGAATGCAGATTTTGTAGGCGTGAGATTTTTCGGCGGGTCAGCGCATCCGAAGCGAAGAGAAAGGGGGAGGGTGGTAGCTCAAGAGGGGCATTGTCCCCCTCCCGTGATGTAGCACTATTATAAGACGATTATTATTTAATATATAATTTATTATTAATTATTATATTCTGGCCTATTCTGATAGTTAGAAAAAAAAAGTCTTAAAATTGCGGTTGAAATTCATATTTGTTTGTTTGTTTCTTGTTTCTTCTTTTTGGTGTTAAGTGTTTGTTGTGAGAAGTGAGGACAAAAAAAAATCAGGTGTGTGAGCGTGGGAAAGACTCATGGGGCGTGAGACTTGGTAGGTTTGACAGCGGACTGAAAAACGAAGATGATGAAAATGTAGAGGAGGAATTTTAAGGGGAAAAGACACAATACAAGTATTATCATAGCCATAGTGGGCCTAGGTATACTGGTAATAGTAGGCCTAAATCAAACACAAATTTCAACACAAGTTCAAAGACACAATGTATGACAAAAATGACAACTGTTCGAAAACATGAGAAAAACAGTATCACGAATGGGTTTATGGGGGCTATTAGATACATTCGATCTGAATTGATGAATGAAGATTTATTCTGATGGGTTTATCAATAATCGGAAAGAAACCGTGAGTAAATTATACTGCATAAAATCAGAGGCGTTGCTGTTGTGAGATGAGGGAGAGAAATTTATGCAAAAATCATCATTTTCTTTTAATTTCCTATTCTATGAAGCTGTAAATCTCCTGATATCACACAATGATTCATTATCAAAATTAATGTAGTAGCAGTATAGTAAAAGTATAATCGTGTTTTACTAATAGTAATTGGCAGTAAAATGATAAAAGTATATAGTTAAAGTCCCATTAGAAGTGGAAGGGGAATTGACGACAGAGAAAGTGAAGAAGGGACGAACCAATGAATGATATGATACATATGAATGATACACATCATAACATTCTGAGTAAAATAACGATTCATATTCCGATCATGATATAAATACCGGAAGTGTAAAATGATTAAACAAAACCAATAATGCACACAGGGCTTAACGTCCAAACTAGGGTTGCCATGACAACGATGTATCCAGCATCATGAGTAAGAATATAAAGCAGTCAGAGGAAAGAGACTAAGGGACAAGAAGGAAAGGGGGAAGAAATTAAGGAAGTAAGGGAAAAAAGTTCAGAGAGAAAAACTAGATCATAATAGGAGGAGCTGCATGGGGCTGGTGAAGAAGTGGTTAAAAATGTTGATGATGACGATGATGATGATGGAGATAATGAAGATGATGATGATGACGATGATGATGATGATTGTTATAGTAATGAAGGAGGAGAATTAGCAGAAAAATAAGGAGTATTAAGAAGTTTGTGTATATGTGTATGTATGTGTGTGCTTGTGTCCTGATGTTAGTCCGTAACATGACGTGGTTGGTTTCGATTCATCAAAATTTCAAATATACATAATTGGACAAGAATAGGTAAAAGTATAATTGATTATTAAACATAAATTCAAAAGCATCATTAGTCATTCTAGAAGATCCGCGAAGATGCGCAATTATAGATTGGATATATAGTTTAAGAATATAAAATTTCGCAAGAACCATTATTCCTGTGTTGTTAATGTTTGTACTAACTTTGGCTCACACCATGTATGTCTTTCACGCTGAGAAATGAAAGTATTAATTTGATACGAATGCTATGACCAGCATTGAACGCGTATAGAAAGAAAAATAGATGATACTGCCCAACGGCCAGCTACATCCGGCTTACCCTGTGTGAACGAGACTGTCCAATTGAAATCTTATCACTTATCACACCACTCTGTCTCAGTTCTTTCTCTCTTTCTTATATATATCATATACATATGTATATATATATATATATATATATATATACATATACAGTGCGAGAAGAGCAGTCTATATATATATATATATATATATATATAGATTATATATTATGTATCATATATATTATATATATATATATACACATATAAATATATATATATATATATATATATATATATATATATATATATACATATTGAAGAAATCATGTTTGCAGCGAACGTTGCTCTCTACTTTTCCCTTTAATCAAACTTTCGACATGTCATGGCCTTAATCAAGATCTACCAAGAAAACACATTAATATGATTATCTATAGATAAGATGTGTTATGATATAGTTGGTGCAATATCTTGCAGTGCAACATTCTGATTGTATAATTTAATGAGTTATAATTCTTCTGAAAGAAATATTACCTTTTCACAAATTAATCAAAGTGCAATCTAAAATTATCTCGTCAACAGAAATGTGTTGTGTTGTGTTGTGTATCATACAAAAATAGATTCTATTCAATCATGTATATAATGTATAAAATGTATATATGTGTATTATAGTACAAATAACGTGTGCCCTTTCAATCTAGTGGTGGTCACATGATAATAACAAGTCATATGTGATTGTTTAGGCACCACAGAAAAACCTGATAGAGAGATATCTTCGTCGCGACGATGTCGCATTGTGCATGTTTGATGATTTGCATATGAACAGGCGTCACGTGCATATGAATAAGCAACCGTGCATATGAATACACGTACTTTCTATTCATACCTTTGTTTATTCGTCCCGACGATAAGCGACGATAGAGAAAGGATTCCCTTTCACTAATCGTCGCTCTTCGTCCCGACTTACTAGCTATTTTCAAAGTTCGGCTTCTATTGTGCCTTGCGTTTCTTTTGTTAAAAACGTCGCATATCGTTCCCGACGAATCATTGTTCAACCGTCGGGTGACGTTCTGACTATATGGCTTCGTTTCAATGCCGTTCGTGTTCAAGTTTATGTTTTGTTCAGCTTTACTTGTCACAGCATAAAGCCTGTTATCCGTGTGATCTAAAACGTCGCATATCGTCCCGAGGAATTACCATTACTGTACCACCGAAATTCCGTCTCTGTTCCATCGTCGAGCAACGTCCAAAACGCGTGGCTACAGCTAATTCGCTGGGTGATATGATTCGCAATGCCGAGTACGATAATGAATGGGAAGTTTTGTGTTTTCACGAGAAAAAAAAAGTATTCTCGCTGCTATAGATAATTGTGAATAACAGGCTGACTTTCTGTCTTTTGTGCAAATGCTATAGATGTGAAAGGAGACTTGACCGCAGTCGATAGACATTGAATTTGTATTATCTTGTTTTTACGCGTAGGAAACACGGCGGAGAGATTTTGTCCGGTTTACAAACGAAAACTTGACCATCGTTGCAAAACTTATTTGATGGTCGCCGTTCGTTGTCAAACTCCGACAACTTCTGTCATATTTTTTGCTGTAGAATACGTTGATTTTTTTTGTTATTTGACACAACATTGAATCAAATATTTGTATTTTAACAACGTGTTTACCTATTTATTCTGTTGCGGCATTTACTTCAACTGGTCGTCGGCCTTCGCGTGGTTGTAATCATTGTTAACATTTATGTCGTCTTGTAAAATTTTAGAGCGGGCGGAGAGATTCTGTCCAGCGTTCAAACGGGAATTCGACTGCAGAACTTGTTTCAGCTGTCAATCCCTGCTGACTGTTCTCATTGTTTGTTATGCTAAAAAAGGGATATTGATTTCATGTTGTCAATATACCAAAAATGTCAGCTGCATTCGCCTTTTAACCTTACTGTAAAGGCGGATTTTTTTCACCCACTTTGCGCAACCAGAAACTAGCGCAAAATGAAAATTATGCGAATGTTTTCACTTGCCATTATGTTTCAGGAGATGATGTCTTGGTTTCGGTAAAATACGAAACTCTCTTTCACGGCCAAGTGCGAAGAATTGGTTACTAAGATGGTTGATGGTAGCTACGACGACTTGTAAGGAAACTTGACTGTTATCGAATTAATTGTTAAGCTTCAGGTGGAGAGATTTTGTCCGACTTCCAAACGGGAACTAGACTAACATTTTTATACTTATTTCAGCTGGTTGTCTTTCTTTGTTAAACTCCGTTGACTTCTGTCATTTTTGTAGCTGCATAGAATACATTGATTTCTGTGTTCTTTGACACATAATTGAATCAAATCTGTGTATTTTAATACCAGGTTTACCTTTTTACTTTGTTGCGGCATTTACTTCAACTGGTCGTCGGCCTTCGTCATGGTTGCAATATAATTGTTAAAATTTATGTCGTCCTGTAAAATTTTAGAGCGGGAGGAGAGATTCCGTCCAGTTTTCGAACGGGAATTCGACTGAAGAACTTGTTTCAGCTGTCCATCCCGCTTTTGTCGATCCCTGTTAACTGTTCTTATTGTTTTTTTATTCTTAGAAAAAGAAACAAAACAAAAAAAAAATGATTTCATGTTGTCAACATACCATAGAATGTCATCTGCGTTCGCCTTTTAACTTTACAGTAAAGGCGGATTTTTTTTTTTTTCGCCCACTTTCCGCAACCAGAAACTAGCACCAAAGGAAAATTATGCAAATGTTTTCACTTGCCATTGTGTTTCGGGAGATGATGTCTTCGGGAACACACACACACACACATACAAAATAAACCACACACACACACACACACACACACACACACACACACACACGGAACTCTTTTTTTCACGGCCGAGTGCGAAGAATTGGTCGCTATAAGCCCCTTTTACACTTTCACGGATTGCATCACGGATGACCATGGATCGTCGGTCTGGGATCATCCGTACTATTTCCGGCATGACCGTGTTGACTTCGTGAAGTCATCCGACATTATCCTTGATCATCCGGCATGCCCGCCGAAAAAAAAAATGTGCTTGCTTAATTTTTCATCCCGGACATCGCGGATGGAAATCAATACAAACTCTTCCTTGTCGGCACCGTCTACTCCGTGTTGCATCCGTATTCCTTCCTTGTAGGCACCGGCTATTCCTGGTTGCCTCCGTGAAGACATCGGAACGTCCGTATTAGCATCGGCTCCATCCGGGATGAGAAATTCGTGCATATTTTGCCAATACAAGCTCAGAAAGTCAATGAAATTTGCTCACATCTTCACCCATCAGTACAGCCAATCGACTCCTCTAGTAGGTTTATATCGCATGAGAATCTTCAAGTGACCCACACACATCTTCTTGCTGTTTTTTTTTTTTGGGGGGGGGGGGTTGATTTGTCTTAGTTTGTTTTGCTTTGTTTATGTTGTTATGTTCCCGCAAAATGAGATTTTGCAACAAAGAGATATGCCTTTATGATGTCGACAAGCAGATGCGTAGGTAATCTGCTGTAGATTTTCTGGTGTGCTTGTTACATATTACTTAGCTCTGGAAGCATGTCGCCCAAGAATGATAAAGTATCAAAAGAAAAAGCAAATGTAATGTGTCAACTTTTTGGGGATATCCGCGTAAACACCGCGAAGGGACCCAGTTGTATCCGTGCTCTTCCTTGATATCCGTGTTAGCACCGTATCGTTTCCGCTGTGGTCCGCGTTCATTCCTTGTCTGTCCGTGTAGGCACCGTACTTGTCCTTGTAGCTTCCGTACTTGTCCGTGTAGACAACCAGTTGGGACTGTATTCACACCGGCATTGAAAGGAAAATCGATATTTTGCATGCCGGAACACCACGGATGACGATCCGTGGTCATCCGTGAAGCAATCCGTGAAAGTGTAAAAAGGGGCTTGTGATGATATTAAAAGATGGTAGCTACGAGTTGTAAGGAAACTTGACTGTTAGTGATATAATATTGTTTGGCATCAGGTGGTGAGATTTTGTCCGACTTCCAAACGGGAACTAGACTAACATTCTAATACTTATTTCAGCTGGTCGTCGTTCTTTGCCAAACTCCGTTAACTTCTGTCATTTTTGTTGCTGTAGAATACATTGATATTTGTGTTCTTTGACACACCATTGAATCAAATCTTTGTATTTTAACACCGGGTTTGCCTTTTTATTCTGTTGCGGCATTTACTTCAACTGGTCGTCGGCCTTCGTGATGGTTGTAATATAATTGCTAAAATCTATGTCGTCCTGTAATACCTAAGAGCTGGAGGAGAGATTCTGTCCAGCTTTCAAACGGGAATTCGACTGCAGAACTTGTTTCAGCTGTCCTTTTCCGGCTGAGTGCGAAGAAATGGTCGCCAAGAAGGTTGATGGTAGCTACGACGAGTTGTAAAGAAACTTGACTGTTATTGATATAACAATACACTGTGTATATTGTTAAGCTTCAGGTGGAGAGATTTCTCCGATTTCCAATGGTTTGTTTCATTTAACATATTAAAGATATTTTCTTTCAGTTACATGCATTCTTTCAAACGTTGGGGTAAGTTTACAATTATGAATGAGTATCTTATGCTTTGAATTGCACCATGTGCCCATTTCTATGCAAGAGCCAAATTTTCCTTTTCTTGAACTTGTTGGACACCTCAGTGTCTATATAGAATAGTTATTTCAGGCTAGAGAGGCGCATCAATTTTGAACTTTGTGTTTGAAAGGCTATTGTCATCTTAAAGACGACTTATAATGTCGCTCAAATCGACTGAATGGAGCAAGCCCTCTTACGATGCATGCTCGGATCTACAAAGACTTTATGGTCTAGTGCTCCGACATACCCAACAAAGAGACGGGACGAAAAGCATCGGTGTCTGCTTTCTCTGTTCTGTCCTCACCCTTTCCTCTATTCTTCTATCATCCCTCCTCTTCCATGATATCCCCGCCTATCATATAGGCTAACACTAGAGGCGCCTGCCCCCGGGAAAGGCCGAGACTTCACCGGCGTCGGCGGGCGGGTCCTCTACCTGCTTGCCGACGGGAACGGCGTAACCCTGCATGTCGGTGCAGGAGTATAGGCAGGCGATATCTTTTCTTAAAACGTGTCCCCTTTCTTTCTCTGTAAATATCTCGATTGTAAATATTGATATATATATAAATATAATATATATATATATAATATATAATTATATTATATTAATATATATATTAATATAGTATATTGTTATTGTTATTATTATTATTATTATTATTAGATTTTGTAAATAATTAGAAGTATAGTGTAGGTTTTTATAATTGAATTTAAGTGTATATTTAAATTGAATATATTTTTTGGAGTAAATTGCCTACCCGGCACAGCCGGCAGAAAGCTCCACAAAACTAAAAGAACAACATCAGCATCGGTGGTACACAGGATGTGGTTGCTTAGGCGACGCTTTCTATTGTCGGGATGGGGATGATGATGTAGGCGACGCTTTCTATTGTCCGGATGGGGATGAAGAAGGTTCTTTTATAACGTGAAACGTTCAGCGTAGCAAACTGTCTTAATCTCCTGAAAGTAGATAGCGGGAGTCCATTCAAAAAGAAACTGCCGGCGTACTGTTGACGTGCTTGACTACATTATACGAAAAAGCTATTCTTGCTTGTTGTGATGACTACACGCTGGCACAGCGGTATTCACGCTGTTGCTGATCACTTGATGATCTGACAATTAACCTACATGTTGCATAATATTTTAAATGGGCCATTGGAAGTTTGACGGAAATTTGTTATACATTGCTAACCATTCTCCTTTCGTCCGTGTATATGAATTCGTCAACCATAGAATGAAATTTGAAGATTTGGCGCCTAATATATTTTGAACCGAATTTTGGAATATGCTTCAGGTTCTCTTCCTGCAGATGTTAATCCCACAATGTAGATCAAATTAAAAGACAGTTAATCTTTCTGAAGCGGTGGACACACAAAATTGTCATGTCAGTGATCATCCTAAGAATGATGTGTAAAAGAAGACGAAGTTTAAACCTTGCCTTTTGGTTTTGTATTGTTTTACCGCTTAAGTTGCAACATGCGAACACAAGGTTTTTACTGTTAAAACGAGGAATAATTGCGTGCATGATAATTTTGCAAATTTCCCGAGAACCAAGAGAGATTAGCATGCAAGTGGAAGTTCTTGCCCTACACTATATGCAATTGAATGCCAGCGACAAATAAGCATAATTTATTATTTATGTCACGGATACTTTAATGATATTAAAGAATCGCAAATCTTCAGTATTGCAGGGATGAACCATAAAAATCAAGCATAATCATGACTGTTGTTATGCCAAATAACATTTGTTTTTTTTTGGGGGGTGTTTTTTGGTTTTCCTCTTTTTTTTTTTGGGGGGGGGGGGGGGCGAGGGCGCCGTGGCACGGTGGATATTTAAGCTTCACGACTCCCAGTCGAAGGACCCGAGTTCAATTCCCTCCCCGCAGCGATTACGTCCTATTCCGTCCTATAGCAACTCTATATACGATAATAATGTCAGGCGGGCCCTCTTATAGCTAGAGCACTGATAGCATTGAAGAGGCTACTCTAAATAGAGAAGACTTTTTTGCAATTATCATCATTGTTATCGTTATTGTTATTATTTTATGATTATTGCGGGGTTGTTGTTGTTGTTGTTGGTTTTTTTTTTTTGGGGGGGGGGTACTATTGCTACAATATCATTAGTCTTGCATGAATGCGGTTAGGATATGTTCTACCTCCTATCTCTTTGTAACATTCATCTATCATCTTCACAACAAAATTCAAGACATCATTATGTTTGTGTCATGGTACTGTAAAAGTGGATATTTTCGCGCGACTAATTTTTCGCGTTTGGCCGGGTAAGAAGAGATTCGCGTGTTTTTAATTCCGCGGAATAAAGACATCACGCACAGGAACATACAGCAAGCAAAAAATATTCACGTGCTTTTATTTTCACGCTAGTTTCTGGTTGCGCGAAATTCGCGAAAATTTCAACACCGCGAAAATTTCCACTTTTACAGGTAGTAACTAGTTAGTAGGGATATTCATTTCACTTTGAAATACTGCGATATTATTGACATAATCAGACAATGATTATTTTTTTTTTTGTATGACAGGAAGGGCTCATCGTGAATCCAAAACCCAAAGAGAAGTGCGATTTGAAATGGCTGAGATATAGGTGCCCGCCTTTTACAAGGATCGCTATGTTTCACTTTGTTTCTGGATATCTCTACCATTTCAGAACCGACCTTCACCAAATGAAATTTGATTTCCTGTCAGAATTGTATGCTCTTTAATATTTCTTTCTTTTCAAAGTACGTTGTATCTGTAAAAAGGCTAATAGCTGAATCCTCATCTCAACCAATTATACTATTTCATGCTTAACACCTTGAATATGCTTCTCTGCCCCTCGAAAAAAATAATGCGGACAGTTTATCAGCATGTAGCACATTGATTTGATGAAACTGCAATACTGAGGCTGTACTTTTTTACATGTTTAGATTAGTTTCGTTTTGATAGCAGCGGAATAGTGTGCAATGAAAGCCGACTTATGGATGTTATCATAATAAGTTATCGAGTCTTATACGATACACTGTTACCTGTAATCTTTAATTATAATTTTGCGATTTTCGTCTTTTACGTTAACTTTCAGTATATATATTATGTATCAAAATGGACATGCGCCATTTTAGATATTGAATAGAGTTATTCTTGACTTTAGATATCAAATAGAGTTATTCTTGACAACGGTTTGTTACATTAAACATAATAAGTGTTTTTTTTCAGTACCATGCATTCTATCAAATGTCTAGTAAGTTTACAACTAAGAATTAGTATGCTTAGAATTGCACCATTGGCCCATTTTTATGCAAGAGCCAAATTTCCCTCTTTTTTGTACGCGGTGGACACCTCAGTGTCTATGTAGAATATGAGAATGATAGTTATTTCAGGCTAGAGGGGCGCATCAATTTTGAACTTTGTGTTTGAAAGGCTATTGTCATCTTAAAGACGACTAATGATGTCGCTCAAATCGACTGGAGCAAGCCCTCTTATGATTCATGCTCGGATCTATATCCTATAAAGACTTTATGGTCTAGACATTCCCAGTAGTATACGCGAAAGAGACGGGACGAAAAGCATCGGTGGTACACAGGATGTGGTTGCTTAGGCGACGCTTTCTATTGTCGGGATGGGGATGAAGAAGGTTCTTTTATTATGTGAAACGTTAAGCGCGTGGTCATCTTAATCTCCTGAAAGTAGCTAGTACAATATAGGAGTCCATTCAAAAAGAAACTGCCGCGTACCATTGAATTGTATATCAGAGAGGCTTACAACCTGTTTCTTTTCTCGGACGAAACGCTAAAGCAGTCCTGCTTAGCGACGGCGTTCACGCTCCATCTCACGCACTACCATGAGAAGGAATAGCGATACCACGCATGATACATGAAAACATGTTTAAAAGGCGAGAAAACTAATGAAGTTTAAAGTTGACTTCTCCTTCCTCTTTCAATGAAAACAGAATAATTGAATAGATCTATTGAAGCGGATTGTCACTGCTGCGAACGATCGCCATAGCATCGTTAGTCTTGCGAGCAAATCGAAATCCTAATACTTTTATTTTTGCCTGATAATATGAGTAGTAACCCTTTAAAGGACTCGTAAATTCGACGTTTCAAACAGTATAGTAAAACAATGAAATGTATTTCAAAAACAGTTGGATGCGTTGGGTGTTAGCATTTAATAGCATCCATCTGCATTTTATTTTCCGTCCGTATTGCACACAGAAACGCAAGCAAACATTATACTGTGAATACGCTGTAAAGCATCGTATCATTATTAAAAGTGTATTCATTCTTCTTTTATTTTCAGCCTGCTTGAAGTAGTAGTCAAACCATGTGATCAGTTAGGCAGCCTATGTAAAAGATAGTCGGTACTCAATATTCGTTTGATTTGTTACTGTGTGGTTACGATTACGAACGATGGTTATGAGTCCGAAACACTCGTTCATATTGAACTATATACATGTATAAAGGTCAAAGCTGTTTCGATAGTATAGCTCGGTACGAGTTCAAAACGCAATCGAAATCATCAGAATGCTATCATAGGCGGAAATTATAGCTGTGGAAAACTTGTATTAAATATAGGTCAATAAAGATTGCCATATCCAATCTCCGTAAAAAGTTTTGATTCATGCCATCCTCTGAGCATTTTGAGATATTTTGCTTGTGTTTTGATTATGTTACGATTTAGGTTTGAACTATGAAAATTGAAAGGTGTGGTTACCTCAACGATGTCGCAATTCCATTCACCATGATGGGTAAAGGGAATTCATGACTTTATAAGACTAATCCTTGCTAAATTGAAGATCAATTCTTTAAACCATCACTTATGTCTTGTAAATAGATACGTCTGTAATCATAACCAAAATGCCTTAGGAGACAAAAATCATCAAACGTTTATAAGCGTCATCCGACAAATTTACAATTGACAATGCAAATGTATGATTGCCCCATTTGCATGTAGCTGTAAGCTATCTTTACGTTGAAGTTAACTTCCCTCCTTGAGAAAAAGAAAAAAAAGTCGGGTTTCGCTAGAGGTACTTATTAGGAAACGGTCGGGGGAAAGATAACAAAAAAAAAATGTATCACTCTGTTATCAGATCAGGATGATTGCGAGAAGGGTGTACATGTATTCCCGCCTTTTTTTATACAGGCAAACAATAAAAGCTTTGTATGCTATTATAAAAGCCTGGAGGCAAAAGGCAGTTTCAACGTTCAACTTATAGTAACCATAGTTTATCCAGGGCTCGACACTAACGGTGGCCCGGTGGCCCGGGGCCATCAAAAACGCACATCGGGCCACCAAAATTTCAGAAATGAAGACTTTGGTGGCCTGATCGGGCCACCAAAAAAGGACGGATGTTTACCTTTGGCTTTGGGCCACCAAAAATAAAAGTTAGTGTGGAGCCCTGGTTTATAGGACATAAAGTAAGTTAGCGTCTCACTGACTGTGGTTCTTTTGTTTTCGCAAAACATGAACACAAAGGGGGTCTGAATTTTTTTTGTACATAGTACTTGTAGCAGACATTTATGCAGATTCTCCAACAGCATCGCTCCATTACGTCATTTCCTGCTATCAATGGCGAAGAAAGGATGATGGCTGCTTGATTATCCATTCCTTGAGATTGCAGGAAGCTCACCTTTCTTGTGTGTGTGTTTCGTTGTGTGTGGTTCTGTGGTACTCAGTTACAAGGCGTGAAGGTCCGAGTCTTTTCATTCTGATTACACATTTCAATACAGGCAACTGATTCGAGTTTCGCAAAGCTGTTGAGGTAAATTCTTTGCACACTTGACCTCTGAACTGTCAGGTACACGTACTACACGAAAAACATTCTTATTCAACAAACACATTTTGTGTAGCGACAAAGCTTTCTGTCATTTTCTCAAATAGGCCCTACTTCTAAAAGTGCTCTGATGAAGCGATTTCACAAAGAGAACACGAGTTAAAAATGGGCATCAGTTATTGTTCCGATTTCTCTCCCTGCCGGCAATAACTTATTCAATAAGTCTTTGGACTGGGAAAAGTACACATGTATTCATTTGGCGAATTAGCGAATGAATTATTACACGAATTGTCTTTGCGAAAAGGAAATTAACCTTGTATATCTCCAAAGATAAACTTTGAACAGCCTGTCACATAGTAGGGAACAGCTGATTATTATCATTATTTGAATGAATTATCTATTGATGAATCCAATAACCTTTGTAAATGTACACACGGAGAGCTGTCGTAAGTTCGCTATTTTGTGTTTTAGCTGTTATGAAATATCTCACATTATATATATATATATATATATATATATATATATATATATATACATATATCGTACTTTGTGTCTACACTTTTCAAACGCCATTGTGCGTCATGCCAATCACCACTTCATGAAATGTGGTGCGTGTATATCGCCGATCAGAGTCTTGCTCAGCTCATCAGTATTGCGCAATTCTAAAGCCCTCGCCGCCGCACGCTCTATGCCTTTTGTCTTCAATGGGGTCAAGAGCAATGCTCATTAGCATCTTACGCTCTACAACGGAAGTGGAGTCTCGATTGGGCCAGCCTCTTGTCAAGGCCCTCTTGCTGTATGGTGAAGAAAGCCCAAACGTAGCTGAGTGGGGTTGCGCGCTGGCGCGGTCGGCTGGGCTCGCTTCGCTATCCCATTACAGCGAGAGGGCCTTGACAAAAGGCTACGATCGGGCAAGAACAATAGGTGCAAAGCGCACCGTAAAGTCGATGGTTGGAAAAAAAAAATGTAACGGAAAAAAAAAATGTCTCAAAGCAACCGTGATTTGGGACACTTTTACTAATTTTTCACACTGAAATTTTCTGAACAGATAAATGAAACACCAAGGAATCATTATCCGTCATAAAATAACTTCCCTATTTGACCCGAGTAGTGCATCCCCTTCATCTCTGGCTCATTACAGGAAAACTCCACGTGCGACATAGTACTCATTGTGAGAGAGCGCCACACCGAATAGACGTCACCTAATAGGTTGCAGCGTGAAAAGCTTAAAATTCTTTAGACGAGCATGGGATCATTTTCTTTCTTTCTTTCTTTCTTTCTGTCTGTCTTTCTTCCTTTCTTTCTTTCTTTCTTTCTCTACATATGTAAAATAAAGAGAATATGTGCGGAATCAAACACAAAATCCTTACGTTTTGTTTTCCCGTTACCCGACTATTGCAATAATGTCGAAAGATAACTTTACAACGAGAAATGACAGTGTTTGAGACAGAAAAAACAACAACAAAAAACGGGAAATAAAGATTTGTTGGATTTTTTTTTTTTCATCACTGGGTAATACTGTTCCGTAGAATCTTTGGTTAGAGGGATTTAGCATTGCGTGCTGGCCAACGCGGCTCTAGCTGAAAGTCAGGGGATCGCGGTGATCGAACAGCAATTACTCGTTTACCTTCCTGTATATCAAAACATCCTTTGAACTACTGCGTATTGAAAGTAACGTGTAAAGGATGGAGAAAAAGACAGTTTGTTTTGAACAAAACAAGCACAAGTGTGATGATGGCACAATACCAATATACACACTGTCTCGAATAAAGAGAATCAGGCGCTAGTGTAGGGCCTATTTTCATACCCATTGGCACTTATCAAATTAAACAAGTACCAACTTGCACCAAAATGAAGAGAACGCTAAATATAGAATTTCCGATCACCTTCGTAAATTTGAACCGAACCCGTTATCGCGAATTACGGCAAATTGCATGACATCGATCAAAACTCGTGACTATATCTGTTCGATCTGAAATTGAAATTAGCCTCCTACACTCTTAAAAAGAAAAGGGTAAATCAACATTTAAAAGGGCTGAGGAGTGACAACGTTTTTAAGGTAATGTTGCATTCACCCTATCTATCCAGCTGAATCCAACGTTATGTGTGCTAGATACAGCTAGAAAAAGGGTGAATACAACATTTTGAAAACGCTGTCGCTCCTCGCCCCTTTTAAAACGCTGTTTTACCCTTTTCTTTTTAAGAGTGTAATGCTACGTGTTTTGGTTGAGCAACCGTCTCGACAGACCAACGGACATTATGCGCAATATGTAATCATACAGCCAACTTCACTTTCAGATTGTGTACGTGGCGGTCGTCGCAAAGCGAATAACTTTGGAGCTGTATTTCTTTATTTATTTATCTATCTTTTTATGGCATTCAGTTACATATATATACCATCCATTCAATCCTAGATTGGAACTACTTTCTCGATGTTTTCCTCTCTATCTGTCTTTCGGTATATGCAATGCTGAATTTCGTGTAGGATATTTTCTGCTATTACTTTTCGAACAAGAATCCGCCTTAGGGCTGGGTTCCACTGCCGATCAAATCTGCATGTTATGATCTATAGTCCGACAGAGTGTTAAAAAATATCGTGTATAGGAGGAAGCCAAAACCAATGTCGATCAAGGTAGATCGATCACATCCAGATCGATTCCGATCGCGTCCTTGTCGAGAGAGATTTGATTGGCAATGGGAATCCATCGTTTCCATACTTGACTTCATGTATAGTTGCTATTACAGGGCCTACAGTTCGGGACATAGAGTCAAACTTTCGTTTTATAGGCCTATACTGATGGTATTACGCGTGCATTGATACATAATAAAAGCATTTCCTTCCTTTGTACGTTATCGTGGGGACGATTAGTGAAGTCCACCACGATAATAATGAAAGGCTTGACCGTCAAAAGAAAGATGACCCTTTCCAAGGAACAATGAAAGCAGTGTCCAGCTGTCTTGAAAGACACCATCCTGGCGGAACAATACAAGAAGAATCGAATAAGACACGCTGATTCAACAACACACACAACGAGACTCGTTTTAGACACAGCTCGCAGAGGGTGCACTCGCTTGTGAGTTGGGGTATCCCTCTTGCCAACTAGCTAAGAAATCATGTAAGCCATTTTAATAGTGTAAAATTTGTATGAATTTTACATACTAATTTTGGTGCAAACACCACGCATCACGAACAGCTTCTTAGTGTAACTGATTAGGCCTATGATAACACAAGCAGTTGTATGGGCATAGTATTCGCGCTGTTACGTCACTGATAGGCAATCACGGGACGGATACACTGATTTGGTCTATCAACAAACATCAATTAGAAAAGCTATCTTTTTCGATTCTCTGATTAGATAGAATGATGTGGAATCGGGTTCTTTAGTGTGATCACTGTAAAGGTAAGATTATATGCCTAACTAAGACTTGACTCATTTCAAAAGAGCGCGTACCCTTATGCGATCCCCAAAATTCATAAAGAAAGGGGGAATGGAGTAGGGGATATAATAGGCTTTACCAAACATGCCAACTGGAGCAGCATCGCGCTGTCGACGATGCTTTTAACACATGTCCGAAATCATTAATTTTCCTTCAAAATATATGCAGCTGAGAGTGATCAATTTCACTAACATAAAAGTCTTAATCTCATTTCGTTCTGTCCCTTTTTTTTCATTAATAGAAACCATAATGATGAACGAGGATTCAAATCCTTAGGTTGTGGCATTTCTATTGCGTTTGACGGTTAAATTGCGGTATTGTGAAGGTTTCCAATTGACAGGACACATAATTCGCTGTAATTTAGATCAGCTGTAGAACGCGGGCATCCAATATTGATCATTATTTTAAGAAATATTTGTGAAAGATCGTGAAGATATCTTACGATACTCAAATTTACATAATCATACTACCAAATACCCAACGTCGAAGAGCTCTGCAAACTTCATAGTTGTGTTGATGATATTAAGCGATGGTCTCGCGATAATCATTTGAAATTGAATTCTGATAAATCAGAATTGTCAGGCGGGCTAGTTTTCTCACAAAAATTTATCTCCCAGTCCGTCAGAGATCTAGGAGTTATGGTAGATAAGCATCTGAACTTTAAAAAACAACAACAAACGAACAAATGAAATAACACACACATTAAGAACTCATGTCGTTCTGCTGCTTCAGGGGTATTTGTAAAAATACATTATTAATATCCGTAAGTTATCGGAGCAGTCTTCCACCGAACGTCTAATTCACGCGTTTGTTACTTCTCATCTTGACTACTGCAATTTCCTTCTTGTTGGTCTCCCTGCTTCGAGTATAGCACCAAATTCAAAATTCAAAACACAGCTGCAAGGCTTGTAACCCTGACAAAAAAATCTGACCAAATTACTCCAGTTATCCAATCCCTCCACTGGCTCCCCATACATCAACGTATCACCTTTAAAATCATCCTTATTGTTTACAAGATAAATATTATGGATTAATCTTACCTCCCTTCCGCTCCTCCACTTCAGCCTGTTCTCTCTCTTCTCTCCAATTATCACGTGGTCCCGCACATACCCGCTATGGTGATATAGGACCTTTTCAGTATTTCCCCACCCCTTTGGAATAAACTCCCTCTCTATATTCGTATAGCTGAAAGTGTTGATATGTTCAAATCATTGTTGAAAACTTGTCTGCTTACTCAATCCTAATCTTGTTGTTGTTGTTGTTGCTGTTATGTACATAATGCTGTATCTTAATTATACCTCAATATTTTTAATGTATATATCGGGCATCCTTTCTCTTTATAAGATTATTGGTGCTGTTCGTTATTCCCAGGTTCGCTATTCCGAAGGGTCATTAATCTGAAACGCACAAATTTCCTATACCGAGGTTCGTTAATCCGAAAATGAAAAAGGGTTCGTTAATCTGAACATTGCGTTATTCCGACGGTTCGTTATTCCGAAGATTCGTTAGATTGAAAATGAAATTCGGAATAACGAAGCTTCGGAAAAACGAATCTTCGGACTAAAGAGTCTTGTGAATAACGAACCTTCGGAATAATGAGCTGTTACCAAGATTATTGGGCATTGGCAGGTTGATGTGCGATGCGTTGTAATGTGCTGGATTGTAAGCAAAAATATGTTATTTTTTCTTAATTGATCAACTTAAAGTGTAGAGAGTTATATACGCCTACGCATGATCATCTTGATCTCAGTGGCCTCAGTGCAGCTGTAACAAATCTGTTAATCCAAAAATTACACGAAGGTTCGTCATTCAAAAAGGCGAATTATCTATCTATGCCGAAAAATAAACGTATGGCTCATCCTGCATGATTTAGAAAATGAAATAAAGTCTCATCCACAGTTACAAAATAAGGAGATGCAGTTGAAAATAAAACAAAATGGCCGGATTTCACAGCACACTCACCCGAAAGAGGAATACGTATCACACACGAAACCGCTTTCATCAATATTGGAGCATTGTACTATACATGGTGAATGTATGCTTTGCGTAAATCCAGTTTCCGAACACAAAAGCTATACTCTTGATAGCTTAGTCAGGGGAGCACAATTGACTGGAAAAAAAAAATCATATCAATGAGATACTTCAACAGACTAAATAGAGAAATCACAGGCCTGCTTCTTAACTCTTTATGTGCCATGGTGGAAACACCCTGTGTGCCACGTTATTCTGAGACACGAAGGTAGTCATGCTTTGGGAAAGAATTCTGTTTTTCCAATTTGTATAACTTCTACAAATTTCTGTTAAGATGGGCGTAATAGTAGGCAAAGTTAAAGAGGAATGCCAAGCTTTGTTTCGATATAAATTGTATGCCGACTCTATTTTCATTTTTTTTTAATGACCAGTTGCTACATTACTATAAAGGCATGACTTTTGCACATTAAACCGTGACAGAAACATAGAATGTACGAGTAAATCTAGTTGGGAACATCGCTTGATAGTCGTTCACCACATAGAATGCAAGTATGTTAGTATGAGAGGAACAAAAGCACGAGAAACGCTTTCATTGTGCCGCGGGATTAGCAGTAATTAGCGGTTTATTGATCCGTCTTGGCGGCTTTGTTTGTTGAGCAGAATATGCGAAGTTGGCACGCCGTCGACTGAGTCGGAGGTGCCAACGTGGCACATAAAGAGTTAAAGAGTTAGTATTGATATCGTACACTCGATTCATTTAGTGCTCCACTGTGAATCGAGCGTAAAAATACAGTTTTGGTTATTGCTGAAAGCAAAACAGAAGAACACTTCGAATCGCAGCGTTTATGATTATAATATCATTATGCTTTACTTTAATGTAGCTTGTAGATACATGCATACTTCCCGTGTCCGAGGCACTCGGATAGAGGTCATGAACTTCATGTCCAGTTTTATCATTTTTAGTATGTCAGTGTAGTTCATTCTTTTAATGCTAGATTTCATCAGCCCCCCCCCCCCCCCCATGCTGAGTCTGATATATCAATACCCGCCTTCACGATGTGCAAAATAGCGCGTTACTGAACATGCTCCAATACTCGAGGTTTTTTTTTTTCAACTTCTCAGACAAAACAGCGTGCACGCGAGGATTGTACACTTTTTGGTTCAGACGCTGGCAGCCACCCTCGGAAAGTTGAGGGGGTTTTTTTTGCAACCGTTCACACGTACAGAAAATAACCCGCTAATTGCCAATCGATGAAACTATTGTTCTTGTGCCTCACAGTGGTGTGGAGAGCACACTGTTGTTAATGATGAGAATAAAAGAACTCAATCAAGTTTCTAAACCCGACCGTTCAAGTACTGCCGGGGCAAATACCGCGCTCATTCAGAAATATCAGCAAGATTTCTGAGGTTATGCATCGTGCTACTGGTTCGCACTAATTTTCTGTTGTGTGTGTGTGTGTGTGTGTGTGTGTGTGTGTGTGTGTGTGTGTCCACATGTGCAAAAGGCTGGAGTTTGCTAAAGGGTAACAAAAATTGAGTTCTGTAACATGTTAATTTGTGTACGTGTGAACCCCCTATTACAGGTATGTTGTAAGACTTTTGTTGGACTTTCCTACAAAAGGAGGTTTGATTCTAGCCTGCTCGCTTGCTGAGTTCTATCATTTATTGTGCAGTAACGTGTCTGTTTGTATTGCTGGTATGCCATACGGAATATTGTACCATGATTCCACCTTCCTGGGGACCGTTTCATGAAACTTTTTGTCAGTGATTTACACTGACAACTGTTAAAAGCTACTGAAATCCTTGCGTCTGATTGGCTGATGGCAAATTTGTCGGTGAAAACCTCCGACGAACTCGTTGATGAAACGCCCCCCCCCCCCCCCCCGTTGATCTACTTTGCGATTCGTTTGCTTTGTATACGCCCTTGAACGGGTGGCGGTTTTTTCCTCTCTCTCTCTCTCACTCTCTCTCTCTCATGTCATGATGATGATAGTCGTGTATTGAATGTTATAGGATATGACTATAAAACTGATCTGAATAGCAATGGTGATGACAATTACTACTGCTGGCATAAGTGACAGCTAAATGAACAGATGTTTCCTTGTTCTGATTTCACCTCTCCCTCATTTCTCACTCTTGTTTGCCCCCTCCCATGAATGATAAAAAACAACAACAACAACAACAACAACAACAGACTTAACCGCACAACAAGTCAGATAAATGCGTACTGGCAACCAATAGACCTACGTGACACGTATCTTTTAGGTTGAAACTAACTTAATGGCCACGACAAATCATATCAGAGGAAATAATGGCAGAAGAAAAAAACTGACAACCCTTCTAGTGTAAATTTCTGCGAAAACAGGTGGCAAAAAAAAAAAAAAAATGCGCGCACGGCAACTATTTCAGGTTATAAGCAGTCTGTAAACCGACCGAACGGCATAATTCTATTAAAATGTCGCCTTATCTTGGCTTCTTTAACAGTAAAAAAAAAAAAAAAAAAAAACCACACGTTGAACAGTATTGGTGTATTACACATTAATGTTAACACTAAAACAAAACAAAGGGGTTATTCGTCGCTTCATACTTACAATCAAATCACGTGTCAAAAAAAATAATGATGATATAAAAAAGGTCCCGAATGCCGAAGAAAATATCGCTTTCCTAGATGCCGCTGCAACAAGCTGAAGTTTATAGTGTAAGAGCTATACCTACCCAATTACACAACAGTAGGCCTACATAATATCATGGCAACATATTATATTGAAACTTCTTTCGATCTCACACTCATAAAATCTGCGTACCACTGCGTGTGAAAATTAGAATGAACATCACGGGCATATCTACTGAGAAGTTCCTCTAGATACTTCTTTTCGACTTGGCGATCATCAAACAGTAAAAGACGTGACTATTAATTTATTTGTATCGAATGTAAACTGTTTACTGTAAACGAAAAAAAACTATACGGAGTGCCTCCTCCGTTTATTGTCTTTGCCGTAACCATGGAGCTACTACGAAACCAAACAAGAAGCACGCATGGACGGCGCGTTTCATTGAACTTGATAACCACGTGTTTCGCACTTCGGCACATATTGCACTGCGCGAAACGTAGCGATTACCGTACTTGTGGCGGACATACTGACTTTGGTCAAGGAATGAAAATGGAATACATTAAGAAATATATTATGATATTGAAATACCGACATCATGAAAATGTTTGGAAACAACGAATGATTATGGAGTATAGAAATGAAAATGCCAAACAAAGATTTTCATTCGCTCATAGGGAAGCTCTCTAGAAGAGATGAAAGCATCTCCCCTCGTATGGCAGTATACGTTTCCCCAACAAGCTGAGGTTAGTGAGGTGTACACCAGGGCTCGACACTAACGGTGGCTCGGTGGACCGGGGCCACCAAAAACGCACGTCGGGCCATCAAAAAAAGTCGGATGTTTGCCTTTACTTTTGGAAATGGACAGCGGTAACAGTCGACTCCGTATAAGATGCTAAAATAAATGTCGGATGTTGTCTTTATTTTTGGAAATGAATAACGGTAATATTCGACTCCGTACGGTACTAAAATAAATGTCGGATGTTTGCTTATACCAAGGATGCTTATACTTTTCGATTTGAATAACGGTAAGATTCAGCTCCGTACGGTGCTAAAATTAATGTCAGAAATTCGATTTTGCGTTCGGAAATGAATAACAGTAATATTCGACTCCGTACGGTGATTAAATAAATATCGCATGTTTGCTTTGACGTTCGGAAATGACTACTAATGATATACATCTCCGTACGATGATAAAATAAATGCGGGGTATTTGCTTGTGCGTTCGAAAGTAAATAGCAATAACATTCAGCTCTGAAAGATGTTAATATAAGTGTCGGAAATTTGCTTTGACGTTCGGAAATGAATAACAATGATATTGAACTCCGTACGTTGATAAAATAAATGCCGGATGTTTTCTTTCAAGCTCTGGATTTGTGGAAAGATAATAATGTACGTTCATCACTTTTTTTTTCATGATTCATTCAAGAATTTCGGGAGTCTGACAGCCATCGGATCTCGTTACGATGTTTTTGTATTGTTTACAGACAAGTATGGCAAACATGAGAGCAAGGCTTCATAGAAGATGAATTACCCTGGTGGCAATCATTGAACGACAATTTCAATTCAATGGGCAATCGTCGGGACCACTCGCGATGTTAGAAAAAATAAACACCTCAGCATCGAACAATTTCTATTATTGAATGAGCAATCGTCGGGACGATGTGCGACGTTTCAAACTCATACCAAACGGTGATTTAAGTTCAATGGGCAAGCCTAGGGACGATGCGCGACGCTTTAACAATTACTAAACGCGTCTCTGACCAGTGATTCAAGTTGAATGGACAATCGTCGGGACGATAAGTGCGACGTTTGAACAATTATGGATTAACAAACTCGCCACGGAACGGTGATTTAAATTCAATGGTCAATCGTCGGGACGATGAGCGACGCGAAACCATCACCAAAACCTTTACAAAACGGTTAGTCAAGTTGAATACGCAGTCGTCGGGGACGATGTGCGACGTTTGAACAATCACTGAAACGCTTCGCCGATGGACAAAAGACCTCCTTAATTGATTAGTCGCGACGAAAAGAGACGACTTCGTTCCGACTCGTCGGAACCATCTTTTGTTGATATTTATAATGAGCCAAAAAGAGCGCAGTAATGAGCACATGAGGCCCAAAATTTGGATCGTCGGGGACGATTGGCGACGATCTTTTGTCTCATATCGTCGCGACGAAGATATCTCCCTAACACAGTTTTTCTGTTGTGCCTTAGCCTTTTGAACGGTTTTATGAAAACCTTTTTGCAAGTCAGTTCAGTTCAGTTCAATTCAAATTTATTTCATTTCAGCAGCACATAAACAAAGAATAAAAGTTCACGAAAATTCATCAAAACAAAGCGTGAACAAACAACTTTAGAAGAGATTACAATGTGGTTATAAAATATATACGAATATTTATAAAACGTTTTCGAATCTGTTAATCAATCTTGAGTAAATGCTGGAATGTTGAATGATGGGATATCAACATAATACACAGCAATTACGTATATTATTATGTGGGCACGTAAAAAAAGAAAGAAAAGGTATTGGGCACATTCTACCGATCCTCATGAAAAGAAGAAACTTTTGCATCATTAATGCCAGATTTTGTCATAGCAAGAACATATAAAAATGCACTTAATGAATTTTGTTATTTGACAATTAAATGACGACACTTCTTGAAGCTCAAAAGCCATGTATCCATTGGGCGTGCGAAGCATAAGTTTAAGTTAAGTTGTCGCTAACTTGGTGCGTGTCCAACAAAATGTTGCCCTCCCCATGTCTATGATGTCATAACTTTCCCCTCCCCGCCCGGGCCCCACCCCACTCCATCCCTTGACCCCTTCACTTCTCCTTTCGGGTTGTTTCAGCCATCACCTGCGACGCGCTGTATCGTTTTAGGAAGGCTGCAAGATATCTTTAACCATTGTGATGTCACAGACCAGTGTCACTTTCTCTGACGTAGTGGAATCAGTGAGTAGCATGCCAGCAGGCAGCAGCATACATTCGACGACGATAGACTCACGCCTAATCAACGTCGCCAAAGACCGAGTCCTTTGTTCGTCAAAGTAGGCCAGCACCGCGAACCCAATAATATAGGTTGGAGCTCTAGACAGAGGCCCATTCTCGCTACGTGTGGAAAGCGACAATACATCTATATACCTTAAAGTGAGAACAGAAGAGTAACGGTGCCAGATATATTCCCTCTCAATCAAACAGGGTTGGTATATAACTTGTTTTATATGCCGCTGCTCTTCTTTTTCTGTTTACCCCACGAATTCTACTACCGGACTTCGATCATATCATACAGATGAACAGAATATATAAGAGATCAAATTCACATAAAGGCATGAAAAAAAATATAGCTGACAGAAGCTGACTTCTAACTAGATAACAAATCAAAAACATTCGATTTGATAGCAGATGGATGAATGTTTTAACATGTTTCTTCCTGTATTAATGTCAAAGCAAACTATAATGGACTGTGAACACAATAGATAAACACTCTTGGAAAACATTGTACACAGTGTGTACTAGTTCCGTCTGGAAAAACAAGAAAAAAACAACAACTTTATTTACGGTGATTGGAAATCATCCTGGCTTCTCCATCCAAGATAAAAAAGAAAAAGAAGATGGACTAAATATGGAATGAGGACATTACATCCAAATCGTCATTTCCTATTTCTTCGTGCTCAGGAAGTATCTACTTCTTGAAAGTCATGGTTGCGCAATCAACTGTTCGCTCTTGCGTAACCACGTGCTCTAGAGTTTAGTGTGAAATGACATCATGATGCTACTTTGTCCTTTATTGCCATTTAAAGTTTTTTTTAATAATTTCACATTATGTAGTACATACATCGACAGCTCCATGTATAGATTTGTGGGATTTATTCTGGTCCTTTAGCAGATAAACAAGTACTTTGAAAACGCAAACAAATTACGCTGAACAAGGATGATGACACGCAGGATGCTTTAATCGCAGTAATGTTGCAATGTAATTCCATTACCATGCCACTTGCTTAACAACTTCACGTGTGAATGATTTATGCACGCAGCGGCTTTCTTCTTTGCGCTTCCTTCATCATCCCATCATGCATATGAGTATATGAATATAAGAACGACCCAAGTCCATGGAAGACCATTTCGAGTAAACTAAAAAAAACTTCATATCTTTTTTATTTGTCCAATAATATTCTATTTAACTGTGATGGGAAGGCAACATTGCATATACAAATTAGAACATAATATGACAATTAACATTTACATTAATTGTGGAGAGGCCATTTTGTGTGGTGGACTTGGGTCGTTCTTTGATTCATAGACATGATATTCTGCTATAGAGATGAGAGAAGGATGAGAGAGGGCGCTATAATATGAATGTAAGAATGACCCAAGTCCTTCATTCTTACATTAATATAAGATTTAACTCATTCATTTCAGGCACTTCTGCATGTAAATAGGATTTATGATTTATACACAAGATGAGTCCATGCATAAGCTACAATTTCCCATGTCAAACTGAATTTGGCAAAAAATTGGACTTGGGTCGTTCTTATATTCAGGTCTTCATTTTTCAATGAAGATGCTGTGTAATCCCTGCTGGAAAGTACACAGTGTTCCACAGTGTGAAACAATGCGAAACACAATGGCCCGAATTCACGAAGGTGGTACAAATGAAACCATGGTTTAAACCATGGACAAAAACCATGGAGCGCCAAGTGTCGCATGGAATATTTCGTTGCGAAATCAGTCATTTCGTCGATGAAATGATTATTTTGTAACAAAAGTGACAACATTTTTTAACTAAATGAATATTTCGTCCACGAAATGATAAGTTCGTTAACGAAACGGTCATCTTGTCGACGAAATGACCAATTTCGTAACGAAATATTCCGTGCGACACTTGGCGCTCCATGGTTTTTGTCCATGGTTTAAACCATGGTTTTATTTGTACACGGTACCACCTTCGTGAATTCGGGCCAAAATGTGAACACATTGTGAGACATTCTTTGCAGCAGGGATCCTCCTCGTTCATTGTAATTTTTTTTTTTAATGAATTTTGAAAACGTTCTTATTCCTTATCGCTATCACTATAAATTCTGAAACTTTGTACCCAGTACATGTACTAGGTGTTACAAAAAACATTTCTCACTTTTGATCCTTAATAGTTCCAAAACTATATATCAGATAACACTGACATTGATATGAGCAATGGCTGAATAATGTACAATTTTGTTGGAGGTAATTTAAAAATGATAGCATAAATCAGTTTCATTAATTAAAGATTTAGTTTTGATTTAGGTTTCAGATTTTGCTCTGTTTTCAACCCTCTGTACAAAATTTCAGTTTTGCACAGGTGTCAATTGGTGTGTATGGGCACGTGATGGGAGTGTGTGGTTATCACCCTGACAATGGTCCTGAAAAATGGTCAGGATTGGCATGCTCTATACATATGCATGAGAAATTCCACTATCACAACTAGTCTTTATTCATCCTGAAATGTAGAGTATGCAAGCACATGAAAACATGTGCTTACTTTTTCATGTGCATACATTTCACCCTTTATCATGAATTCAGACTAGCAGTGTCCAGGGCAATCCATCATGAATTAGTAATAAAGCATTAATGTGCCTTGGAGCAAGAGTCCAGAAGCATTAAGTCAGCAGAGCTTTGAAAAGATGGTATTCGTGGTATTCATGTCTATTGTTCAGGGTCATTGTAAGCACACACTCACACACACATCATTGGTTCCTGTGTAAAGTTCAGTTTTGTACAGAGGGTTGAAATTTGATCAAAATCTTAACTTAACTTTAAAATTAATCATGCTCTCATAATCAAATTACCTTCAAATAAATTGTACACTATTCAGCTATTGCTCATATTAATGTCAGCGCTTTCTGATGTACAGTTTTTGAACTATTAAGGATCAAAAGTGGGAAATGTTTTTTTGTAACACCTAGTATAACCAATTTATAGTGATTGTTCAAATGCTATAAAGTCAGGAAATCATCTCCTTGGGAAATGAAAACTTACTTTTTTTCTGAACAACTAGGAATCAGAACTACAACAACAACTACAACAATGATAATTGACTGTCGATGTATTCATAAAGAATCCAGTAAGACACTAATCGTGGATACTAACGTCTGCTTATTCTTTTTTTTAATCAAACAATCACAAGTCTTCTGAATAGCCTCTTCCCCCCTATACGCAGTTACTTAAACAACGAATGAACATACGTTACACAAGGGGCCTGTTTCATATAGATTGAGGGTAAGCTACAATCAATCGCAAATTGTGTTTCATAAACAACTTCGCGATTGATCGCAAGTAACGCTCAATCTACTGAAATTCACGCTTGATTTTCCTTGAAATCAAGCATAAGTGTTTGTATGAAACATGAATTAGGGTCAATATTGAACTTACGCTCGATTCAACGAGTTACAATAAATAAATCGAGCGTAAGATCAATCTTTATGAAATAGGCACAAGGTTTTATAGCCGCAGCTACCACTGGAATCATACATACATGTATAGTGGTTGGAAATATGCTAACTTATTGGATACGAAGATAGACTGTTTTCTATTTCCATTTTACGACACTGCTTATAGGTCTACAACATGTCATGAAGGATGGCTATCGACACAACTCCACACTTTTCCTTCCTAGCCTAAGGTGACATTCCTACCGATCATAACCGTTACCCGGGTGCACCATGCATCCGGTGCAGTATCGTCGTTCTTACTGTCTGGCGACATTTTCATTAGTGTCATCCACGTCGGTGTCACGGTCGGTATGTTCATACCCCCACAAAAACTATTTGCTCAAATAAGACGTAAGGTGTTTCTTTATTAGTTGTGATATTCTCTGCCTTGGAACATGAGTTGAGTGTGAACCATGCCCAGAAAAAACGGTAGTAATGCTCCCCCGAAAATAGCCCAAGATTGCGTCAAGTATCATGACGTGTGTTCGACGTCACAGTGGCAGGGCTTGAAATACGAGCGTCTTCGATTTGCGAGCTATGTCTGTACGTTGCCAATCACAGCTCGCTGGGAGAGAACTTATACACTTACGGTAATATGAAGAAGTTTATGACTTCCAGATACAGTCAAAAACTCCGAAGAGGGGCAAGTTATATATAGAGCGAACTTCCGGCCACTACGATAGCGATGTCTTTAAGTGTCATTCGTTTATCAACTTTCACCGTCTATCATAAATGCTACTGTGTATAATGACGTTGCTTTTTTAATCATTGCCATTGATCAGTGTATCTGTAGTAGAAGCAAATAGAAGTAGACATTCGTCAATTTGTGTAATTTGTAATTGATTTTATGATTGCAGTTATTGCTTTTTTTCAGCTGCAGCAATAGTCAGCGTACTATCCCCATTATTTTTTAGCTACTTTTATTGTCGTTATCATCATTATTTTGTACAGTATTTATTGCCGTCATCATCATATTTTTGTACATTATTTATTGTCGTTGTCATCATATTTTTGTACATTATTTTGTACATTATTCTCACAATCACTATTAGATAAGCGATCTACCACGATTCGTCCGCATTTTCCCAACCCTTGATGTCTTGAAGAAGAAGACTTTTCTTTTTAATGCCAATCTGTTACTGAATTTTGTTGTAATTTGCTGTGAAACCATTCATTGACTGTGTATGAGCGTTATATAAACGATCTGATCGTATTGTGTTGTATTGTATAGTATAGTATTGTATTGTATTGTATTGTATTGTATTGTATTGTATTGTATTGTATTGTATTGTGTTGTGTGCGTGTGTGCGTATGTTAGTAATCACGAAACGATAATTGTAATAGGCAGTTATTTACTTAGTTTGATCATATGAAATACCTAAGAAAAAGGTGCGCCAACAGAGTGGATTTCTTGTATGAAACGGCTGTTTGCATGAATAAAAAAAAAAAACATCATGCAGTTCGTAGAGAAGTTCAAATTTTATTCTTCTCACGTAACAAAATGACAAGAAGACAGAGATCAGAAGACCATTCCTCTCTCCTATTTTTCCGATATGTACTGTGTTTAAAGACGGTTAAAGACCGATGTTTATGTATACGGTATGTATGGAACCAACAATGTATATATACATGTACATGTATGTAGGCCTACATGTACAATGATAACACAGGAACCAATAAATCAAATCAAATCAAATCAAATCAAGATGATTATTATTTTTTTTTTTGCATACAAGTACATTTGTGGAAAGATAAACTTAATATAAAAAGAAAACAGACAGTTAAACATTATCAACCTTAACGGGTTCATCTTGATATGTGTGCTGCACTCAATCTTATTATGTAAAATATCATACTGTAATTGTTCTTTTGCTAGAAATGAAATGAATGAAGTGAAATGAATAAAATAAAGTGAATATAGCAATTAGACAGAATAGGACGACCGGAAATTTAAGCTGGCAATAAAAATTATTGCAATTATCTTTGGTTAATAGGCTTAATGAGTCAAGATTATTATCGGATTCAACATGGAATTACAGGAGGAAACGTTATGTCTCATATAATAACATCCGAGGTGGTTATATGATACCAGTTGGGGTTCTCCCTTTCTTATAGTAATGTTTCCCCCTTTTTCCCCATAAGAGAGAGGAAGAGAGGGAGACAGCGGGGGAGAGATTGGGGGATCACCTCGAAATCCGATCAGTGATTCCGGGTTGTGAAATACGAGACTCTGTCTCGTTTATTGGTTCTATATCCTGTAGACAATTTTGATTTGCCAGGACTATAATTTCTTTTATGCTTGTGAGTGTACGTGGGTGTATATAATGCTTTAAACATGAAGCTACAATAGATATAGCTACATGTTTTAAAGATGGACAGAGCACTTCCGACTAATTCTATTAATTGACGACGTTAATCCAAGCCCAGCCCTTCTCATCCACTCTTATGATTGGGAATAACTTTCTATGGCAGTGGCGGATCCGGGGGGGGGGGGGGGGGTGCACCTGGCGTGCGCCCCCTTTTATTTCGTTTTCTTGAAAAAGAAATAAAAAGAAAAAAATGGAAGAGGGTGAGTGCGCCCCCCCTTTAGCAATCTTTTTTTATTTCATTTTATTTTTTATTTTTTGCTTGTCAGTTGATGAAACCCTGAAGTGGTTCGAGAAACGAGGACATTTGCAAATATTTGCACTTGCGTTGTTGTTGTTGTTGTTGTTCTTCTTCTTCTTCTTGTTATTTTGCTTTACAGCTGATCAAAACTGGGAAGTGGCATCAGAAATATAAACTGCTTTGCGCCCCTCCTCCCCCCCCCCCCCCCTTTACGAAATTCCTGGATCCGCCCTTGTAAGGGGTCTTGGTAGTCCTCTCCTTGACAGAAATAAAAAAAAACGCTCTCACCCCCCCCCCCATCCCCTGTCTCACCAAATTGTCTTCTTCGCTTTACTCTTTTACCTATCTTTTCTTCTCTTACACTGTGGGATACAGACACCCATTAATGGTATTTAAAAGAACGATTGTTATAATAATGATTTTTAACATTACCGTGAACATCGATTTATCTCCTTTTGTACATTAAGATTGCCTACCGTGATTGAAAGAAGTCAACATTTTTGCTGGTGTAATCTATCCTTGTATGTTCCCAGTTAGCACCTAAAAATACAAGAGGGTGAAATGTTTTCTATCCGTCAGTATCTACACCAATGTTTGGATGGATTCTGAAATATGTTCACTGGAGAAAATTTCTGTCACAAGAATGACTCGTACCTTGCTGCTGTCAGTTATCACTTAATGAGATAGTTTTGAAGGATGGTTTTGAAGTAGTGATAAGCATGGCAGTAAATCTCTCGTCTCAAATATTAATTTGCAGACTGCCTGACGTGTAGCCGTAAACAAACCATCCTTTTCATCGAAGTTCCACACTGGTCTGAATTTATCAAGCATATCTCCCAATGTTTTTTGTTCGGTAGTGACTTATTGTCGGAAGAAAAGATAATGATATCACGCAAAACATTGTCATAGTGTTTATCAGCGGGTATAATAAAGATAGTTGAAGAATTTATTTCATGCTATTTCTTAGACGTCTTTTGTGGTCTTCTTCATAAATTGTATTTCCATTTCGGCTGAAAGTGTGTGTGTGTGAGATAATGTGTGTGAGTGCGAATAATTGTTTGTGTAGGCCCTATGCAGAAAGTACAGGGATAGGAGGGGCAGCTTCGGATAGCTGCAACAGAGTCATACAGCAAACGAATTGATATTTGATACGTAATGTGTCGGTCTCGTGGACCTTGAGTGCCTAGTATCGAACTCATGGGCTTTTTGACTCGTGGGCTATATGACTCGTGGGCTGTATGATTCGTGGTTGTCGAACTCGTGACGTGCACACCCTGCAGCTGGGGGAGTGGGCTATAATACAGATTCAGCTATGAAAGCACTCTTTTTCGCTGTACATTTTTTTTTTCACCTTGATTGTTATCAATTTGATGAGTGAATTGCCAGGTATTAAATTTCAAGATTTGATTTCTATTTCAAAAGTCGTAGCACACAGAAGTGGTTTAATTCTGTTTCTGGACTACTCCAAGGCCTTTGACACAATAGATCACGAAATTCTTTTGTATAAACTAAATCATTACGGTATTCGTGGAAAGGCCTTGGAGTGGTTCAGAAGTTATCTTACCGGTCGATCTCAATTTGTTTCCATAAATACTCATGACTCTGAAATAAACTCGATTTGTTGTGGTGTTCCACAGGGCTCCCTCTTAGGTCCTCTTTTATTCATTTTATATATCAATGACTTCCGGAACTCATCCTCTCTGCTGTCTTTTCTTCTGTTCGCAGATGATACAAGTCTCTTTTATTCTCACTCAGATCCGTATGTTTTGCTCGATTCTTTGAATAATGAACTTAAGCTGGTATTTGAATGGATTCAGGCAAATAAATTGTCGCTTAACATAAATAAGACCAATTATATGGTCTTCAGTAACACAATAAAATCTCTTCCAGGTTTAGTTTTAGTGAACGGTCTACAGTTAAACCAAATAAATTCAACAAAATTTTTAGGTATTTATATTGACAGTAACCTTTCATGGAAGGCACATGTTGATCATTTATGCAAATTGTTGTGCAAGAATGTTGGAGTCATTCACAAACTGAAATATCTCTTCCCAAAGCCAATATTGCATTCTCTTTATACAACTTTATTATTACCTTATTTCAATTACGGAATATTAGCCTGGGGGAATTGCTCTAAGACTAAAATCGATTCGTTATTTTTGATTCAGAAAAAGGCCTTGCGGATTATAAATCGTGCACAATTTTTTGATCACACTGATGAATTGTTTGTTTCAAGTAAACTGTTAAAACTTTCTGATTTGTATTTGTATCATGTTGGAATTTTTATGTATAAGTTGAATACTGGTGATCTTCCATGTATATTTTCCACAATGTTTGTTAAAAACAATGATATTCATACTTACCCTACAAGACACAGTGAATCCTATCATTTTTCCCCAGTTCGTACAGTTTTAGCCCTCAAGACAATAACATCAACCGGCCCTTCTTTCTGGAATGAGTTAGATTCGGTTCGGTTGCAATCAAGTTCTTTAAGTTCCTTTAAGCAAAATCTCAAAGCCCATTTTCTAAAATCCTATGTTTAATTATTTTGCCGTAACCATTTGAAATGTCTGCATACTCAAATGATGCCTCGCTCGGATGACTTCAGTAGTTTGATTAACTTGCTACTTTTATAGCATTTAAACCATAGGTTTAGTCAAAAACATAATACTATACTTTGTGCATTCCGTAAACTTTATAATATTCTCGATATCTTGTATTTTTGCATGTTACGTCACTTTTGAAATTGATATACTGTACTAAAAGCCTGTTACATTTTTGGAACCCACATCCTACAAGCTTTGCTTTTTAGTGGGTTCCTCATATTACACGCCAATTATACGTCCTTATCCATTTGTGCAATTTTGGTTCAAACTGACCATTGTGTTAAAAACATTTCTTTTTCAAAATCAAATGGAATATATAATTTGTATGAAATGTGGAATATGGAACATGAATTAAAAAAAAAATCCATTTGTTACTTGTGTCAAAAATATGTGATTATTTTGTTACTTTGTACAGTACCAATATATGATTATATATATCATTGTATTTGTATTATTTGTATTCTTTTTCGGATTAACGAACCTTGGGGAAAACTACTTACAACCATAATACGCAGACCTAAGTTATGACATGATTTACGTACCCTGAAGTCTCAGTTACTACATTGAAGAGAGTAGTGGCCGTGTGAGGGCAGTATTACACCTTGTTTGACTCCCCCTCCTCGCTCACATATCAGTTTCCATTCAGGCACACACTCCATTTCAATCAGCCCATTGTTTTCGAATATTTACACTAGCATGGAATCGGCTTCTCAATTATTACATCCACCTTTTCGTTCCTGACGAAATGTGAAGAAAATCGAGTTGTTTATTGCCTTTATTTCTTCAGGTCATATAAAGTGCAGAATATTGGAGGGACTTATTCCTACCTTGAAAATGAATTTAAAAAAAAAAACGACGCACTTTTGCGGTGAGCAGAGTAGGGTCATACTTCCACGAGTTAGACTCTGTCGCAGCTATACTAAAGAATACAGAGAGCCAGTCCATGTAGATAGTATATTTTATGCCACGTTGATAGCGCATTAAGCATTCAATCATTGATTGGCAACACGAAACATACTACATGTATAGGCAAGTACTGGCGAATCGTTAGTTTCTATTGGCTTCGACGCGCTTAAAATGACCTTTACAAATTAATATGTAAATTATCGTCATCGAAGGTAACAAAACAAGTCAATATTGAATGTGATTATGATATCATCATTATTGTTACCATTCTTCTTCTTCTTCTTCTTCTTCTTCTTATTATTATTATTATTATTATTTTTATTACTATTATCATTATTGTTATTATTATTGTTATCATTATTGTTATTATTATCATTATTATTATTTTTATTATCATTATTATTATTATTATTATCATTATCATTGTTATTACTATTATTATTATTATCATTATCATTATTATTATTATCATTATTATTATTATCATTATTATCATCATCAGTAGTAGTAGTAGTAGTAGTAGGTAGTAGTAGTAGTAGTAGTAGTAGGAGTAGTAGTAGTAGTAGTAGTAGTAGTAGTAGTAATAGTAGTAGTAGTAGGTAGTAGTAGTAGTAGTAGTAGTAGTAATAGTAGTAGGTAGTAGTAGTAGTAGTAGTAGTAGTAGTAGGAGTAGGAGTAGTAGTAGTAATAGTAGTAGTAGGTAGTAGTAGTAGTAGTAGTAGTAGTAGTAGTAGTAGTAGTAGTAATAGTAGTACGTAGTAGTAGTAGTAGTAGTAGTAGTAGTAATAGTAGTAGTAATAGTAGTAGTAGTATCATCGGATCATCATCATCACCATCATCATCATCATTATTTATCTTAGGCTTTTAACATCCACTGCTGCCGTGAGTAAAGAAGAATTTGACACCATATTCAGAGATGACAAGGACTTTGTTGATTTCTAATAATTATAGTCTTTGTTTCAAAACAGACTTGTTAACAATTTCACTTACTGTTATTGCCATCACAACAGCCGAAATCGTCAAAGAATCAAAACATTTCAAACTGTTAATTTGCAAAAGTTATTATTGACTGTAACCTTGGCTTCTATGTTTATTTGAGCTATGTTGTTCTTATTTCCAGGAAATGAACAAAAATGTAGCAGACTAATATTTGAACTTTCTAAAAGTTTTTGATTTCATAGTTCCCCGAAGAGATATCAGAATAAAAACAGTGAGCATAAAAGCCTTTCCTTTTTCTTTTCTTGGCGAGGTATTCATCTCAGTTAGGCTTTGCTTACCATCTACATAAACTCTTCGTATGATCATTATAGTATAGTTTCTACATGTAAATTCATTTCCTCCTGTCTTTAACTCAATATAATTCTAAAACTCATGACTATTACTCGAAGTCGATATACATTTGTGAAACATAATTTCCAGGTTTTTGGTATCAAACACCACAATATGTGAGTGTGTGTGCGTAAGTGTGTATGTGGCGGTATGTGATGGCGTAATGATGATGACGTTTGTGTCTGTGTGTTTAAAGTACTGTTGATACTGTACTGTGCGATACCTTGAGTGAATAAAACAGTGCACATTTCATGTATTCATTGTTACTCATTAGTATTAATGTTATATTCATTGTGATTACTTTCAAGATGGCACTTCCATTTCTACTACCAATATTGCTACTACTTCTACTACTTCTAATACTACTACTGCTGCTGCTACTTCTACTTCTATACTACTCTTAATATCAAGCATGTTAAGTTTTAGTTCAAGTTCAAGTTAATTTCCTTTCAACATAAATTCAACAAACAGAAGCTTCAAAATAATTGTTATAATTCTTGTTTACATTGTTATCTCCACCGATGCATACGTAAACAAGCAAGCGCACCGGAACACTTTTGGTTTGGGGGGGGGGGGGGGGGGCAAAATCTTGACGGGGGCACATTATGTGACGGTGTGAAATCCTCCGCGAGGGAGCGAAGTGGCCGAGCGGGGGTACCACGGTAGGGACCTTTCGTAAAAACAGAGTACAAAAGTCGCATTTATAAAGCATTTAAAAGTAAAATTCTAGGAAATTACTCATAGTGGGAAAAAAATGCGAAGGACTATGATTATAACATACGGGGGTACATTTCATGTGGCGGTGTAAGATCCTCGGCGAGGGAGGGTGTGGGAGGGGGATACCCCCCCCCCCTCCTCCCACGGTAGGGACTTTTTGTAAAAACAGAGTACAAAGGTCGCGCTTATAGAGCATTTAAAAGCAAATTTCTAGGAAATTAAACATGGTGAAAAGAATTTAGTGCGAAGGACTATGATTATAACACGACACGGGGGTACATTTTAATGTGACGGTGTGAGATCCTCGGCGAGGGAGCGAAGCGACCGAACGGGGGGGGGGGGGGGGTGTTGGAGGGGGGTATCACGGTACGGACTTTAAAAAAAAACAGAGTGTAAAAGTCGCCTTTACAGAACATTTTAATTCAAGATGTCTAGGGAATTAAACGTAGTAAAACAAACATCACTGCGAAGGACTATCACCATAACTTATGGAAATTGTTCATTTTACTATATATGTACGGGCAGAGCGAGCGAGCCACTTTCACATTGCCATTCGTCTGAAATGTATTCATTAAAAGCTTAAACGTGATCGCATTAAGAATTATTCTTATATTGCTAAAAAGCATAGAAGAAAGGGAAAATGTAAGGTTTACTAAAGGTATGTTTCAGGGGTCACACTCGAGGACGCGAGGCTACCATCTATGCACTAAATTTACTCATAAGTAAATATTAGTGTATAGATATTATAATGTATATTAATAATGATTTATGATTTTCACCCCATTAGGGGCGAATATTTTGCATTTTCAGTTATGAAATAAACAACTTTTAGACAAGAAAAGTGCCTTTATTGTTCATGTTGGTCTTTGAATACTTGATTAATTATTTGTTAAAGGGAGCACGGGGGGGGGGGGGGGCAAAAACTCGCTTTGCCCCCCTCAAAAAAATTATTTGGGGAGAGGGCAAGTGCCACCCCTGCCCCCCCCCCCGCTTCCGACGCCCTTGTAACAAGTCTTTTTGATATTGCTAAAAAGCATAGAAGAGAGGGAAAATGTAACGTTTACTAAAGGTATGTTTCAGGGGCACACTCGAGGACGCGAGGCTACCATCTATGCACGAAATTTACTCATAAGTAAATATTAGCGTGTGGATATTATAATGTATATTAATAATGAATTATGATTTTCACCCCGTTAGAGGCGAATATTTTGCATTTTCAGTTATGAAATTAACAACTTTTAGACAAGAAAAGTGCCTTCATTGTGCATTTTGGTCTTTAAATAATTGATTAATTATTTGTTAAAGGGAGCAGGGGGGGGGGCAAAAACTCGCTTTGCCCCCTCAAAAAAAATATTTGGGGAGGGGGCAAGTGCCACCCCTGCCCCCCTTGCTTCCGACGCCCTTGTAACAAGTCTTTTTGATATTGCTAAAAAGCATAGAAGAGAGGGAAAATGTAAGGTTTACTAAGGTATGTTTCAGGGGGCACACTCGAGGACGCCCCCCCCCCCCTTTCAAGTTAAGAGCACCTCCGCACTTTTCACCATCACATACCTTAAGAGACTCACGGAGTGAATGAGAGAGGGGAACGGTGTTAGTCCGTAATCGACACGTCACACGGGTAACGTGTCATTCTTATAGCAACCATCTTAGCTAGTCTCAGACATCCTAGACTGTCGGACTGATATCATGAATTTGATGTCAGTTCTCCCTCACTCAAGCGTACAAGTTTTTAATGTTAAACTATAAAGCTGAAGTAAACAACATAGATATGAACATAAATAAACATACATTAAAAAAGAATAATGCAAAAACTGACATATCCATTTGATTAACTTGAGATATCATGGGATTGAATCTGCAGAAAAAAAAACAAAGGAATTCTCATAATATCTTGAAAAATATTTCTTGTCATGTAACAAGCGTAGTATCAATGAAAAGGTTATTTTTTCTCTATTTTGATGGTGACCTTAAATAAACTTTGAAAATGGCGTTTGTCTGTTTTTGCATTCAGACTTATGTATTCAAACACATTATATTTTATATAAGTAGCCCTACATAAATAGATAGAGAGAAAAGAACAAAATACATTGATAATTCTACATGCATATATAGGTGTAAGATGTACATACATTTATGTAATGTTGTTATATTAGCATGGATACAATCATACTATTGAGTGGTTTAAAATATACATGCTTGCTTTTTAGTGGACTTCCCAATTTTTTTTTCTCAACTGAAGCATAACTTTGTATTTTTTGCTAGTATGCATGCGTATCTTTATCTGTATCATTTATCCGTTGCCAAGTAGAACGCTTATGTTTATGATATATTTCCTGATTTATTCTGTGTTATGTTTTGTTGGAAAAAAGAAGAATGAAATAATTGAACTGAATTGAATTGAATTGAATTGAATTGAATTGAATTGAATTGAATTCATCGTCATCCTTCCTGAATCTCAATCAGTCTTCGAGAATGCATGGCAATGATCACGACTTTCAAAGCTTATATTTAAGTTATTGATGTCTGGAGTACAGACTAGTCGATGCTATTGATTGCACTATATCAGGACGTGACGTCATAAGAAGCTCGATACCACTCCAAGCCATCTCTCTATAAGGTGGCTTACCCCTGAAAAGGTCTTGAGAAATTGATCGAGCCCCCTCCCCTCCCCCTTCCCCGCCCCCACTATATACTCCTCAACACAGATCATAACGTTTATGATGATACTGTATAACAACGCATACTGTATTTCTATGACTGTATGGGTGTTAACATGTATGACACCACACTGTCAATAGCTTTAGAGTGCTAAGTTGCCACGTTTTGCGTTACAGCCATATACCCCTATGTAACAATGGGGAATAGCTCAAAAGGGCTTACAAATGTAGTTTCTGTTTATTTCCTCCTTTTTTTTTCATTTCGATTCTAGTTAAAGAACACCGGAAAAGGGGGATCATAGGGCTCTATAGAGTGGGCTTTGGGAAGTATTGCGTTATAGAGGAAGATGCTATAAGTCATAATCCACTTGAGGTAATCGCTTGTGGTAAAAATGCTATCATTTTATTGATGATTTTGTATTTTTTTTTGTCTCAATTTTGGAAAACGGAAAAGCTATACAAAGGATTTAATATGCAAAAAGCTTAGATTTCTTTTAATTTTAGTGATTAGAAAGATTATGATACACCATCATTGGTGATAAATTTTAACAGTGCTTGAATTGCATGCCTGGTCATAAAACGGTATTAACATATCGATATAAAAATATTCTCAGCAAGCTTCAAAACACTATTATAGAGATTGCAACATAACATTGAATTAGAGAAGTAGCTTCCTTTCATTGCTTGTATAATCATATTCATAGGCCTGATCTAATTGTGTTATTTACTTTGAAGAAGAATTTTATGCTCTACTCACAGAATTCTAAATTTTGATAAAATCGTAAGTTGCTTATTTTCACATACCTCTGGACCATATCTGTAGCAGTGCCACGGCCTTTTGCTTCAGAGACAACTGATTAAGTGTGTTTGGGACCATCAAATACAACCCCAGTACCAAATGTCTCCAATTGTCCCTGGGTTTAGTTTTGTTTTTCTTTTTAAACCACGCCCATGTTGTCCATCTTTGCGTTTGTGGGTGCGCATTTTTTATTTTCAGTTGTTATACTGGAGCTAA
This sequence comes from Diadema antillarum, assembly GCF_040938485.1. Taxonomy (NCBI): domain Eukaryota; kingdom Metazoa; phylum Echinodermata; class Echinoidea; order Diadematoida; family Diadematidae; genus Diadema; species Diadema antillarum. The sequence goes on from NW_027270902.1 coordinate 1,893,003, forward strand.
GGCGCTTTAAAAGATACATTGGAATCTTTTTTTTATTATTACTATTATTATGGAGTCAAAGACAGGAATAAAGATATACCGAACATTAGATCTTTTACTACCTTACCCCCCCCCCCTTTTCCAATATTCTGCCTGAACGATTTAAAAGAAAAGAGAAAAAAATATTAGGAATACAGAGTATATATACCATAATTCTATATTGAATCAATAGAGCGTTTTTGCAGTGTAGTGGATGTACTTTAAAGTACAAGAATACCATGATGGAGATTGTGTAATATAATGCTCAGTATGTTTTATATCAAATATATATTTGAAGAGCTTGGTTCGAAAAGGCACCAAATCCATCATTTTTTTGAAAGGATTTAGCGCCTTTTGGAAGCAAGCCCTTCAATTCTCTGTGTTTTGTTTTTGTCGTGCGTGTTTGTGTTTTGCTTGTTTGTTTGTTTGTTTGTTTGTTTGTTTGTTTGTTTGTTTGTTTGTTTGTTTGCTTGCTTGTTTTAATGGAGGGGGCCTCCGGGCTACTGAAGAGCTAAGAGCATGTAATGTTTAAGTCCCGAAAGAAAAGCTGACAAAACCAAACAAACAACGAACATTTTCTTAACAGATCATCTCTTGGCTCTGCTGTTCTAGATAGCGAGAAACGTCGTGATAATCAACCTCATCCTCATCAGTTTGTGTTTCATTCACATTCGTATGAAGTATACTATTGCAACTGATTGCCAAATTGCCCTACATCGACGTATATAAGCACTGAATTGATCAGTGTTTTAGTAGTAGCCATGATAAAAAATCATGGGCGTACATACTCATACGCAGTACCCGCTGCATGCTATAAGGATTAGAACCAACACTTGCTGTCGGGCGAAAGCTCGGTGGTCTATAGTGGAGATGGCGCCTGTCCGGTGATCAGGAGGTCGTAGGTTCGAATCCTACTCGAGTATGTACGCCCATGATTTTTTATCATGGCTACTACTAAAACACTGATCAATTCAGTGCTTATTTACGTCGATGTAGGGCAATTTGGCAATCAGTTGCAATGAAAACATCTCGACGGAAGAATTTCATGAATTTGAAGTATATATGTATGTATGTATGTATGTATGAATGTATATTTACATATTCATTCGTTTATATACACAGACAGATACATACACATATGTCTAGACAAAGGTTACGAACTCCAGAGGTACGTGTGTGTGCTCTGATGTTTGCGTGTTCTAAATGTTTGGAACAGAATTGTAGAGCATTTAATCTTCTTTATTCTTTCATTCGTGTAAACGATATACCTGAGGACATAAGGTATACCACTAAAGTTATCAGAGGTGCGTAACTGTAGCTGTGAAAAAAAATCAGGTGCACGTACTCACGCTATCTATGCCACTTACACCATGCCAGCTATGTTGCGCTGAAGAGTTGCGCACAAAATTTCAGTTGCATTGATCAAATTAGGAATATAGTTATAACTATACTAGGTGTCATATTCACATCTACAGTAGATATAAATTCCGTTTGACGTGACACTTTGAACAAGTCATGACATACTAAATTTTAGCCTCCCCTTGTTAAACACAATCTTTATCTTTGCCTTATTTACCTATTTCAAGTAATTACTGCCTTATAATGTTTGAAGAGCATGAACATGAGGTTAGATGTTCCTATTTTGCGATTACGTTACACTTTAAGCCCTTAAAACAGGGAGACGTTCCAGACACATTTTTTGTGCCACTTTGCTCACACGATGTATTCAGGTTCATCACATACTATAGTGGTACTTGAAGGAATAAAATCGCCAGTATTGAAAGCCGCAGTAATGATCAAATGCAACTGAGAGACTCACTGCTATCAAACAGTCAACTTCCAACGAAGATTTGCACACATGTTTACATGTCTAATGTATCGGAGATCGCAATGACATCATAACTCCCAGACACTATAAAAAGTTATTGTGCATTCTACTAGCATGATGTCTAACGCATTGAAAAATCCGGCTCCACAGAAATTTATTGTCGAATCTCTTGAGTGGGAAAAAGCAACAACAGCGGCACATCAGATAAAAGTAAATCCAAACTGTAAACCTGCCGCATGAAAGCAAAAGCATTATGACGTCATCTACTTACCTTTGCCGGACATGCCGAATCATTTGTCAAGCCGCATTCACTTAATGTAATATTTCCCGAGGTCTTCGCAATGAAACCAGTTGATAGTAGATTCCAATAAGCGATCATAGTCAATAGGCAATGGTAGGTCCACAGTCCCGTGGTGCAGTCGATGAATAAGAAGACCTGATCCAGTTACCGAACAGTGGCCAAACATAAACCAATCAGTGTCCGCCTAACTAATGTCAAAGGTCAAAAAGAATGATGATACTGAACTATCACTGTCATGTTTGGATAGAAATTCCTGTCTCCTCTCTAACGGCATTTACCACCCCGGTGCAGTTTAGTACCAGCGGTCTCTTACACATCGCTTAGCCCCACTGAAAGTAGTCTTCCATCAGGCAGGGGAATAGCATAGTTTGCCTCCAGATCTTCCAAAAATAAATGCGCAATATTTCATGTCAGATGCGGTAGAACTACCAAGGGACAGCGGAGAGTACCCAATCCATCTCTTCTGCACTTTCTGCGGTGCATTCTACCCTAGTCTTCTATTCCCGCGCTTTTATCTTCCGGCGCGCCAAACCTCAAACTGCTTTACTACGTGGGAACTCTGCAGGCTGTGGCGTATGCACGCTTTAACCAATGAAATATTCCTAGTCAAGTCTTTGACTGACTTCTTGTGGACTTACGTACATCTGAAGCACTTTACAAGCAAACAGGCTGTGGTCATGAGAATTCTATTTAACTAGAAATCATTTAGAAAATATCATGAACTATTGCAGAGAGCGACTGTCAAAAAAATGCAGTTTGGAGCAATCAGTCAGTTGTAAACTTTCTCATTTTTTTTTTCAAAACGTACGAATTTCACGCTTACCACTTACCTATAGATCTAAAGCTTTTTGAAATATGATCAATGCCAATTATAACTTGTATGCAGGTCTCACTTGGGTTTCATTGCAGGGATTTGCTCTTGTTCAATAAGCTTTTAGTTTAGTACTGCACAATAAATCCTCCATTGAAATTTTCTTGAAGTGATTTTCATATTCGCAATGCGTATTTCACGTGTGTTTTTAGATGTAGGAATACAGTCATTGTTTGATAGATACTTTATTTTCTGCAAATCAATATATACATAAATTACATAATCATGAACATGGGAAACATTGAAAGTATATTCGAAACAGAGTCGTTTGACTTGCATAAACAACGATATAAAAGGATATTAATGATACAATATTACAGTATGCATGTCTATGCAGCAGGGATTACAATAACAATATTGTATTTAAGAAGCCATAATGCAGAGGGCCGCCATTGTAAGCATTGCTTGAAAAGATGGCCGGCCCGAGGAAAAGGTAGGGACGTATTAAATTCGTAACAATACAAATTCAGCTGCGAAGATAGCAGGGGAAAATAAACTCTGATGTGTGATGGTGGTGAATGTGCGTGCGAGTGCTTGAAAGTGCACAGGGGCAGATAGGCTGGAATTTAGAATAATAAAATTGGTTTGCAGTCATGACACATTATGTACGCACACACACAAACACACACACACACACACACACACACACACACACACACTCACACACAAACAATCATATACGGAGTAGACCCTGATGTGTGTATATCCAAGGAGGTACTAGGCTAGTACCTCCTTGGTATATCACATTGGAGGTGTATAATAAGAGACGGGAGAAATCAGAAGGAAGTTTACTTCACCTCTCCACGATGTGCGACGAGGAGCGATCATATTGCCCCTGGGCTATGCTAGACACGCAGCTAACTCTTTAGGGAAAGGCAGGGCTGGGGAGACTGAGGGTGGGGCTACAAGGGGGGGGGGGGGACTTATCTTTACATTGACAATGCATGAATGAATCAATTTTTAGATGCCAGGACTGATGTATTAAGATTATCTTGGTATAGTTATCTCGGTATGATTTGCTGTAGGAAGGGTATTGGAACAACAAATTATACTATCAATATTTGATCAATCTGTATTCATATCTCTCAAATGAAGATAAAGCGATATAACATCTACAATACATCTGACGTCTCTTACTGGAGACAGATGCAAATGAAATATTGCTAATCATACAGAAATATTGGGAATCAAAGGGAATGGGAAAAGTTATTGGGCCTACATAAAAGAACTCTTGTTTAACTGCATTTTCCTGGACTTTTGTTTGAAGATTACGTGGTGTGATATGTTAGGGAGTAAGCATATAAGTTTATAGTGATGGTAATACCAAATGCAACCATGATGGCAATCAGTTTCTAGATTTTCAACAGAAAATATAGGTTGCCAACATTAAATCAACTGTTTTAACATCAGCAGTCATTCTGTTATCCATCTCAAATGCCATCTATTACGCAGTGAATATATCATATTAGCGTGAAAGCATATTACGTATAGGCCTATATAATGATGACAATACAAAGGAATGGTATGATGACAGGTGTAATGAGGTGTGATAGATATAAAATCTTTTCACACATGATATCATGAAGATGAGATTCGAACCCTGCCTAAAGCAGGGCTCGACACTAACGGTGGCCCGATGGCCCGGGGCCACCAAAAATGAAAGTCGGGCCACCAAATTTCAGAAAAGGGCAAATTTGGTGGCCGGCCCACCTCGGGCCACCAAAATTGTTTGAAAAGTATGTCAATAAATTCGTAACTTTTTGCCCCGGAAATGCATAAATGCATGCAGTGAGTGTGCGAATTATCAAAAAAGAAATGGACTTTTATCATTTTTTTTTTCGGGCCACCAATTTTTTCTCTCGGGCCACCAAAAATTTGAAATTGATGATTTTGGTGGCCCCATCGGGCCACCGAAAAATAAAGTTAGTGTCGAGCCCTGCCTAAAGTGTGAACATCCTTTGCTTTCATAGACGTTTTACCTCTGATGTGTAATGTGTCTCCCTTGTCCTCTTTGGATGTTGGTAATCTTTAATGTTAATGTCCTTTAATTGGAACCTCAGTGCTTACACAATAAAGACTATCTTTGCAGATCAAATCCCTATGATTTTCCAATGATAAGAATGTTTATAAGGATGATGATAATAACCATAATGATTTCTGTCATTATGATTACACGTGTATTCTTATTCTTATTATTGTTATTATCATTCTTCTTCTTCTTGTTGTTATTATTATTATTATTATTATTATCATTATCATTATCATTATCTGTTGTTGTTGTTGTAGCAGTAGTAGATGTTGTATCAATATTATATTACTGCAATTGTTTGGTTTCTAATTAATCCTGTAACGATTGCAATCATTTCTTGATATACATGCTAGATAAACACTGGTGTTGTTCGAACTGTTATTATCAGTAACATTGTAATTGGTAAGATATTATAACTCTAATATGTAACTATCAATCAAATGCAACTATGACAACAATCATATCTTATAATCACCACAGACTATATCGGTCATAAACAGTATAATAATAACTATGATAACATCAGTAATCATTGTGTTATCCATCTCCCATCATCCCAGTGCGGTCGCCTCTCTCATCACACTGACAGAGTTAGATGACATTGATACCAAGTCCCGCACAGTTCATCTGCTCTCACTGCTTTAAAGGCATAATACAGTTTCGGTTGAGATGGGGCTCCAAGGTTTCCGATGTTTTTGATGATGATTTTTTGAGATGATGAGAAACCTGTTAAGTAATATGAAAGAGCATTTAACTCTAAAACGGGTTCAAAGATTATTTGATGAAAGTTGGTTTTGAAATTATGACATATCCCTCACAAAACGATGCTTATATCAGAGGTGGGACCTACCTTTTATCAGAATTACTTTATTCTACTTTTTTTTTCATCTCAGCCATTTCAAAACAGATTTTCATCAACTATAGGGGAAAGCCCACTCTAGCTTCGAGTTGACTTTAAAACACAAGAATTGATGCAAATAAAAAATAACAAGTAGAAAGGCTCAAACTTGATTGTTTTAATTCTTGCTGTAAAACTTATCTTCAATTCGTGTTTTCATCCAAGAAGAGAGATTCAATAAAACACGACATAATGACCGAATACATAGCTCACACTCTGAAATTAAAGAGTATTGTATTAACAAAACAGTGGTATTAATCACAATGTAATTCATATTATACAAATCAAACGACTATTTCACAGTCTCAAGACTCTCCTGGTGGCCTACGCCTAAATCTTTAATGACATCATCGTTGCAGCAATCAGGGAGCTATGGCAACCGTCCCTTTAAAAAAGTCATCATTCACTAATGACATCATTATTTTGTGCAATGCGCTGACGTGAAGGAATTATATGAAGAGCTCGATGCAAAAGCAGATTCACACACTTTCATAAATTTGAAATACTTCACATTTAATCTCCTAAAAAGACAAAGACAAATTAAAATGTATGGTTAATAACTTGTTTTGATATCTTATTTCTATAATATCTTGTTATGTAAAGAGTTCAGTGTCATTACAAAGATTGCATTTTTCTCTATTTGAAGATAACCTTACATAAAGAATAGAAATAACGTGTATTTGTTTCTGCATTTCTATATATATATATATATATATATATGTATATATATATATATATATATATATATATATATATATATATATATAGACTATGAGAAGGGGTATCGACCATTTACAGTACCAGTGTGTGGCCTTCATTATTTGCATTATTTGCATTCTTTTCACACTGAATATATATATGTGTAAGAAAGAAATGTGATAACGATCAACCTTTTTATGCGAACACAATGAGAGTGAAACCAGAGTGAAGATGTAATGTGATTTTAGGGCGTTCATTCTTTGTGACCATATCGCATTTGCATATACAACTAGTTACGTTCAGACGTAATCCTTAACCTCGAGGATAGCTATTTTCGAGGATAGACTCGTAGTTAAGCACATTGTAGACGTACTCGTGGATATAGCTAACCAGTAACTTAAAGTTAATTTGAAGATAGCTATCCAAATCCACGAGGTATCTCAGTATTAGCGCTCTATCAACAGACTGCGGAGGTGGGGGAACCCCAAACGTAGTTAAGCATCATGTGGACAGAACTTGTTGATATGAACTTGAAGGTAAGCGTATATATAGTTACGGGGTGTACTGAGCCTGTTTTTGTAGTAGTTGTTGTTTGCAGATGCTTTTCTTCAATTAATTTAAGGTAAATGTTAACGACAATGATAATGACAAAACAATCGAGTGATTGTTAAACAAATAACACACTGTACATAAACAATTATATTCCCTGCAAACCTTCTTTGACACTTTGATAACATGAATACAATTTTATCAATGCGAAATGCGAAACTATCATAAGCAATTACTTATAACCCAAGCGAAAGTAACCCCCAAATGCATAGGCATTGGTATGGAGAATTCAGAAAAGAAATGATATCATGATAATAGTAATAATGGCAACCAAGTTGCTAAAAGATATATCGGACCACTATTACAAACAGAGGTGTGAAGAAACTGACACCAATAAGATTATGTGTGGACATTGAGGTGACAATAATGATATATCAGGGGCGGCGCAGCCGTGGGGGCCATGGGGGCTCGGGCCCCCACACTTTTTGTGTACCAAACAAAGGAATACATAAGGTGTCATCACTTTGGGCCCCCCCCCCACTTTTTTCAACCCGGAAGTGCGTAAGTGGCACTGAAATGGGAGGGGAGAGAATGAGCTGAGGACTTTTTTTTTTTTTTTTTTTTTTTTTTTGCTTGTTAGCTCATGAAACCCGGAAGTGGGCCCCCACACTTTTGAAAACACTGCGCCGGCCCTGTATATAGCAGTGATAATAACAATGATAGTGGCTCCAAGGTAACAGATGATGTGTCAGAATACTTAGGTTTCAGACCACTAATAGAGATGGACGATGAATACGGCGGTGGTAACGTTTGGATGGTGATGTTAATGGGGCTATAACAATAGCGATATGACATTTTTATATTGCTCACTTCAAAATGTATGTCCGTATCGCTCCTGCCGCTGCATTCATCGCCTCACTGCTTAGCAACAGCTTTTACCACGCATTGCGCATAAAGTAATAATGGGGTTTGGGAATAGAGCGGTGACCATTATTAGTTTATTAGTGTGTTAATAGAATGGGCAACGCATTCTTCGATAATTGGGAGGGCTCAGATTAGATGGGTCATTTGGATCGATTAAACACCTACTACTCGATGGCTTAGTTTTCCTTGAAGAAGAAGTACCAGCTTAGAAGCTACAATCATGTTTTTGAAGGTAAAGACAATGCTTTCCTTGTTTGTTTGCGGACTGAACTAATACATTACGATAACATTATATTTGTCTGTCAAATTTGACTCTTTGTTCATTTTAGCATGGCATCCGCTAATCAGTATTACACTTCAGCTGAGGGTATATCTTATATAATGTACATACATCGTAAGTAGCTTGATATTCATTTTTCTTCGTCGTAATAAAATCATAAATGCGAATAGGATGATAATCGTTGCCACGTGTTAAGCTTTATGACGTTACGGATTAGATTTGATATAAACTAAATTATTATTGTAATGCACAACGGTTTTACGATTTGAATGTCCCATGTCTCATTCGACTCTTGCATAAAGACTATACAGGTTCCTTTACGCGTGGATGTAATTTGCACCAAGTAACTTAATAATACAGTTCAAGTTTATATCAAATCTAATCTGTAACGTCATAAAGCGTCGTTTTGACTGATGTTTCTTTAATAATTCCCTCAGGGGTTTCTTTTTTTTATCTAGCAGAGTCCCACATAATAACTCCACACCAAATAATCTCATTATTCCATCTTCCCATGTCCATCAGAAATATGAATGAGTCCCTTCAAGAAAGTCTAGAAAGATATCGTATAATACGTTAATGGATAATATTTTGTGCCATTCAATTTCAATCAATCACTCTATGATTTCAAAAAAAAAAACAATAACAACAACAACAACAAAAAAAACACTTTCTTTCCATATAGGTCTATAATTCAATTGTAGGAGAAAGCAATCATATTGGCGTTGCCTGCCCGGCAGAAGGGCCGCAAGGTTGGTATTCTCTAAAGCTTGCTAGGACCCTTCTGCCGGGCAGGCGACGATGTATTGTTATTGCCACCTGTTTTCCTTGCGTCTTTTTTTCCTCAGACTATTGAAGTCGTTGCTGTGATATTAATGCTGCTATTAAGAGGTAAGATTCACTCGAAGTGCAAACAGTAAACTAGAACAGTAGTCCCTAGAACAGTATTCTTTTCAATTAAAGGTCCTGTTTACCTTTGGAAGCAGTGATTTAAAGAATGTTCAAGGTATCACTTTTGATGTATATGTGTAGGTCAGTTGTATCACAAAACATTCTACCATAAAAAAAAAAATGTGATAAAGCCTAAATATATGAAGATATCACAATTTTTTTCTCATTAAACCATAACTGTCGACAGTTTAGTCTGGAAACATTTTTAATTGTTCACATTTTGTATATTTAACAATACTAAACATCGATTATATTGGTTCATATTTTTACATTAGTTGTTTCTATCCCTAACTCACATTTTAGAACTATTTTGAACCACCAGCGCTGGGGTTTTGTTTCATATGCAAATGGTAACTTATACCTTTAAAACATCAAGTGAACTCAGATCAAAAACTAAAATTGACCAATCCTGAAGCAAATGGAATGAATTCTGCTTGTCGTTTTTCTTTTTCAGTCTAATTATTTTGTTTTCTGTCGGCACTGTCTATTGTATCACCTTATATCGTGATTCGCTTACTCTTCCCTATAACAAAAAACATTTATGGACATATATAGGCTCGTTTCATGTTTTAAAACCATGTTTATTTGGTAACACACCTTTCCGAACAGTCGGCAAGATTACAGGCTCTGTGTTCGTTTGTGTGTGTGTGTGTGAGTGTGCGAATGTGTGTGCACATGCATGTAAGTGTGTGTGTGTGTGTGTGTGTGTGTGTGTATGTCTGATAATTGATAGACTGACAAATCTGATTTGAAAGTAATTAATCCTGCTGCCTTGAATAATCTTAGTACAGACCTGATGTTAATTGAAATTTTTTTTTTGGTCATAAAGTATAATAACGGTAAAAATACTGATCACATTGATATCTTTATGTCAGGGTAAATGAGTTTTCTTTATCACTGTCAGTCGCGTTTATACATACAGTGCACTCCCTTTATAACGTACACGGTTATAACGAATTTCTATTTACAACAAAGTACAAATTCAGGTCCCAAAGTTATTGTCTATAATATTTGCATACTTATTGACGGCTATAACGAAATATCGATATAACGAATGAAAATTGCCGGTCCAGAGGACTTCGTTATAACGGGAGTCTCCTGTACTAATATAAATAACATTCTCCATATCGAATCTTACAAGTTTACTGAATGTTCGATAGGCCAGGAACAGCTCCAGCTCAATTCTTATTTCATGATGCCGCTGTATTTTCTTCCCATTCGTCAATATAGCTACATATCTTGTTAATCTTGACAATATAATTATAGATGTAATTACATGTATACTATAACATAGGAATGAATTTAAAAAAATCTAAACTCAACCCAATCCATCTCTCATTATCTCTGTATTATCTTCAATGTAGCACTGTGATTAAAGCAGGGACAAGGTCATACATGCAAAAGCACTAACATGCGGCGCCGGAAGGGATGATACAGCACTCACCAATGAAATATTTACCAAAATCTGCCTTTTCCCTACGCTCTTTGTCCATTAAGTGCAGTCGTTTGTTAATATTTGATTGTATAGTCGGCTGTCACATGAAGCGATGAAACCGTTCAGAGATTGTGAGATTGTTTGGCCATTTTTCTCATTGTACTAACATGACTAATGAGAGCAGATATTATTATGAATAATATCCTGCCTTATATATCACGTGGTAACATGCCCGATTCGAAAAAAAAAAGACCAAATGGACGATTAACTGGGCTGCCTGCAAGTTTACCATTTAACACATCGAAAGCTGCAAGAAACTATACTAGCGGCTAAAATATGCCGGAAACTCCTGAAATATTACGAAACTTGATCCACGTTTGAAGTTACGCTTTCGCTGAGTTCGAGTTGAATGATCAAATTTTCAGCTATTTCATATCAACCAAGTAAAATACTTGAATATTTGACTGGAAATATGGGTGTATACATCTATTTTCTATACACTGATATGTTTTCAATGAATATCTTCCAGTACATGTACATTCCGGAGAATGCAGTCGTTTAAGCCTCAGCTTCGAACACAATGATACCATCAAAGAACTAAGACACGAGTTTTGTATTTCAACAATATCTGAGGCGGGGTTTCTATTCTCGAGATGTGTTTCAATGAACGTTTACACGAACTGCATGTTCATGTTAAAAATTGATCCTGATGGTTTATGGTGACGACGAAACAGTAAAAGTAATAAACGGATACTGAGTACCAAGGAGATGCTTAGGCTCTGGAGAGCTGACTAGTTATGATATGCCTGGGTCCGCATTCAACGGGATGTCTCAATTTCGAATCCTGTCCAGGCAGTGCGTACATCCCTTGACAAGGTACTTTAGCCATTAAATAACCCACTTGAGTCTGGTGTTGAATAACCAGCATGGCAATGCTATCATTACACCATGACAAAGTCCCCTCAACAGAATATACCCAGGTTAATCGAGACTATAACTGATTGTTGTTTCTTGATAATATCAAGTAGATAATAATAAGTGAACATAAAACATGTTCACTTCTGCAGTGTCGGATGGCTTATCATTATGACTTCTCTGTATTTCCTTTTGTTGTGGGGGTTAAGGGTCAACCGGAAGTGACATCGCCACGCCCTTGTCAGTGTCATCAATTGGCTGCCATGTCAAAAATCTCTGCCAGTTACTGACGTTCAGGGACAGAGATGGAGCAATAAAATATATACAGTTGACGGCCAAACTGATTCGGGGAGAAAAGGAGGGCGTACTTGGCAAATCTCTTACACAGCTACTGACATTTGAACACTATCAGTGCCAGCTGCCAGGTATGGATGTCTTTTCGTCGTCAAGATTAAGTTTACAGTCTCTAGTGTAAACCATTTGCATTTTTTTTTCGTATTCATATTCTATATATATATATATATATATATATATATATATATATACGTCTAACAGAAAATATAATCAGAAATATATATATATGTATATATATAATTATATATATATATATATATATAACATATACATATACATATATATATATATATATGTATTATACACATAGACAGATAGATAGATAGATAGATATGTATGTGTATGTGTATATATATCTATATATATTTTTCTGATGATATTTTCTGTTAGACGTATTGATCTATTAACTGGATACATTACACGGTGTTGACTGAATCGATTGCACCTATGACAATTTATTATTCTATGGCCCTAAGTATTGATTATATTTTTCCACTGAAATTACGTATAATTGAAATCCACAGATTACTTAGTGGATCTGTTGATGAGAGGCAAATACGTAAATAAGTAAATGGAAAATGGACATAATCAGATAAACACATTAGATAGATATTTAGGTTGATTACCCAACGTCAACGTTCAACTATCGATAATGTGATGTTAGAGATTGCAGAGTGACTATGTTTCCTGTATAGGTCGGTCTTCGAGAAAAGTAAAGTGTGCAGTTTGCCGTTTGCAGCCTCAAATATTCTCATTCGATATCGATTATTTATCATATCACAATAATGACGATGTAATTAGATAAACTATTGATTTGAACTGAACTGAATTGAATTGAATTGAATTGAATTGATTGTCGGTACATGCAATGTTGTCATATTGATAGATATACGTTCCAGCATCCTTTTAAGTCAAAGGAGGTTTTAGCTGTAAGTGTGAATATCATCTTAATTCATTAATATGAATTTGTCAGTTTATTTTGCTCAGAGCTGGGTCCTGTTTCATAAAGCTTGTTATTGGTGACAACTGTCACATTTCTATGACAAATTTGATCTCAGCCAATCAGATGCAAGGATTTCAGTAGCTTATAACAACGATCGTAACTTGATATTGATAGGAAGTTTTATGAATCGGGGTCCTGGTTATCTATTTTTCACCTGTTTCAGTTAATCCAGAATGCTTCACTGAAGATGATGCCGCGGACTACCGAGGGTTTGTTAGCGAGACGGTGAATGGGAGAACATGTCAAAAATGGACAGCTCAGAACCCTCATAGTCACAGTAGATCGCCAGAAATATACCCAAACAGTGGTGTGGGTGACCACAACTACTGCCGGAACCCAGACGGAGCGCTTACCGCTTGGTGTTACACCACAGACCCGTTAGTGCGATGGGAGATTTGCTCCATTGGACCAGTCTCTCCTCATTGCGACTACATACAAGCCACTACTCTCAGCCGCAATGGTGATTAATTATTGATTACATTAAAAACATACAGGCCTACCCAGTGAAAACCTTTCAAATTAATGGAATTCTTGCGTCGAGTTGTTTTCATTGCAACTGATTGAAAAATAATTACCCTACATCGACGTATATGTATCGACATTGGTTGGTTTTTATCATGGCTACTACTAAAAACATTGATTAATTTGGGCCATTATTATGTCGATATATACGGCAATTAATTTGTCGATCAGTTGCAATGAAAACCTTCTTGAATATTTGCCAAGCCTAATTTTGATTATGAGTAATGGATATGTATGCAACGTGAGGAAAAGAACGGTATATTCATTCTGTATTCACAAGATTGGTGCGACCCTTCATTTTCACTCCTTCTTCTCATTCCCTGGCCTCATTATCATTGCTCGACAATAACCGTGAACGTGCATCACAAAACCAACAATAATTGGCGCGCCCCGATTATTCGCGAGGACTAAAAATAAGTGAAAGGGGTCAACCTAGTCTGTGTTGTGTTTTTCATGTTTTCTAAGAATATCAGTTCTTCTTCTTTTACTCCAAAGTTTGGGATCACAAAGCAAATGGGAAATTGCTTTTTAGCAGTTTTTCCAGAACATTTATTTTGTAGAATAGTGTGATTGGTATGTTTCAGAGGCCCCTTTTATTTTCTTAAAAACCCTTCACTTTCATAATTCTTATAAGGAAAAAAAATTGTTGTTGCTGTGATGTTTCACATCCTTTTCTTTGTTGTGGTCCCACTCATTGCAAAGCTAGCATGCATATCTAGTAGGATTAATCGCTTGAATAGACCCTACACTTCGGAGCTTCTTTTCTTAGTAACTACACACTTTTTTTTTCAGAGGGTGTATATTTTCTTTCCAATATTTAGATATTTGTACATAGGTTCTTCCCGTCTGGATTGGTAGTGGTGGGGGGGGGGGGGGGATCCGATGACCACTAACCCCCCCCCCCCCCCCACCCCCCACCCCCATCTTAAAAGAAATCCCTAAAACATACATAAGATATATGGTTGAAAGTAAAGATAAAAAGCAAGCAATGTCTTGTTGAGTTTACAGTGCAAGTGGACCACTTTAAAGTAAAGTTTACAGAAATACTTCAAATGCAGGTAATCACCTTCAGTAGAATATTAGCTTGACTATGATAGGTATAGATGGAATCTTGTAATGTTTTCTACTAATATAAAACGTCTCTGTCGTATATGGTATATTATGAATCCTGTCACTCATTGAATGTACAGTGCATGAGGAGTGCTGTGAATTCAGGGCCCTGTTTTATGAAGAGTTAAAATTGATTATAATTCAGCTGTAAGTCTATGGCAGCCAGTGTAGTAAAGAAATTTAAAATCGATTTTATGTTTGATAAAACGGGACCCACATATATGTTGTGCGCTGATGATGTTGCATTGTACATGATACATATAATTATAGTTCTACGCAATATTTATTGTTGTTATGTCAGTGTCATGTAGGAAACATATCGTAATACTAAAGTCGAACGTATAATGTCATGACGAATCTCTATTTTTTTTTTTGTGCACTGGCATAGCTTACATAGACTCCACTTTATTGTGGTAGAGAAAATGGACAAGGGACCTTACCCTTTCCAACCGTGCCAACCACTCCTTTCTTCTCCTTTCTTTCTCCTTTCTTTCTTTTGCCTTATCCATAGGCCAGTTCGGGGTTCCACTTTTTGAGCATGAGTAGAAAAAGGTCATCTGTACCAGCAGAGCATGTTGGTTGTTAAATTCACTGAGATAAGCATCTGTGATGCAATGATTATTGAAGTGATCCTTATAAGTGGTGCTTGCCAGCACATCAACCTGACAGCAAAAGCGGTATTTAACAATATCAACAGAAAAAAAAAATGGAAGTGCTAATTGTGGATCATTCTGGTCACCTGCTCTTCGCAACTTCATCCTTTGTTTGAACATGACAGATATGTGAAAAAGATGCTCACATCCGGCGGAAAGTATGAAATTTTGCATATAGGGGTATTTTGGGGCGCTGATTTCAAAAATTGCCGGATCCAAGAGATCTGGCCACGAGGTCGGCCGCCATTTTGAAATCCAATATGGCCGCCGTCAAAGATCCCTATCCTCAGTTCTGAATGACATAAGCCATTGGAATTTGATACATAAAAGCATGGTGATAATCACGATGACTTCAATAACAGACTTATTTGATATGTCTGACAAGCTGCACGGCAGCCATTTTAAATTTTTATACGAAGTTACCATGTTGGAGTGTTGAAAATCTCTATCTCGGGTTTGTAACTTAGGCTACCTGATTGAGCGCGCGTTTGTAACTGATTGAGTGCGCGCTGCTGTATTTACATTGTGACGTCAGTGAAAGGTGCATTATGCTTCCTTTTTACTGCACTTTTTGACATGCCCGTGAATGTTAGTCGTGGTGTTTGTCTTCGTAGCCACATTGGAATTCAAAATAGCAGGCATTGCGTTTGTCAGACACATCACATTAGTTAATATTTTAACTCCGTATCTTAAAATACTTGTTTACACCTAATTTCTGCGTCACTCACCAGTTAGAAAACGAGATAGGAATTTTGAATATTTCGTCGAGGCGGCCATTTTGGAATTCAAAATGGCGGCCATTCGATGTTTGTCAGACAATTCAAATTAATCTGTCATCAAATTCAATTTGTCAAAACGCTCATGTTGTGCCACAGGTCATTCAGAACTGAAGATAGGGATCTTTAAATCTGTTTTGTGATGGCGGCCATATTGGAATTCAAAATGGCGGCCGACCCCGTGGTCAGATCTCTTGGATCCGGCAATATTTGAAATCAGCGCCCCAAATTCCCCTATATGCAAAATTTCATACTTTCCACCGGATGTGAGCATCTCGACCAAATTTTGTTACATATCTGCCCTACTATAATGAATTCCATGAATTGTTACGTCGGGCAAGCTGATGCCCCAGTCACATAGACATCCCGGAACGTCCCGGACCACCCCGGATCTGATCCGGGGAGAGATCCGTGTTGACGCCGGGAGGCCAACACGGCAACTTTTTGCCGTGTTGGCAGAGCAATTCGGGATGGTCCGTGTGGCTGCCGTGTAGCTGCCGTGTTGATCCGTGTAGATGCCGTGTTTGTCCGTGTAGACGCCGCGCTCTTCCGGCCTTATCCGTGTAGCTGCCGTGTTGATACCGTGTGTACAGTCATACCAAAATCCCGGATCTCCCCGGACGTCCCCGGATCTCCTGGATCAGCGTGTAAATCCTTGAGCATCCGTGTTTATATGTGACTGGGGCATAAAGGTCATGATTGTGTACCCATGTGCCCATAGGCTAACCCCGAACTGGCTTATTCAGAACTGCTTAGGCATGCAGCTACATGTAGTTGATATATTATGATCTGTACTGTTCATGTCCATGTTTGATTCGAAACAATTGCCTTACATAATTCTAGTGAATCAAAATGTAATCATCTGCCAGGAAGAAGAAGAAGAAGAAAAAAAAAACTCGTTTGTAGCGTGGATGCTATAACTTTAGCTCATTTCCATGTATGGAAACTAGTGTTTTTCATATGAATTGATTATGCACAAATTCATGAATTATCATTTGATTGTTTTTTTTTCGGACTGAATGAATGATTTTGCCTCACTTATTCCTCAGAAACATATAAAAAATGATACTCCTAAAAAAGAAAGATTATCGTTCCTGAAGGAAATAGAAATAAGAGTATACAAATGCAAACATGAGCATTAATACCGCTGTTTGTATCTCTCCCTTCGTTACGCACCCACCCACCCACACACACACACACACACCCATACACACACACACACACACCCACACACACACACACACACACACACACGCACACGCGTATGTGTATATATATATATATTATATATATATATATATATACATATAAATGTGTGTGTGTGTTTGTGTGTGTGTACGTACATACATTTTTATATCATATTATATAGTACATTGTATGTGGTATATATGTCTTATCTTTCTGGGAAGGGGTGGGGGAGTTATCGTCCAACGCTTATTATAATGTCCCCCTGATCTATAAAAGGAAAGTGATAACTTGACGCTAGAGGGGTCATTCATCACAGTGAAAGATGACAGCTTGCTGTATTTGTTTCGTTTCCTCCTTTCACAACTCCTTATGGATTTCTCTCATCTTAACTCAATGAGTTATCGATGGGTTGATGATAGGTCAGCGAATTCGTTTGAAATAGGCTTAACAATTCTTTTTTTTTTCAAGCCCGTCCTTTAGAAATTTTGGACGATTATAGAAAGTTCGCGTGACTCTCTGTGTTTCGTATGATTGTGTCTCTTACAAGGCTGAGTGTCTATTCTGTTACTTTCTGCTCGCCAATGAAAAGACCCGAAACCAAATTATCTTCACTCTATATGACAGAAAAGAATCTTTTTTCTCATTGTCTCACTTATTTCAGATACTGTACGTCCTATAGTGATTCACGGTCAAAATGCTCTACATGTATCAATATGGGGAGACGAACAGGCTTCTCCAAAGATCTCACATATAGGCAATGGTGGAAAGGACAGTTGATTCACATCTTCTCGAAAAAAAAAAGAGTTATTAGTCTTAAACCGAAGCCAAGAAAACATGACCTTCAATGAAGAAATAATAATTTCAACAACAACAACAACAACAACAAAGAACCCAACAACAACAAATATAGCTGTCACTAGATTTTCATTATCGTTACGTTTTCCAAATCGAGTTAAATGCCACTTTTCCGGTTTTTATTTCATATGTTTCTTTTTCGTGATTTCAGTGGGCAAATTTGCAAGGTTTATTGATAAAAAAAAACCAACCCCATAAAATCATTTGTGCTAAGAATATATGCATGCAAGTTTATAATGTCCATTTGTATTTTTCAATGTCTTAATGGAAAGTGAAATACAAACATTTTCGGGGGAAATGGCTTCGTTAAACCGCCACTTGTATCAAGACATCACTTAACAAACTTTTCAAAACTACTCCGACATGTTTCGGACACTATAATGGCCTTCAGTGAATAGATTCGAGGAAGATGCATGTGACAGAAATTCTTTCGGCTATTACTTCCGTCCCTTTCCCCCTTCATGCACAAGAGGATATAATGACGTCTCAAAATGCCGACGAACAATATGTTATGCACACTATCTATCTTGTCCCTGTCATATTTTACGAACCAAATGCTAAGTCGGTTCTCATTCGATATCCTGTTCATACTACTACCTGCACGTCATATACGGACATGTGAAATATCACAGACTTTTCAGCTAGGATTGTAAGCAACATCGTGACGATAATCTGTGTCAGAAACATCAGCTTGCCTACGTGAGTCTATCAGGAGAAAACGTATCGATGTTAAGGGAAACTAAATTTCGTCAATCGGCGTTACAGTGAATGCACGAACAATTTCCGCCATGCTTGGGGCTTCTCTTCTCGTGTTCTTTTATATCCTGCTTGCTTCTGAGAAAGGCATGGCAGGCATCGGTATAAACTGCGGGGGAAAATGCTCCAATCCTACAGGTAAGCTCTTCATCACTGACAAACGTGATTTTAATTAATTATCCTTCACTGTATAACCATCGTGGTCGAAAGAACTTAACAACTTTCGAAGCTTAAATTTCGTAATCACATGTCAGTACACTCCTGGATCACATGCGAGTCAAATGTTTACTCTTCAAACAATAATCTCTATTTCCTGCGTATACAGTAGTCGACATTGCAAATGGCAGCAGCAACCTAATTTCAATAATGAAAATATAAATTACTGATAATTTATTACAATCATGCAATATTTGTTTTCATTCTGTTTAGGAGTCGTACAACGAGCTAATGTGGCTACAAGATTATTACTGATTATGTTCTTTGCACTGGAAGTTAGTGGTAATGGTTGTAAGAATCTATGTATATGATTTTTTGCGTGTTTTGTTATTTTACTTTAAGCATACGTTAAGCCTACAAGCAAGGTGACAATATTGAGGGACGGAAGTAAGTACAATCCAACACACTAGATGATAAAGGACACATGCAACTACAACTGCAATAGGAATAGAGCAAGGGGCCTCGCGATCGAGAATCCATGAACTTGATGTCACATACGCTATACTGCTCCTCAAATATAAAGTTTTATTTTCATGTTTAAATAGTGTGTAAATATGGAACCTGCATTTTTCTCTCAAAAGGAATGTACGATCTTTCTTTTCTTCTTTCTGAATTGGTGATGTTTATTTCGATACTTTGTTGAAAGCAACAATAAAATGAAAGTCATAACATCGATACTTTAACTGATGTAACAGTTGTTTTTTTTTCTGGTCATGCGCCTTTGAGGAAATCTGAGTTTCATAAGTAAAAAAAATAATGACAAAAAACCCCCAAAAGCCCTCCATTTGCATGAAAGGGGAGAGTGGGGTAAACTGACATTGGAAACCTCTCATATCTCAAAGAAGTTTTTTTTTTTTTTAAACTGGTCAGCTTTCCAGTCTTTGAACTTATCACCTGTTAGGCATTTGGCATCAGAGTATAATCATAATTATGGTAACTGCTCTGCAGCAACTCTGCGGGAAAATTTAATTTCAAATTATTCTTTTCGGACACTTTTTGTAGGTTTTTTTTCACATTTAGTGTGAAGTGCTTTCTGAATTCATGATACGGATTTAGCAGGCACTTAGTATGCTACATATAGGCCTTATGACTTCCAATAATTTGCATTAAAATATTTTGCAAAATTAGATAAATTGTGATGTTAGCCGCCATTCCGATTTTTTTTTTTTTGTGTGGAGTGAACTGGGACATCATCACTGTCCCACTTCTCCCCGTAATAATGATAATCAATTATGCTTGTAACTTTGTCTAGCCTATAGTTACTGTTTGTCCCACTTCACCCCAACCAATGTCCCACTTCTTCCAGGGGGTGTTCCACTTCACCCCAATCAAAAGCTTTCTTATTAATCAATAATACTATAAATATTAGACTTTTAGGAATATGAAGTAACAACCCATGTGGCTAAGCATCAGTAGTTTTTGGTTCCGAGACATGAGAGCCCCATTCTAAATATCAGAAAAGTTATAGGAGAAAAATCATCAAATCACATTTTTTGTCCCATGCACTTCTTCCCACTCTTCCCTAATATACCGCGCAACAGAGATCCATCTTGGAGTCAACGAGATCAAAAAAATACGACCAGTACCACCTGCCATTTCTTCCCGCTGCTGGAAGGTTTACGGACCTCCTGATCACCAAGTAAGGATCCACTTTCTGGAGTTCAATCTCACATCTGGCTACCAATCCCTCGAGATAGGTGACTTGTGGTCTTCAGAGATCCACAAAGGGAGCTGCCTGGCTAAGTTTGGGTGAGGATTGTTTGTTATAATAATCTTATAACGACTAAAGTGTTTGAATCTTTACAGGGCCGGATTCAGGAATTTCATGAAGGGGAGACGCCTTTACAAAATTTAGGGAGGGCGCACATGCCCCCTTCTCATTTTTTCTTTTTATTTCCTTTTTAAACAAAAATATAGAGGGACCCGGTGCGCCCTCCTCTACACCCACTGCTTTATCGGCGATCATACTGTGGAATAAGATTTATGATGTGCACATTCCCTTCGTCAAATCAATATTAAATCATATCATATCATATCTCCGACGTTAAACTCCTACATACCTGTAAGGTAAGTAGAAGAAGAAATGATTGACAGATGGTTTATGCTGCTTTGCTTTTTCGTGTTTGATTTTTAGATCTTTCTCTTATATGACAATGCAGTTATTGATGTGCTATTCCTTTGTGCTGGTTATAGTTAAGCGGTGGCTATTTCAGCATCTCCCATAATTCAAACAGAAGCCTTCCAGTAGATTTTTGTATTAAAATTGCTCATTGCAATTTGAAATGTCTTAAGTTGGACTTTGAAGAGTTTGGTGGTAAAAAATTGCACATTACAAATTTTCACCGCAATCCTTTGCAGCATTCAAGGGTCCATTAATATAGACTGCAAATTAAGTTTTGCAATTAAGGTTTGATGTATCATATTTCTCTTACACCGGCATTAACTTCATTCAATATGACATCATAAGAAAGCCTGATAATATATCATAAAAATGACACTTCACTTGTTATGACTCGGTGTTCCTGTTATGTGCAAAGTAGCTGAGTACGGGGACAGATCAAAAGCGAAAAGTCGCTCTTAATAGTGTACCGTTTTGATAAAAAAGGACCACTAGAATAAGCAATGCTGAAATGTGGGAACTTTCAAAAATCCCAATTTCCTAAATATTAGATGATTGCTTGGTTAACTTTTATGTATATTTCTCGTCTGCAGATATTACTGTATTAACTCCAGGGATGAAGAAAGGAATTCTATGATAATCTTACAATGCATTCTTTTTCAAGCACAATCAAGTCATGCCTTCCCTAAAAAGACAAAGCTAATGGGGATTACACTGTTTGACGAAACATTTTTGCCATTTTTGAAACATTTCACATTAGACCTTTTCTGAATCTGAGATGTACAGTGAATTCCAGGAATGCAAAGCGTAAACAAGAGAGTTGTCATTGAAAAAAAAAATAATGATCAGACTTTCTTATTTATGTCATATCTAAATGAAACGATGCAGACTTAAGAGAGAATCTGTCCATCAAAATGGAATTACAGGACTTTTTAGGAGTATTTTAGAAGATTAGAAAAAAAAAATCCATTTGAAAGTGCTTGACACAAATGTCAGGGGTTAAAGAAGTTGTTGTTTTTATTTAATCTTGACATACACCTGTGATATTTTCCCTGACAGTACACCGCTGGCATCCCTCGACACCTTATCTGTGTCATTGCCCTTGACATCTATCCCTCATTATCCCTGATACTTTTACCTGTGATATGTTTAAATTACCCTAAACCTCTCTCTTTAAAAAAAAAAAAAGAAAAAAAAACTGCATGAAGGCTTACAGAGGGGGTAAACACATTTTTGACCCCGAGTAGCATAATAACCACTGAGGCTGATCATAAAAGCAAATTCGCGATGGACAAAAAGTACAAGAATCGCTTAGGTACCGACTAAAATGTAATACAAAGTCGTTCTTTTCGTATTGCGCCAATTTGAATTTTAGTGACGGTTGTTATTGAACAGATGATCCCAGTTGCTCACTAACTAAAACCAAACATTTTATGGAGATCATGCCCGAAATTCAGAAGGGTGGGTTGGGGGGGGGGGGGGGGGGGGAAGGGGTTCAGTATCCCTTGACCCCACCCGGTCTGTATGACGATCCTCCCACCACCCAAACACTTTCATTACAATATCTATATTTGTTCATTGATGCGAATACTTTCCTGCCTGGTAATATGCAATCACTTCATTTAAATTGCAACTCATTTTCGATGAAAACATTATTCCCAAAGTGATTTAACATTATGAAACAGCTATTGCTGTTTACAGTACATTGAGTGTTTGATGAAAAAAAAGGGGGATTATGGTTGCATCCTTCGTTGGTCGTTGTAGAAAGATATCTGTGGGAGTCTTGAAAAAGACAAGTTGCACTTTTGGATTCGTGGAATGTGCAAATCCTCTTTAATACTGCAAACAAAATAAAGATTATATACATGTATATATATATATGAAGAGTTTGTTTGCAAAAACCGATAAGCCCATTTTTGAAGATTTTGAAGTACGATCTTTGTCGTAAAGTATACAAAATGATACCTTTTAAATGATATATTGGTCACTACATATAAAGGTACATTTTTGAAGTTATGGTCAAAAGAAGCAAAAATTTTCTTATTATTCTCTTAATCTTTCTTGACCTTTAATCGCAAATATCTCCATTTGACAAATATGGACTTATCGGTTTTTGCAAACAAACTCTTCATATATATATATATATATATATATATATATATATATATAAGGGGTAATTTTCATTGTCTGGTCAATATCCTCTAAATAATGAGCTCAAGGCCATGATATTACTTTGTCTCCCACGTCACATTGAAATGCAGGGTATATTTTATATACGCACTTCTTGGGATCAACACAGCACACAGGCACACGTCAAGGCACTGTACACCCTTTGCACAGCTGTTCACCTCGTGAGTGACGACATTATATCGTACTTATAGTTTACTTTATTTTGGTAAGTTTACCTGGAACCATCTAACTAGTCGAAATCTGCTTGTGAAGATAGTCCCTTGCATTCCCAATTAGGTGCTTAATGTTTTTTTTTTCTCTTCAAACCTTTCTTTAAAGTTTCTCCGTGTTATAAAGTACCTTCAATTTGACATTTTCACACATAAAGTGTATTTGTAGCTTCAATTAAAATATTGTACATAAATGATGATTATGTCGGCACCTATTTTCTGTTTGCATTGAAAATGGAATACAGAAATATAACTTATCTGTAATGAACTTACTGGTGGAACCTATATAATGCAGAAGTAGATAATACAAATACTGACTGATCTACAGTGACATTATGATGAAGAGTTAATACATTATTTAATAAAAATGATTGTTTGAAGGCATGTTATGTGTTAGTTGCTAAGCAAAGCTTATTACCTAGTGACCGTTACTATGACTTATATCAATAGGAAGAGTATTATGTCTTCACCCTTAACATGATTCGACCGATACGGTCACTATTTATCATTACTGTTGGTAGGATGATAAGTCAAGAGGGACGACAAAATACGGTCCATTGCTTTCTGTTTATTATTTTCTTTCATTTCATATTGATATCTCAGTGGGACTAAGCTTCCAGGTAACGTGACATCGCTGAGTTATGGGGCGTGGTTAAGTCTTGCCACGTCATCGAACCGCGGCCATTCTCCACATTTCGTCATCCAGGTCACTAGTGTGGTGGTAAAAGGTAATAAAGAGTAGGATTTTGCTTATCTACATGTACCTTTAAGACATTGATTTTTCATTTCTTTCCTGTTTAGGGTTTGGGGATTCAAGCTTAAATGCTTGTGTTTTTCAAAATATCAGAAAAGGAAATGCACTGAACGAAATGTTGATATTGCTTTTGTTTTCCAAAATTGGCAAAATGACCTCCTCTGACTGTGAATGTGATAAACTTTTACCTTCTTGTAATTCTTCTATGGTTAGGCATATTATTCATGTATTCACAAACCTACACAAGGAACGAATCAACTGCGAATGAATTCGGGAGCATTTTTTCACCTTCCCTGAATGGGCGAAAATTCGTGAGAGATTCTGAGGGATTCGGGGATTCGGCTCGTTTTGAAATGTCCAAACCCAGCCGAATACCATCAAAAATACTCCCGAATGTGGCCACGACAAATTTCAATCGGGTCACATTCGGGAAATATTCGGATGGAATTCGGTTGGATTCGGGGAGACATTCCGGGCATTCCTGGGCACTATTCGGGTTGGCATTCGGCTTTATTCGGGAAGCCCCAAAATTGATTCGGGTCAATTCTTGGCTCTTCCGCTCTGATTTGGGACCTATTTGGAACCTATTCGTCTCTGATTCGGCATGTTCGGGGAGCTCCCCGAATCAGAGAAGAATAGGTTCCTAATCCACCAAATCCATCCGATTCAGGCCATATTGGGGCAAAATAGGTCCAAATTTATTCGGGAGAATTCGGTTCTGGTGTTACCCTGACTTTAAGTAGAGTTGAGTGTGACGTTGATCTGTGTGATCTGAATTGGCATGTAACAGTTGAACAGTAAATGAATTCGATTCTATGACGAATGTTGGTAGCTATTGTGATATCACGTTCTCGCACGCTGTCCAACAGACTGATGCATGTAGGTATCCAACTTTTTATCTTGCCTTGTCGTAGCACACACCACTCTTCATCCTGGCAAAGAAATGTGCAACATCTCCTCAGACCCAAGCCCATACCACAACAACCAATTCCATTATTGGTATCTGAAATCTCCACCCGGCTACACAATAAATCTGACGGTCTTATTCCTGAACACTGAAAGTGGATATGACACGGTGTTCGTGGGTGAGAACGTTACGGGTCCGTTCCAGTCCGACAAATGGCACGACTTTGATGGTCGTATCGAAGGAACCGCCGCACTGCAAAAGTTTTCCTATCATTCAAGATCCAACCGCCTCGCTATCATATTTACTGCTGATCACTCAACAATTGGTGGTGGTTTCAATATTTGTGTAGAGGCTTTGCCAGAGAAAAAGACATCCAGTGAGTTGATTCAGTGAATTAAGATTCCCCGTTCCCTCTATAACCTTTACAACTAATAATTGGACCTATTTTCTTTAAATTTACAATCATTTAGTTTCATATTTCAAAATGAAGATAGATCAAACTATATGTGATACAAATTAATAAGCTCATTGCACAATAAAAACTGACAGGTGGTGACGATAAAGCTGGGTACATTTCAACGATAGTAAGTTTGATTGATCGCAGGTCCTTTGGAATCTTTCTGAGATCTTGTTAAGCATTTAGTTTCACGTTAGCGCCTTTCGCTGCATGAGTCGTTTAGTGTATTGACATGCTGCTTATAACATGGATAATCCAGTAACACACAGTATATGGCTGCTTCTAACTTGCAAGGGTTATACTTATGTGTATAAGGTGCAGTCAATCAAAACAGAAAGTTAGTACATGTGCACATTTTTACCTCTGTTTGTGTTTTTGGGATATTATGTATTGAAGGGATATGATTCTTAAAATCAGATCAAAACGAGCCACTTCAGGAATTGGGATTTCTTGCCCATTGTATGCGATGTGGGTTCTCAATGTTGCATTTTTTGTCATTATATCATGTGGACGTTCAGCTCATATTTAGAAGAGTTCCAACAGTCTGACAGTTTACGAAGACTTTAGTTAGTAAAAAAAGCTATCAGGAAAGCTGATTAAATTAAGATGATATAGTAATCCTTAATATGATAATATTACTTGTGAAAATTTTTGAGTAATTTGATTCTGGTGATTTCCAGATATGACGACTACA
Organism: Diadema antillarum; assembly: GCF_040938485.1. Classification (NCBI taxonomy): domain Eukaryota; kingdom Metazoa; phylum Echinodermata; class Echinoidea; order Diadematoida; family Diadematidae; genus Diadema; species Diadema antillarum. The sequence continues at coordinate 1,919,461 of NW_027270902.1, forward strand.
CTACCAACACGACCAATAACGAGTAGACCGTCCTCTACAGTGGAACACCCAGCGCAGTACACCCCCGAGGAGCACACAGCAATCCCAGGGAGGAACGGAGGGCCCACAGAAAGTTCACGCCAAGACTATGTTTTACTGATGATTGTTGGTTGGACCGCTCTAGGCCTGGTCATTTTCACTATTCCCCTCCTTATGACGATTCGCTGCCTTCGAAGACGGCCTCGATCAGAGGCTTGGCTGAAGAACCCTCCACACTTCGAGAGGGAAGAATATGACAGCACATCGCCAGTAAGTATATGTATGAATATATATATATATATATATATATATATATATATATATATATATTATGTGATCCAATGGGTATAAATAATGGATGACAAAACAACAACAATAATACACTATCAAGAGACAGGCTGCTTCACCCCGACTTGCGTGACTTTGAAAAAGTGACCATTCTGTCTTTAATGTGTGCTTATTCAGGCATGACTGAACAGATTATTTTCGTTTTCACGGGGAAGTTAGTCAGCAAGAATATAAATCACCCCGTCAAATCGAGTTTACTCAAAGGCATTTAAGTTTTAAAAGTTACTCTGTTTTGATTGAGGGGTTTGCCTTTTTTTTCTTTTTTTTTTGCTGGGTTTATATAATGCATCTTTGGCCTGTATGTCAATTTCAATTGGCTATATTAGGGAAGTATAATCAATTCAACTAAAAAGAGTAATACAATAGGAGATTTAGGCTTCTACCAACCTTTAGGGGCTTGCTGGCTAGCTTTCGTCCACTCCTGTGGGCTTCTTCAGGCCAAGTGATTGCACCGTTTCTCTGACACTGCCTGCTTGTTTCTTGCCAGTCTTCGATCCAATGATCAAGAGACAAGCAGGCAGTGTTAGAGAAATGGTGCAATAACTTGGTTTGAAGAAGTTCACAGGAGTGGACAAAAACTAGCAAACAAGTCAGTAAAGGTTGGTAGAAGCCTAAATCTCCTATTGTACGATCTCCTCGACTGATGAAAGTTTTCTGAAGAGTTATACAAGTTTTGTTGAAATTGCATCAAAGTAACAAAGGTATGCAATAGTCGATTCAATTTTTTCTTCCCCCCACAATTCGAAATGCGGCAAAGCAGTGATGGATGCCTCTTCTCGTTTTGTCTACACAGTCATGATCTTCAAATTATTTTTCAATACTTCAAAGAATAGAACAGTTATCCTTTACAACGTCATAACCATTGGAATGTCATCGAAATTCTTTATCGTTTTGATACAAAAAAATATAAAATTTTATTCAAACAAGAAAATCTCTTTGAAATCTGTGAGGAAGGGAACAGATAATTCATGAGACCAGAACGTCTCTTAAAGATGTACCTGTGACAGAGACTGTTCAGGGAAACACATGAACAGTAAAAATTTAATTGATTTGCTCTATTTGTATGATTTCAGTCTGTTTGTTAGCATTAAATTTGACTTGAGATGGCAATTCCTCTTTTATCTTTACACATTACAACGTCACCTCAGGAACTAAACACATTCTTTTACCACAGTTTCTGCCAACAAATATCAAAAAAAAAAAAAAAGAAGGGAGAGAGAGAAAAGGTAATGTCCCAATTATTGACCGCCGTTCAACATTTGTCAAATTAACGAGCACATTCATACGCCAAAGTAACATGATGATACAAACTTGGAAGGATAATTTTGTTTCTAATGAAGATAAAGTTGAATCAGTAAGCAAGTAGTATCAATACCAAGCTTAGGTTAACATCGCTCTTAGAACGATTCAAACACGTTGTTATCAAGATTAAACGTTGTAATGACATGATATGAAAAAAGACAGTAATAGATGATTTCAAAAATAATTTGTTGTCTTGATAAAACTGCCATGATAAATTCGAAATTTTTAAATCGAGATCTAACATGTCTAATGAGAATTCTTAATATATTTAACTTGATGTCCTTTTCACAGCCAAGCACACTAAATCGGATTGCTTCAGTTTTTCACTTCCCGAGAGGCACTCTTACCAACTCGTATTCGTCATGGACACGTTCTTCGTACAGCGAGACTTACACAGGAAGTTCCTTTTCTGATTGGTCAGCCGATGGCTACTCCCGATCATCGGGGACGTATCAGTCTACTCAGGGTTCTCTCTCGAGAGGCTTTTGGTCCTCTCGGCCACAGAGTATCTCTTCCGGCTATCTGTGGAGGAATGGAAGCAGAGGTAAATCATTCCTCTCCACCTTTCGCAGCCTGGTCAGCCATCAACCCGATAACGGTGTGGGAACTGCTGGCGGAGCAATATGCCAGAATCTCGACTCACAACCCGCTGCTGTACAACACACTTCCTGCTCATCAGCCCCTCTTCGACCGCTACCACCCTTACCAAGAGAATCCGTCTGCGACCCCGATGGGTATATTATATTAGAAGACAAAGATGACTATTCGTATGGCGGCGCCCTCGGGAGTGAGAGTGGTACGTCTAACCCCCTTCGGAGCGAAAACGAACGCAGTAACGCAAGGCACTACCTTCGCCAACGGTCCGGATCTGGCAGAAATTCGGAGAGTTCGAACGTCCTTCAAGGGCACAAGAGTTCTTCTGGACCCTTCGCATCCTTACCGTTCTTCAGGCGCAGTCGACTATCCAGTCGAGGTACTTCTGTGGACAACAGCTACCTCACACCAAAGTCGGTTGATGACGACAGTAATGATGGGTCGTCTTTATACGATGACACAGTTACTCTCATGCAACGAGAAGATGATCTATACATGCCGGCAGGGTCTTTGTACAGCGATATCGAAGATATTTCTAAGATGGATCGCAGCGTACTGGATGTCTCGTCTAAAAATGCTGATTCTGGCATTCCGGAAGGGAGGAACAAGTCGAAAATTATTCACATCTACTTCGAGAGACTGGCCGAACAGTGATTCCTGATGCACAGTAAGATTTCACTCCATGTCCAAAGTTAAAGATCTACTTTGAAAGAAAATACTATCATACAACAAACAAACTGAAGTCCTCCTCTTGAATGCATTAGAATTAATCGAAAATATACATTATACACATTTGATACATCGATTGTATAATGTTGTCGATCAGTTTAAGCTTGTACAGTTTCTTACAATCTTGAAAGTACAATGATTAGCGCTAAATTGCTGCGTTGCAACACAAGAAAACTAGGTACAGTAGGACACAAAAGATACACGCTGTTCTCTTTAATTTCATGCATTAACAAGAGTGAGTGAAGATTTGTACAGGGGGCTTTTGGAGACATGTGATTTTATGACGTCACCACCTCCTGTAATCCTCCCTATCGCATAAAGCCGATATCAAGCGATATCACCTCGTGATACCGATATCTGATCGATCGCTTTCGGGACGTATACTTCTGGTTTTGCAGTTCTGGAAAAAAAAAGCACCAAAGTAGTGTAGAACCTTTAATCGTTCATTCAAAACGCACAGAACTCGTCATGTGCAAGCAAACATGAATCGACCTTATGACCAATTTCGGAGAATATCTGTGTACCCGATTAAAGGACTTTATATTTTGATAGTGAAAGAAATGTTCCTGCGACGGTAAACGAAGGAAATAAGTCGAAACTCTCGCCGGGAAAGCCGCGAATGTTTACTCCTTGAGAGGGGAACGCAAGTGGGTCAATTTATGAATCCCATTATCATAATGAAAAGTTACAGATAATAAGTCTATTATTTGCGAGATTATAAGACAGATTTTCATACGATCTATGAATACTAGTACTTCGGCGTTCAATGTGCATAAAAATGTGCAATGTGCATACACATTCACATCGCACCTTCATAACCGGAAGTTTATACCCCAAGAATTAAACATTAAAAAAAGATAGCGCCACAAGCGTTCAGATTTGGAGAGCTATGTACGATAGGGAGAATTGAGTGACATATGATTGTAGGCAGGTATCTGTAGTTTGTGGAGGAGGATCATTAGTGGTTCATTACTTGCAATTCCATGTTTGTCGTCCGCGCAGACACGTGTAAACCTCGGCAGCTCATTGTACTATTTCGTCACAACATTTGAAACATTAAAATCCTGTAACTTCCTCGTTTTATATTAAATTTATGAAAGTCGATACGATGTATAACGTGGTACCACTTAAAGGTTATGCTATTACCTTTAAGTGGTCCAGGTGAGCCGGCAACTGAAAGTAACTGCATTTGAAACATTAAAATCCTGTCATTTCCTCATTTTATATCAAATTTATGAAAGTCGATGCGATGTATAGTGGCACCACTTTAATGGAATACTGTTACCTTTAAGTGGTCCGGCCGAACCGGCAACTGAAAGTAATTACATATTATAATGTTGGCTCGGTGATGTACCGAAGTCGTCCTGTGCGTTGATCGAAACACACGTAGTGTAGTATAGTACGTTGGTTTCTATACAATGAAGCAAGGGAATCTCAGTAATAGTCTGTAAGTCTGTAATTCTGTACATACTGTATCCAACATGCTCCTTTTCATGCAGGTAAAATGTGTATAGAAATTATAGATATTATATACATCACTGACTTACATAGTTAGTATTTCATTCATAATTATCATATGGGTCTATCTGTTAGTAAGTTTACGGTAATTAACAAAAAAGAAGTTTTGTACTGGCTATTACTGTATATAATACCGAGTAGGTTAAACCAGTGATATAGTACAATGTACAGTTATTAACTGTTGGGTTATCATACATGTACTTACTGCAGATAGCGTTTTCCCAATCAACATCTCTGCTTCTTTTCAGACCAAAATGAATCAAACAAATGACAAACGATCCAAACAATTGAATTTTATTTTTTTTTGGTGCTTTTCATTTACAAGAAGTGTTTTGAACAAAGAAAGGACAGAAATCACCCTTTCTACAACATACAAATGGTACTGAAATAATTTATAGAAAATAAGTAAATAAAAAATAGATTCAACGAATTCATTACAATGGAGACTGTCATACAAAGCAAACAAATTTAGAATTGATGAGGTGACTTAATCCAATTTCAAAATAATCCTGAAAGAGCCCAGTAAATGTCTACTGGAAAGCGAGACAAAATTCTTGAATGCTAATGATCCACAGGCTGAACAGGCTAACATTTTGTGTGTCATTTCCTAAAGAATACCAGAAATACTCGACGAGTTCAGAAATATTAATGATTATACCATATATTATTATCACTATATGAGTAGCATGAAATAAAAATATTTGTATATTCTAGAAAAAAAATGACCAAGAGTCAAATAAAATTTGTCTGTTCAATCTAGATGGTACAACTTAGTGTATTGTAGGCAATTTTCAATAACATGTCACTTTGTATATTCAAAGAACATTGTCAAGAAGAACAATACTGCATTGTATGAGCCCATACGTGCTTGACGAATGTGTTTGTATATAATGTGATAATGATTTGGTGGTTTTGTCTTACCCCCATTTCTAATGATTGTTTGCACTTCATGAATTTCATGACAGACTTCTGATTTCTATGATCACGTGAACTACCACTTACTTCTAGGCCACATGTGAAGTTTTTCTTCTTTTATAATTTTTTCATTTATAAAAAATATTACAATTTTAAATTCCATGTATTCATTTGTATATCTTCAAGTACATTTCATGTGTATACATTATTTCTATAAAGATTGAAAATAAACTTGCTTTCATCTTTACTTACCTATCTACGTTCTCATATTGTTCTTTACTTGTTTCGCGTCTAGAACTTATGAGAAGGAATATAAAATCTGTAGTCTGTATAATAACGCTTATTTTCACTCGACAATCGAAGAAGTTCATTGAGAAATATTGCATGTGATTTTAATTCAATTGTCAATAGGCGCTAACGTCAGAAAATATAAATCCAAAGTATGAATGTAGGATGAACTGTCGCTTTAATACCTAGTTACTATAGGTTTTCCCGGCCAATTTCGCACTTTTGTCAGTCCATTTGATAAAAGGTTCATTCAATTTAACGAAAATCCTCCTCACTGCACATTCTGTCATTCGAAATTGCAAGTTGGTCGTTCAATTTAGCATTTCGATCAATGAAATTTGCACTTGTGCCTTTCGAATTCGTAAAACGGGCATTCAAATTGGCACGTACTCTTCAGTCATTCAAATTCGCCAGCACTGGCCGAAAGGGGTATTTCAGTCATTCAATTTCGCATTTGGGCAGTCAAATTCCAAACATGTTCATTCAAATTAACGTCATGTTATTTCTATATTGAAAAGGTGATAACATTTAAACGCGTATTTCTATGTGACTTTTTGTTTCATCCACGCACTATTAAGCAGTAAAAGTATCACAATGTTTGACCATATATAACTCGAGTTTGTTGTTCTGTAACGCCCCTTTTCTTTCATGCATGTAATTTTAGGCCTACATGTACCAATACTACAGATTAATTTCATCTTCTTTACAGTCATGACAGCACAAGTTAGATACAGACGTATTTCTCAAGAAGACAGAAAAAGAACTGTAGGAACATTTGATGATCATAACCTTGACTTTCAGAACTGGCCGACACACTCGGAATAAAGCACTCAACGGCCAGATAAGTTTGTGGCAACATGATGCACTATCTTCGGATTGGAAGACTCACTAAGCACATTGAAGAAAAAAAAAACTGTTGCCAAAATCTCTAAAATGAGTACGAAAATATGAAATGTAATGACGGTTGCAAAACAATAACTATGTTGAAGAGAAAAAAATCAAGAAAGAACCAAAGCATAAATATGCGTGCTAAATTGACTGCAAAAGATGTTAAATTGGATGCCCCCAAATGAATTTGAATGAACAAGTGCAGCATGTCCGTGATCACGTGATTATATCATTCTAAATTGAATGAACGAATAACGAAATGGTGCTTGTTTTACGAATTACAATTGAAAAAGTGTTAATTAGAATGAGGCTAAAGGTAATTTGAATGCTCCAAAATGAATTTGAATGAAGAGATCATAAAATTGAACTACCGAACATGTCATCTATGCTAAATTTTGCTAAATTGAATGCAGCAATTAGGAATTGGACTGACAAAGTGCGAAATTGGCCGGGAAAACCTATATTTTTCTACAAATTTGAAACATAGATATAAGCCAGTTCGCTCATGTGCACATGGATACAAATGACCTTTTTTTTTCTCAGTTGGTAAGGCACTTCACTTGTTTTCAAAACGAAAAAAATGCAGCTACTTGTAGCTTGCCCGACATAACAATACGTAGAATTCATCAATCATGTTCGAACAAAGGATGAACTTGCGTAGACCAGGGGACCAAAAAGATCATCAGGTGATCATCAACACTTGGGAAAGCATCCATCACGTTATTCTACATTGAATGTATAAGCTGGTTCGGAGTTAGCTCATGGGCGCTTTGGTACGAATGACCTTTCTCTTTTCTCAGTCGGTTAGGGGCACTTCACTCGTTTTAGAGCGACATATTGTAATGCATAAGTTTTACATAACAATTTATGGGATTCACAATCCTGTTCAAACAAAGAATAGAGTTGCGTAGACCAGATGAGCAGAACGATCCGTCAATTTACACCTGGGAAAGCATCCATTTCATTATTTTGCATTGAATGTATTGACAATCTCTTTCTATTGATATTGCCAAATACCACTTTTGATATCAGGTGGATGTGCTGGCAAGCAGCATTTATAAGTATCTCATGAATAGTCATTACATTACAGATGCTTATCTCAGTGAATTTAAAAGCCATTATGCCTGTTGGTCCGAAAGACCTTGTTTCTGCTCATGCGCAAAGTGGAACTACGAACTGGCTTATTAACAATCTCTTTCTATTGATATTGCCAAATACCACTTTTGCTGTCAGGTGGATGTGCTGGCAAGCACCATTTATATGGATTACTTGAATAATCATTACATCACAGATGCTTATCTCAGTGAATTTCAAAACCAACATGTCCTGTTGGTATAAATGACCCTTTTCTGCTCATGCGCAAAGTGGAACTCCGAACTTACTTATTGACATTCGATAGAGGGCGCCTGTATCGACATGGTCACGTGGTATGTTTGGACATCCTAAGTAAATAGCGACTTCTATGCACCGCAGTACGTATCGTTCCGCTTTGGTATCTTTATCTGAATGGACGAGAATCAAGAATCAAACAGTGTCAAATAAAAGACGACAACAAGAACATACTTCTGCACACGACAGCCCCTAAAACACGAACAAATTTTGCACTGTTTCAGCGGGAAAAAAAGCTAAGTTGTTTATCTGGGTGACACAAGTTTTCTCTACTATAGTTACCTTTCGTTAGAAAGGTGCAACCTTCTCACATAGTTTGAATTTGATGGCGTGGTTTTTACTTGCATTAGACGTGACACATTTTACGGTAAATTGATAAGTGCTATGTCTGTATACTGTTTCTCCACTCCTTCTACTACTAGTACACTTTATGAGTACTTATACATACCTGAGAGAACTTATAGTCTATTTCATACAAGGCTTCAAGGCTTTTCTCTAGTTCTCTTTTTCATTTCCATGAACTGTTTGATATGGAAAAGTATGTAAACTCTAATTTTGTTTGCCTGCATTATGTCATTGATGACATTTTGATTGATTTTTGTTTGTGTTCTTTGTAACCATTGATCTTTTCTTATGGAATAAACGAACGAACAAACGAACTTTCCCCTCCCGCTGTCAGTGTATAGCTTCCTGATGAGCTGCTAATGGCAGACACCATCGACTACCAATAATTATGGTGTGGCTACCAAGATTACATGCTCACATGATAAAAACTGAACAAGCTCACAACAGAAATTATGAAGTCTTTTATCTCATCGGGTTTTTTGTTCTAACGAAAGAGTTCTTCGGTGCACATTCTTTTATTGTGGACAATGATGCCTCGTTATCATTGTGGCATTGAAATTCATGGGCACACGATGCAATGAAGTATATACACATTGTCTGCTTAGTACCCAGAAGCTTCTAACTTTCACTTCCGGCATTAAAGAGACGGCTTATCTGTTGTAAAGCACTTAAGTCATTCATTTTGGTTTCTCAAGATAAAGTATACTCGCTCGTGTGTGAACGCCAGCTTGGCCGATACACGAAGTAGATGAATGTTTTGTTTCGGTTTCACTTTGCATAGAACATACATTATAAATCTTAACACAACAGTCATGAAGCATGTTTGCGACAACTGAGGTATGTGATGTGCCTGATATAAGGAACCATTACATCATTTCACATGACAGTAAGGTTTGGGAAAGCCAAATGGGAAGGGGGAGGGGGATGACGATGGTTTGATAGAATAACAAACATTTCGTAACGCCGAAACTCTTTAAAAAGGCTATCAAGGATGAAGACTTTGATGCAAATTTCCCCAAAGCTGAGAAACTCTATTATAAGTAAGTTCCTTCCGGAAGAAGATGTGGGTATATTTTTCTACCTATTCGTAGAAACTGTCGTGCATGCGTCATGCACATCGTGTGTGTTTATTTTTCATATTGATATGTATTTGTCAAGAAGCCCATTCAAACTCTGGTGAACTGTAGATTGTGGTTTAATGTTATAAATAATCATTCAGGCACCATACACCAATAATCATATTTCATAGAAAAAGAAATCTCATTTCATAGAAAAAATCATTCAGTGTCACTAAAATTACATGTCAAAAGCTGCAATTATATGTATATTATAACATAGCTCAAAATTAGCAGTGACCCGCTGAAAATTGACGTCGGGCAATTTAATTTCCTTATGTCCTTCACGGTGGCCCGATCATGTATCTAAACTTCAAAAATAATTTTCATATGTCTTTTTCGAACCGCTTCATTTCTTTTTTGGGCCACCAGAATTTCGTATCCCAAGAATTTAAAGAAAAAAATCTTAATGTTAACCCTTTTAATATATATATATATATATATATATATATATATATATATAAGTATTATTGTTATCATTATACGTGCGTGCGTGTGTGTGTGTGTGTGTGTGTGTATGTTTAATATGACCATTAAATCAAGAAGTCAATTATTTCGGCATTGATCCATATTGGTCTCAGTACATCTTCGTATATGCAGCGTCTTAGATTGATTCTCAAAGATCAATAGCGGATTCAATCATCATTACTACCAAACTTTACATGTGCTTCTCCTCGCCGTGCTAGAATTGCCTTATTCTAAAACTGTTTCCAAATAACAAGTTGTGTTGATGTGAAATGGAATAATTGGTTTGCAAGCAACTCGATCTCCTTTACTTAAAGAGGAGGATATGGAAAAATGTGGAAAATTGTGATTTGATTAGGTGAGAGGAGGTAACACATTGAGGTAAAAAATGAGTATGGGAGGAAAATGTAACTTTTAAAAGCAATAGCTGGTGTTAACAAGGATTGTAACAACACAACCAATCCAAATCCCATCATGAAGGAAAAAAGATTTGTGTGTTTGTGTTTTCAAATTCAATTTCACTGGAACTCTCATCCAGCAAAAGGGTGAAACAATGTATGAAACATATATCACATATTGTTTTATTGTTGTTGTTCATTTTCCATCTGTGAAGATGGCTGGATAGCCCATATTCAGCTATACACTAAGCTGGTCTTCCATGGGGTCCAGTTGGATGTGGGGTGGGACCACTTCACCGGGTTAGACACCCTGCTCTTTGCGATGAATGAATGAAGCGGGATCTTTTACGTGCATGAGCTGTGACTCTCTCAAACACGGGACCTCCATTTTATGTCCTATCCGAGGGACAGAGTGTTTTGCCTCTTGCTAGAGGGGACGGTATGTTTACACACAACATTGCTCAGTCCAGACTCGGGTTCGAACCCGGGCCGCGTGATCGTGAGGCAGACGCGCTACCGACTGAGCCAACTCACCGCCCTCATCAATTTATCAATTTGTAAGAAATACGTAATGCCGTGTGGATAACGAAGTATACAATAGAATGTCTGTAAGAATGTGCGACATTGAGTAGAATGTCAGACAGATTAGCAAAACATACTTTCATGCATTTATGCGAAATGTTTCAGTGTAAAACACTTAGACACACACCATGCAAGGAACGAAAGGTAGCTATAAGAAATCTACAATCATTAGTCACAAGAATTATATAATCGATTAGATAAATAATAGATAAGATTAAATTCAATTAAATTAGATTCATTGATAAAGTATCATTGAATGACATAACTTTAGCATTAGCCATTAATCAACACTGATCGAATTTAATAATACTTCCCTCTGTATCAAAGAATTGGTTGTTGTGACCGATATGGCTACTAACAACAGAGCAATTTGGTTTCAAGCCAAATTACTTCGGGCAGTGTACACTGGTGTATGCTGGAGGTAACTTTGCAAATCTATGGCACGTGTATCTACCAATTCTTCTTCATTTCATAACCATGTGTTTGGATTACTTCTACGTGTTCGTGTTTCCATCCGTCGTATCAAAATCAATTGCTGTTGCATTTCAGGTAATGCAGACTCGCAATATGGTCACTTTGTTATATTTCAATGTGTTTCAGACTCTCGCCTTGTTAACCGTTGTTTAATTGAGATAATTAATTCTCGTTTACAATTACTCTCTTCACAGTTGCGCATATGTGTGTGTGTGCGTGTGCGTGTGATAAATTTGATATAGCTGAAGTTTATCTTTATGTACTGTTTGCAGAATGGAAAGTATGCTCGTCTAACAAGCTGGTTCTTTCTTTATTTTGTGGAACGTTTAGACCCAGTTAATCATGAGGCGTATATCTTATGATACAACGATTGAATTGTTTTCAGATTTCTAGCTTGTATATCATGTTCTTTGATTAATCTGCTTTGTTTCTTTCTATATGTCCAACTCTTACACTCACTCTCACCTTTCTGACCGCCACTTATCTCTCTTTGAATTTCCATCAGAAAATTCATCCCATACTTTCTTTTTAGCACGTAACCGAGTTCAATGTATACTCAAAGTTTTCCCTAAAAAGGCAAAATCTTGACCACAGCGCAACCCGGAACTAGCTTGACGTAGACAATCGTCCTCAAATCTATTCACTCATTAAGTCCGGTTACTCTCACTTTCGGAATTGAATACTGCTTGGTTTAAAGATAACATCCTAGAAGCATAGTTTGTTAACTCTGCTTACGGTGCCACGCTGTATTAAACATCGTTGCATGCTGATAATGTTTGGTCCACTTCTAAATCCATCTTAGCTCCGGTTACTGTCACAAATATCGTCACACTGATGACGTTCGATTCTTAAACTGATATATCCAATATCATATTTCTGTTAGGAATAATTGACCATGCAATTGACCAATCACCTGCGTAGTTTCACTTACTGGACAATGTGCCGAAGTGTGACAAAGTAAAAAAAAAGGAGAACAATGAAACCAAGAGATCAGAAAAACAACAAAAGCTCATTCCACAATTACTCCAAGACGTCGCCATTATTATTATAAGTCGATATAGATCGTATCGTGAAAGCAATTAGGTATTATCATATGAACATTTGTTAATATGATACTATCCCTTAACACAAGCGATACTCCGTCATTGGTACTTCTCATTAACCTCTGGCTCTTCTCCCCGTCTATTTTTAGTTCACTCTCTCGAGGTCATATGGTCCTTGCAATTAAACTACACAAGAGACACGTTCAAGTTTGTGATTATTTCCTGTTATTAATTGCCTTTCGTTGGTAGTATATAACACCCAGTGTGGATCAGCCTTGCTATTCACTTCATCAAGAATTTTGAGACGAGTCGTTTGTTGTTTTCCATTAGTTGCAGTGACATTGAGTTTAGACTTCAGAAACGCCTCAAGGTGCCGAGGAATATATCTTTTTCTCTGCTATGATACACAATAATGTACAACTCATCAGAGGTATTTGAATGAAAAGCAAGCTGAAAAGAAAATTGTGATCTTTTGAGACACACGTAAGAAGAATAACATACACTCCCTGAGAAAAACTGCCTCCATATCTACCACGGACGTTATCTGCCACATATTACCACCATGTACTTCGGATTGGTAGTCTACTTCTGCGCACTGTTTTCTATGGGACTTGGAGTCTCCGAGGACGGTTTATCCGCCTGCCACAGTACTGACGAGGATGTCTGCTCGAGTGAGTTTAACTTTTTCAGCATCAACATCTAAAATGTAACTGACTCTATCTATACGAACAAGTTACAAATGGTATTAAATGCCTTAATATATTATATATATTTTCCCATCGTATTGGGCTTTTTGGGAGTCCAACGGCTAACACAATAAACAACTCACGCGCATCAACCCTAAAATGTATTTAGCATTCTTTCTCAAAATATTCTCTATCAACTTTCTATAAATGTAGGTACACAAAACAGATTGTAGGAAGGTAAGTAGCAGGTACGATACACAGGACTCTGAATAAGTATTATATCGAACTTAAAGTGTGTGGTACTCTCTAAAAAAAATCGAGTGAAAATTTTCACTCTTGAAGGAGTGAATACAAAAAAGAGTGAATTTAGAGTGAAATTAGAGTGAATTTCGAGTGAAAATGTTCATTTTCACTCGTTTCAGAGTGACGTCAGGGATCACTCCAAAATCTTCGAGTGATCCCTGAGGTCACTCCAAAATGAGTGAAAATGAACATTTTCACTCGAAATTCACTCTAATTTCACTCTAAATTCACTCTTTTTTGTATTCACTCCTTCAAGAGTGAATATTTTCACTCGATTTTTTAGAGAGTAGGACAGCTTCAATATGAACGTCCAAAAATCTCGAGCAGGTGATTTTTGTTGTCGCATATTTTTGGATATAGATTTGGTTTGAAATTCGAGGGGAGGGGCTTGGTATGGCTACATAGGTCATTCCTTGTGCTACATTTTTCGAAAGTTAAAACAAGCGTTATAAAAAGGACAACATGGTAGGCGAAAGTAAAAACTGTTTTGGGTTAAACACATATCTTTTTTTCACCTTAATGTATCTACACGTTCTCTTGTCACCCCTTCTTGCTCCTTTCTCTTTCTAAATTCAAAAAGCTTATAGGGAGTACATCTGATGTGATATGCGCTATAATATAGGTATTTGATTCACTGTAATTGTTATTATCTTTTCGCATATGGGTCTCCAGCACGTGATTTTGTTATAACTGAAGGCACACTTAAATTTGACGAGAGGAAGAAACTGGGACATGTATTTGATATTCTGTGTGTTTCTGTAGTGTTATCATAGTTGTTTTTATATATTTATATATGTGTTTATGTACTTATTCATTTATCAATTTATTCATATAATTATAATATCGCATTTGGCCTGACTCAGAACATTTAATCTTTAAAGTATTGAGGTAAACTGTAGGTTACGACTACAAATCAGAGCGGCGACCAACCAGTTTGCCAGCAGCCTACCCGGGCTGCCGCCGCTGGTTGCCCAAGCGAAATAGGCTGAAAACTCGCTGCTAAACCCCCGAGCAGCCTGATTTTTTTTTTTTTTTTTTTTTTTTTTGGGGGGGGGGGTGATTTTTTCAGCTTTACGACAATAAATCAGTGATGGGAGATCCTTTCATGATCTCATGTAAAAGAAATGATATGATATTGTAAATAATTTGTAATACAGTTACAGTGCACTTATTTTATATCATTTTTCATGCTTCGGAGCTGACAGGGATTCAATTCAATTCAATTCAATGCAATTGATATTAGGAATAATCCTACAGTCATAATATTTTTGATTGAGATGTATCTCAACGAAATAGTGTTCCTACTCAGAATGATAAAATAGTTTCGGACTTTACCCACGCTCCACCAGATATCTGTAGGCAGTGACTTAAACTTGGTTGATCCCACCCTAAACGCCTAAACAACATTGACTTAGCTAAGAAAAATAGGTTCAACTATATGCTTCTTTTCTTGTGACACAGTAATTGTACTAGTGTAACTCTCCACCTTTCAGAGTAGGGAGCGCCTGAAAGGTGGGAAATTGCACCCGCAAAGGTGCAATGTTGGACCCATTTTTCTTAAAGTATAATAAGTATATAATTTTGTATCTTGCTCCCTTTTTAGTATAGAAGGGCAGAAAAGTGTCAGCATCTCATCGTCCAATAATGATACTTGTCTTTACATACATCAGTTTCATATTTTCTTGCAACGACACATAATTCCCGATGTAACAACCAAAAAAGCTTTACACACCTTTATCGTTACGCGTTAACCTTCGTGTACTATGGTGCTTTGCTGTGCGTGAACTCTCTTGATTTACATTTTTTAAATTTTCTGTCTTCTTATGATAACAATCATTGAATCTGTTATTTAATATGAATTACATACTATTCAAAGACTCGCAAATATCTCACTACTTATTCCTCTTGCTTTTATCTAGATGCCCAACGAAATATAATCCTTGACGAGAGTAACCCACACAGAGTGATACATAGCCCATCATCTTCGTACTGCTGGAAGGTAAAGGTCCCTGCCGGTCATCGAGTTCGAGTTCACTTTCGACATTTTAATTTGACCACGGGATATGACTTCCTAGCCGTGGGTGACTTGTGGCATGGAGAAAATCGTATCATCCCTAAAAGCTGTTTGGCTGAGTTCAGGTGAGTTAATTGGTTGTGGCGGACAGAGCAGTACATAATTCAAATCAAAGCAATTCAATTCAATTCGATTCAATTCAATTCAATTCAAGGCAATTCTATTCAGTTTAATGCAATTCAATTTATTTAAATTCATTTTTAGTTCTCCAATAATGTAGTTTATATAAGGATTTCTTTTTTTTATCAGCAAGAGAACAAAAAACAACAACAGTGTTCTTTGACCGTATAACCCCTCCCAAATAACGCATCGCATGTTATGATGTTGTATATGTGACCCTGCACCACAAAACAAACAAAAAGTCGCTAGACATGAATTTCTAGTTAAGACCATATTCTGAAAGAGCAGATTTTAAGCTTTAAAATGATGTATAACTCAAATCGAATGGACTCTTCTAACCTATCTAAATATTGGAAAGAAAGCACAAACTCAGGAAAAGTGTGAACTGAGAAAAGATTCTCTAAAGTACAGTGTCTATTCAAGCGATTAATAGGTAAGCCGCGCTACCCATACCATGAATGGGACAAAAAACAGGAAGTAAACCACCGGAGTTACAACAATGAAGGGATTATCAGATTAAACTGAAATTGAGCATGCCTCATTAACACATTCTGTCCATAATTAGTGCCAACATTCAAAGCAGTAGCATTATCCTTTCAAAAGTTGAAAGCGAAGAGTGTGTACAAGGTTTCTCAGAAATGAAAAGGGGACTCTACAGACACACCTACATTTTTGTAGTCACACTATTCTACAAAAAAAAAAAAATGTTCGAACACACTTTCCTGCCCGTTTTATGATCCCAAATTTTAGCATAATGTAAAAGAAGACTTGCTCTTTCAGAAAATATGAAAAAATCAAGATC
Source organism: Diadema antillarum (assembly GCF_040938485.1). Classification (NCBI taxonomy): domain Eukaryota; kingdom Metazoa; phylum Echinodermata; class Echinoidea; order Diadematoida; family Diadematidae; genus Diadema; species Diadema antillarum. Next base: position 1,935,857 of record NW_027270902.1, read on the forward strand.
GGCTAGGTTGACCCATTGCATTTATTTTCAGTCCTCATGCAAAATCAGTGTGTGCGAATATTTGTTCGTTTTGTGATGCACGGTCACATATTGTGCCTGTATATAGTTCATAACGAATGAATGCTTATAATTATTTCATATGTTTGTCATTTTGCCGCTGACACATACCTCATCTTCCTTTAAAAAAAAAATCCTTCACTGGCTTTTTTTTACATCTATCTATTCATTCATTCACTTTTTTTTACTTTTGGATCTGTCAAGCTATAATTATATAACATATTTTTTTTCTTAATCTTTTTATTCATGTTCCATATTCCACATTTCATACAAGTTTTATATTCCATTTGATTTTGAAAAAGAAATGTTTTTAACACAATGGTCAGTTTGAATCAAATTGCACAAATGTATAAGGACGTATATAATTGACGTGTAATATGAGGAACCCACTAAAAAGCAAAGCTTGTAGGATGTGAGTTCCAAAAATATAACATAGGCTTTTAGTACAGTATATCAATATTGATGATTGCCTTATTTGGACGATATTGATGAATACAGACTTTATCAAATTGTTATATTAAAGAAATCACGGCGTTTATTTTATACATATCTCTGCCAAATAAGAAATGAGAGAGTATTGGTAAATGCTATATCTATAAGCATGAATCAATACTCAATCGATAGTAAATCGATGCTTTGTGGCCAGAGAAATGAACGCGGAAATAATGACAGTCTTTTTGAGGGAAATTTCAATCGTTTTACCATGCGTGTCTTTTTCTTTCACAGTGGGGATAAGATTCCCAGCGATGTTACCTCGTTAAGCACGGGGGCGTGGATCCGATTCCGAATTGATCCTCACAGTCCCTTGCCCCACAGGCGAATAATCGACTTGAAAGTCAGCTATGAGTTGGCTTCAGGTAAGCTTACATTTTGCGATATGTTTGATTAAAATATACAACGAAAAGAAGACGACTTGTACTCTACAAGCCATACCTATTTTCATTAAGATATGGTATTATGTTGCTTGTCTGTTTCGTTCTGTGAGCAGTCGGTAGCCACATTCTGATAATCATAATGAATAAAGTGTTAGTATGCCTATTGTAACTTAATTCATCTATTACGGATTATATTTATCAATTTTGCTTTCCGTGATTGTGTCTTCAGTTTCAAATACCTTCCAAAAACGATGGGTTTGAAAGTAAATGGTTGCTCCATTGTAAAAGTTTTACTATTCCATAATCATGTTTAAAGATGTAACCACATTGAAATCATCTTTCAGGATATTTTCTGGCTTTTCTTTTTTCCAGATAAAGGTGATGAGGAGATAGTCTTGAGTGAGAATCACCCGAACCACACAATAACGAAACGTCACTATGGCAACAACGAGTTCCATCACTGGCTCGTGAAAGCTCCGCCCACCTTCACCATCGCTTTCACCGTCCTCTCGCTCGACATCGAGGGGGCAGGCGATTTCGCTTTCGTCGGCGAGGAAGTTGCAGGTCCGTTCCGTGCGGTTTTACCCCATTGGCGCATGCTTACTGGAAACAGGACAGCAGAAGTCATTAAGGACTATTCCTACTCGTCAGCTTCCAATCAACTGATCATATTTTTCACCTCAAATTTTCAGAGTTCAAAAACTGGATTTCAGTTTCACGTCCAAGCTCTACCTAGTCAAGATTCGGCAGGTAAAATGATGTTATATGTTGTCGTCTTTTACTCCCACAGTGAATAGTTTTGATCATGGTATTGCCATAATCATAGTATCTTTTAAATTGGCTTATTCTTTCAATGTTTAAACAAAGTGTGGTTTACTGATTTTTTTCTCCTAATTTAAAGTAAATTCTTCTTGTTTTCTTTCTTTGCCCGCTCTCTTCACGAAGTAAATGAATGGCTAAAACTAAACAAGCATCACTTTACAAAACCTAGATCATTGTTTTCATTCGCTAATGCTATCAAAGTCAGGAACTAATTGTCTACCCCAACACAGCGAATGTCGGCTCTTTTAATCTTTAGCATATGCAGCATGTTTTGTTCATTTTGCCGGTGATAGCAGTGGTGCGTACAATCATCATTTATTGATTCGGAATCACGTTTCTTTCATCACTTCAGTTTTCAAATAGACTATGAACGAATGTTGATTTTTTTTTTACCATAATATAACACATACGTGACGATTTATTAGGAGTGTTCTGTGTCTACGATTAAAATCACCAAAAAAAAAAAAAAAACTTGCAATGGTCATGTGATAATGTCGTTGATGTAACAAGCTAACAAGATGTCACACATGTAACAAGAAAATTTTTAAGAGAAGACCCAATGGTTTGTCACATGGAATAGATTCCATCCGATGGGCACAGCAGGAACACATTTCCAATGCTTAATACAATCTTCCCCCATGACATCTGTTGATAATATATTTGTTTTGTTTTGTTCATGGCTATCATATCATAATGTTTGTTATACTGAGTTTTTTTCTATGTCAATCTAATTTGTATTTATTCAACTCCTTTTTTTATTTTCATTTGTCCTTTTCAGTTGACACAGCCACAGTTGATAGAGTAACATACATCGAAAGTACGGTGTCGCCATATCCGGATCTCAACTCAACATCTGAGCGACGTGGGGATATTCTCTCACGACTCGTGTTCATCGTAGGACTAACCGTCACAGGTTTGCTCATGTGCATCGTCCTGTCGGCAATGGCGATTCGCTGCCTCAAGAAGAGACGTCGAGTCAAACTACAACTGAATTACTACGACCAGTCTCATGGGGATGACGATCGCATCTCAACGGCCGACGAGTCTGATTTCTCAGTGAGTGATTCTATCCACTGTTTCTTTGTTTTTTAGTTCAGTTCGACGTTATTTTCATCCAACAAAAAATAAATACATACTATTCAGTTGGATTTTATTTCAATCCCAAAAAAAATAATACATAATACAAAGTTCACATTGGCAAATTGTATTTTTAACAATCTGTGAAACGTGCAAGTAATATGTGCAATACAGAATGAATGAACGTATATTGAGACAAACAATGCATATTTTGCAAGGGCAATAAAAAAAAAGCAAAACAGCGATGTAAATAGTGATCAACTGAAAATCTGGCTTGTAAATTGCAGACCACTCGATAAGCAATATGTGACCGTGCACCTCAAAACGAACATAAAGTCGCACACACTGATTTTGCGTGAGTACTGAAAATAAGTGAAATGGGTCAACCTAGCCGAACTTGACTTTTTCATATTTTCTGAAAGAGCGGGTCTTCTTTTACATTATACTAAAATTTGGTATCATAAAACGGGCAGGAAAGTGTGTTTTTAAGCAGTTTATCTCGAACATTTTTGGCAGAATAGTGTGATTAGGTGCGTCTTTCGAATCCCTTTTTCATTTCTGTAAAACCTTGTCCACACTCTTCACTTTCAACTCTAATAACTTTTGAAAGGATAGTGCTACTGCCTTAAAAGTTGGCATTAATTATGGACAGAATGTGCAAATGAGGCATGGTTAATTTCAGTTTAATCTGATAATCCCTTCATTGTTGTTACTCTAGTGGTTTACTTCCTGTTTTTTGTCCCATTCATCGCACAGCCAGCACGGTTTGGTAAAGATTAAGCGCTTGAATAGACACTGTACTTCAGAGCCTCTTTTCTCAGTTCATACTTTTCCTGAGTTTGTGCTTTCTTTCCAATATTTAGATAGGTTAGGAGAGTCCATTTGATTTGAGTTATACATCATTTTAAAGCTTGAAGTCTGGTCTTTCAGAATATGGTCTTAACTAAAAACTCATATCTGGCGATTTTTTGTTTGTTTTGAGGTGCACTGTCACATATATAATGCATTTGTCCGATACTCATCTAGTGAGTGATGGTTCAGGTTTCAGGTATAATGATTAATCACGGGTTTTGTAGGAACAGATAAATGTGAACGGGGCGTTTCAGCCGATGGTTATGACTGAAATTATCAACTCACATCCATACATGATAACAAGGATTACATAAATGTCATATATTTGTACCCTTTCAACTTCTTCCGTAAGCATAATTTTCGTAGATAGATGTAAATAGGCCTACATACTGTTACATCAAATTGGTCAGGACGGACGCGTTGAGTAAAACATACTGTCCATGGATTTACAAACACCTAATGGCTCGGACCATGATTCTGGTTAACTCTTTCTGTGTTGGGAATGACGAGGCTATGGGGTTTTCTGGGTCTGTCAACACGCAAAGCACACAAAGGGTTATCTAAACATAATGCAGTCACAGCGGTACTCCAACTCTCTCTGCCGACAGTGTAATATGTCTTTTCGCCAAAGTCGGATCTACTCATACTGTCAGTAGCACCATACCCGTTTTAAGAACTACTGTTAAGTAAATGTCATATTCATGTTCTACAATGTATGTAGTGAGTCACAGAGTTTCTTTAAACAAGTGGTCAGAGAGCAGTGGTTAAATTCCTTGTACGCTTTGTCTTCTTGTTTACGAACAGTCCGCCTTACCAGTCCGGATATTCAGACATCACCATCATCCTCCCAGTGAGTCTCGTACCGAATTATTTTCGTCTGAGCTATCCTCCGCATGGTCCTCTCCAAACATTTCTACGTATCCATACAGTGACTGGTCAGCGGTTACCGATAACACTACAAATTCAGAGCAAACAGCCGTGCCCATGCAGGCAAGCTGCGGCAACCTGTTCGCCATTCATCGGCCGCAAATCAGTCGAGCGCCACCTACGTCGGGACGCTCCCATCAGTTCTTGATCACCCTCCCCCTTGAAATTCAGCGTTCTCAGTTATTTCACGCCATGTCGTGTCGTAGTGTCCTTGACAACGAAACTGACAACGCGGAAGGACAGAGCACTGCCGACAGAACAAATCGTTCGTCTTTCAGTGACGTCAGCACTGAAATGGGTTCGAGAGATGTCATCACAACTGCGTGTCAAACGGACCCATTCACCCATGACCACGCTCATAGAAGTCACGCATCAACTGGGAATGCTATGCAAGGAGTTGAAGAAGGTGATGAAAGGGAACGTGAATGTGAGGCGAATGACAATGTAGTTGAAAATGAGAGTGAACAGTCATCAATGAGTTCCAGGCAGGAGGGGGCAAACATAACGACTACCATACCAGAAGCTCCAGCATCGTTGACAGATACCGATAGAGTGTGTGCCACTGGATCAGTGAGTGCTTCTAATCAACCACCACGGGGAAGTGTGCAACGAAAAGTGTCTCACATCTATTTCAAAGGAGCAGGAGTTCAACGGCCCGAACCGGAAAGTGATCCAGAAAGTCCCCGTGAACCCCTCAGCGCTGGAGTAACATCCCCTATTCAGAGCATTGTCCAGTGGTTCGAGGGGAAAAAGGAGGACTCTAATTCACAAATAACCCATACTTACTACAAGGGATCTCAAGTTCGACATCCGAAGAGACCGGACGCTCCACCAAATCTACCGCATGCCACCTTATTTTACGAAGATGCATCATCCCTAAGACTGTCTTAAGACACTGGGACGATGTGTGCGTTTGGTATGGCCGAGTTGACCTCAGGTTAATGGGTTATTATAATCAGAGAGAGAAGAAAAAATATGGGACATGTATGCATCAGACACTTTCAGTGCTGCTTACAACTATTACTTAGAATATTGAACAAGGATTCAGACTTCAAACGAAGCGTGTTAGAAACGACGAGTGAATTTATTGCAATAACACTCTACTGTTTAAATCACCATTTAAAAATAATGAATATCTAACGGATTTAACCAAACACTATGAAAGTTTCCCTTAAATCAGGGCTTAAATGTTAAATAGGTAATGCGATTTAAATTCCTTTTCACGAAAAAGTGATATCAGTTAAGGCCACATTGATTATGGATAAAAAGATGAAGCGATGAGATCATTTCTTATTTTCGTTTACGAAATATTGTAGAACATATGTTTTGGGGTCGAATTTCAAAAATAATCGCACTCCATCCCTTCAGTGTCATCATTACAGGGTCATTGCAACATTACAGTACTTTTTTTTTTCTAGAAGGAAAGAGGAAATGAATATTTATATCATTTGACTTCTTAATAGAAGAAAGTAATTCTGGAAGGCTTGTGTTCACTTTCAGTACAACATGTCGGGTTTATATTTATATTGATATAATATAGACAACATATAAATAGATATGATATAATAAAATGCATGAATAAATATATCAATAAAATAAATATAAATTTATATGAATAACGTTTCTGTCTTGCAATTGTGAGCATCTTAAAGAAACTCTAACTTTTGCTGTGATGACATATAAACTATATGTCGTGTAAATACATGTATAGACCATATTGATGTGTATGCGTCGTGAAAGACGACGCTTTAATATTACAGTATTCCAAGTGTCTCAGAGAACTTGTTTAATAGAAAACGTGTATGCAGTATACTGATCACAATAACAGCGTTGCAAATGGGAAAATGTAAGCAAAAAGAGAAAAATGTTGTAATATACCAAATCTCTCTCATTTTTCTCTCAATACACGCGTTTTATGAGCGACTTCATTTTCACGATTTGGTAAATTTTCTTTTAGCTTTGCTGAAAAAAAAAAGACGGAAAAGTTATTTTTAAGTGAGCAAAGACAAAGAGCTGGGATCCCTTGATTTCATGTGAAATTAAAATAAAACGAAAGCCACCATAGAAATCACAACATGTTTTCCTATAAATTTCTCTGACCACACAAATCCTGTGATGACCTAGATGGAATGTTCCACCAAAGGTGCGGATTTCTATCCCCTTGCTAATACGGTCATGACACCACCCCCCTCAAAGAACTTTATGTGGTAGACAGAAGTCGTATGAAAACTACCATCAATTTGAATATTAGCGTTATTAGTACCATCAGTATTCATAAACGGATATGCAACGAAGCAGAACAAAACCAAAGGCAAACGTGAAGACCACAAAGCGGTCAGAGTGTTATCTTCTGCAATCTAAGAGCAATACCGGGTATAGTACTTTGCAAACGCAGCTCTAAACGCTATGACATAAGGAATGGCGCCCTCACACGCCACGTCATGTTGTTCCTATGACTGTCTTCTTGGTCTCATGTAGTCTAATGGTCCTGTAGTTGTGTTTTGTTCCACACACTCTTTGCGATATTAAGTACTCTGACAATCATTGCAAGAGGTGTTGTATCAGTATACCCCGAGATGCGATGTCATATCTTTTGCTATTTATGTTACTGTGAACGCATCAGTCAAACAAAATCAAGCACAGTATTATTTTGCAACATAGAACATAATGGAAAGATGTAGAGTTTCATAAAGCAAAAGGAGTTGACATACACTGTAGAGTAGGCTACAGATTTCTCAACTTTAATGTGATTTGCAAGTGAGTATCTGTGTGTGTGCGTGCGTGTGTGCGAGTGAGTATGTATGTATGTGCGCATGCGCGCACGCGCGTGTGTGTGTCCACGTTTCATGCATATGCCATGAGCATGATAACAAGTTTACAGCTTACAACAAATTCATGTGTGTGCCCTGTCTTACTACGTCCAGATCTTCTCCAAAGATGTTCTGCTGCATTCTACAATGACATATTGCAAGTTTTAACAGCAAAGTGTGATTGTACATGTATTCCATTAATGGTTGAATGTGTACATTGCAAAATTCTGTCTTTGTTGAGTTCATAGACATGGTGACGTATGTACAATGTACAAATATGTAAATAATGCCTTATAAATTATTTTTAATTAAGTTTGTTGTAATATTGTTACCGTCCTTGAATTTTTATTTGCAGCTGCTGTTTTTATTATATGTATATGTGACAACACCTTGCTCAATCTATGCCTTGTGTCTGAAACAAATAATGACAGGAAAAATCTTTGACAAATAAAGAAATTCTATCTGATTAGAAAACTAGATTGGATATGCATATTGTGTGTTTTTGTTTTTGTGATTGATATGTGCAGTATGATAATGTCAGATGTTACAATATCAGAGGAAAATGAAAGAATTTGCAAATTTGTACAGATGTGAGAGATTAATGGTAGATATAGAAACGTCATATTTAAAGTCAGAGGTACAAATGACGGAAATATAATCAAGAGCCCCTCTACTTCACAGCACTTAGTGATGAAGGAAAATACCAAAAATATGACACTTAAATACTCAAATCTATTTTACAGGACTGCTATTTGCAGTATGTTATCTCGATCCCTACCGCAGTTACCTGTGATATTTTCATTTCTGACCAATGCCCCTGTTTGGGATTAAAGACAATACTTCAACGTAACCTCCATGTTGAAAGCATTTTTTTTTTTTTTTGCAGTTAAGTAGAAAACAGAAGGTAAAATAAAAATGATTGGCCCGGTAACATTACGCAGTGTCCAGACAGTAAGAAAATTGTAATCTAAAAAAAAAAAAAAAAATTCCTGGTTATCGAATAAATCATGATATCTCAGGCCACCTTCTTACCAGTTCCCTACGCAAAACAATTACAATACACTACTGAACGCTGACGAGCGGGGGAAAGTAATTTTAGGCCATGATATTAGCAAAATAAAAGACTCTTCACGTTACAACTCTCAGCCAATCATTTTGTTAGGATCCATATAAGATTATTGTATTGATTAGCAATGCCCGTTTTAGTTAACACCGGTCACCGATACACACAACTTACACACAACTTCAACATACATCTGAGCCGAAAAGTAATAGGGAAATCAGACCGTAGTCGCTTTCTGCTACACTTGTATTATGTGTGCGTGCGAACGTTAGCATACAAAAATATAATTTGTTAGGTAAAGCCCTTATGTACTTCCGTCGACAACCTGCAGCTCTCTTTCAATGCAGCGCTGGATTCACACTTCAGATTTTGAAACTTGTAATTTGAAACTTGGGTATGGGCATCGAAAGCTCACGATGTGAGCTCACAGAAGAGTTCTGTGTGTGAGCTCCGCGTGTGTGGTTGATTGGCAGGATATAAAGAATCTCACCACGCATCGTATAGTCACAGTTTCGAATCTTATACCCTTTTTAAAAACTCGATTATGCGGATAATATCCGCATTACTTGGTCGTCGAACTGGAATAATACCAGAGTGATCTGCATAATTTCGAAAATTCAAATCGTGAATTCAAAAGTAACGCAGATTATTCTCAAGATGCGACCAAAACGTTACCTTTTTGCCCACTCGCAAATTCATCACACTATCGGAAGGGGTGTAATGCTTCTACCACTACAAATCAGTTCAGTTCAATTTTTTTTTTCATTTGCGACTAAAATAATTATACTTATCATTTTCTTACTTGATAGAGAAACTGTAAGATGAACAGAGTATGTATATACAACACTAATGAAACTTTATAGTAATTTTACATCGTAATGAATACTGAATTGATCAAAATTAAGTGAACAATATGCGATGCGAGAAAAAAGAGGGAGTCACTGACAAGACAATGTTTGTAGGAACCCTCTGGAGAAAAAGATCAGTAAAAAGAAATATGTTCAAACAAAGAAATGAATAATAAAAAGGTTCGGAAGACAAATAACATTTTTTTTTTCACAATTTTTCATGTATGTTACATATGAAATTCGAAAAAAAAAAAGTTTTGTTTTAGCTGATACAAGTAATTATATGCATGTCCCCATACCAAGATATATCATAGATAACATTTGTTATTTTTTTTATTTTGGGTGGTTTGAAGATAAGTTTTGTATTCATACAGCTGAAATAGGAGATTTTTGTCATTTCTGTATTATGAAATGTATAAGATATTGCGAGAGCATGACATCGTCAACGGCATTTGAATATTCATAAGGACAAGTCAAGAAATGTTTACGGAAAAAAGGGAAAATTCAAATGTCATATCTTCCTTTTTGTATGGTTCTGCAGGAAATAATTTTCTCTTCAATTTGAAGTTTATTTAGTTTTAGGGTGGATTTCCTCTTTAAGCGAAATTGATTTTCAAATAGATTCTTGCATAGAACACAGTAAAGTATGTGAAAAAATGAAGAAAAAAAAAAGCATAACTAAATTGCATTCCTTCCCTTTGCAACTCGTTACTGCTACACTGTAAGATAAACATATCCTAATTCATGCCCAATGCTGTTTACGGTACAAATTCAGTAGTTTTGTCATTCGTTTGTTGTTGCTTTCTACTAATGTTCCTTTTGGTGAAGCAACCTACCAGTTGCTGACTAGGAACATTAGAATGTTCAACCGAGAACCGACACTTTCCCTATTAAAACAGAACAGTATCTTTAAAAGTCTTGTGTCATGTTGTTGTATAGCATTGACAGGTTTGAGAGGGAATGAAGTGCCTGAGAACGTTTTCCTCTATGATTTTTTTTTTCTGGGGGGTGAGTTGGGATGGCATTGTAAAGCAAATCACGAGAGAGTGTGTAAGAGAGAGACAAAAAATGTATATATATATATGTATATGTATATGTATATGAATAAAAATTATGTATATATATATATATATATATGTATATATATTTATATAAATTATGTATATATATATATAGCGAGAAAGAGACAGAAGAGAGAGAGGGAGAGAGAGAGAGAGAGAGAGGAGGGAGAGATGGAAAGAGAGGGAGAGACATGTAGGTAAAAGTTGAATTCTCTCTGTCAATCAAAGACCGAAAGTTTTCTCAACGCTGCCGCAGTGTTTGCAAACATTCTTTTGCACTTCCATTGTGTGAAGAATAGGTGGTAACAAAGAGAAGCTTCGTGATCTACTTAGGACTGAAGTGAGTGTTTTTCCTCTACTAAGGTGACCAATGAGTGTTTTTCTCTTCTGAGGTGACCAAGATATTCGAGAATATTGAGAACGAGTCACTCCAACCAACAGATCAGGTAATGAATTCTCCTGCATATACTTTAAAGACAAAATCATCTTATCCCACAGTGACTCCAACAGATGCCTGCAGTTCGTGATTTAAAAGACTTCGCGGCAATGATGATATTAGACTGGTAACATACCTCAGCATTAGTACGGAAGAGGAAATAAAGCTGATATTTTTTCCCACGAAGCGAGGTAAACACGAAAGGAATGAATACGAAGTTTCCCTTCCTTAGCTGAAAGATGGCATTTCCAACATATCCTTTTCTCTCGTGGTCAGGCATCAATTGATATCCTCGTCATCACTGAAATCATCCTTGGCGAGATCCTCTCCGTTTTTGGCAACTCGTGACGAAGAACTGTCACTAAAACACCCCCTAAATCATGACTTTTTGTCCGGTAGTTAGTCACAAAAGACGGGGGCAAGATATCATGTTAATGATGAACAATGGCATAGTGTGATGCAAACTAGCTTATATCATTGCGATGGCTCACAGGAAAGTACGGGGCAGGAAATTACTTGGAATTCTGTATTTAGTCATAACACTAAAATTACTTAGGCAGATATTCGGAACAGACCTTACAATTGTACTTTGTATGACCGACATAGAGAATAAAACCTAACTATCCCTAGTGCACATCAATTTATCAGCTTAATTCTAGCAATATCATTCTGATTATTCAAGGTCTTCATTATGTATGGATGAATGAATAATCAATTTACAACACGTCATAATCAACACATATACAAAATTAAATGTATGATGCATGGAGAGAAACGTTAAAAACGTATGAAATGACGTACAAAATATATGAACCATCCTTTAATCCTCCTTACACGTACCTTTTGAGTGTTTCGAAACTAAGGTCTGTTCCGAATATTTTGCCCAAGTGATTTTCGTGTTATGATTAGCGACAAAAACTAAATACAGACTTCTCAGTAATTTCCTGCCTAGTGCTTTCCCGTGAGCCATCACAAATTTATATAAGCTAATTTCCATCCCCTATACCATTGTTCATCATTAACAAGATATCTTGCCCCCGTCTTTGGTGACTGACTACCGGAAAAAAAAATCATGATTTTCTCTTAAAGCAGGTGTTTTAGTGACAGTTCTCCGCCACGAGTTGCTAAAACTGGAGAGCATCTCGCAAAGGATGATTTCAGTGATGAGGAGGATATCAATTGATGTCTGACCACGAGAGAGGAGGATATGTTGGAAATGCTATCTTTCAGCCAAGCGAGGAGGAGAAAGAGCGGTATCAACATGAAGGGCTGTGTTGTATTCATCGTGTCGCTCTTCATCTTGCAGGTTCGAGGAGAAGCCTGCAAAGGTAATTTACTTGTTTGTTTGTTTGTATGTTTTCTTCGTTTGGTTTTACTTCTGCATTTTTCATCATTTCAATTCAAAATAACATCATTAATTATTCTTTTAAAAATATTTCAATACAAAATAGTATCATTGATAATATTTTTCAACATTACGGGCAACAGGATATACAGTGTAAATATAACTTCCAAATCTATTATCAACGATGATTATCGACTTCAAATAAATTGCTCATGAAGAGAAAAAAAAATGCGTCAGACCACATAATAGTAAGCGCATTATACTTGGAATGATAGTGGCCCGAGAAGTGGTATTGGAGAGAGAGAGAGAGAGAGAGAAATAAAAAGGAGTGCTCGTATTAGCACGAACGCACTGAAACAGCAGCATTTCCAGAGATAAGTACATTATACATACACATGTATGTAAACTTAATGTCCTTCTCCTCTTTTACGATTAAAACAAATAAATGTGTGCGTGTGGTTTTTTTTTCTTTGATAGCGAAACCCATGCTATTTGTAGGCACATGTTGTTTTGTTTCCTTTTATTCGTGTTCCTAGAAGCGAGTATCATGAAACATACGTAACATCAATTGTTTGTATACAAGATATTATGCATCATCTCCATTCTTCATCATGAGACTGGTAATATATAGTACATCGTTTTATTTTCTCTTATACGTAGAAGACACCAGACTGGGTGAAAATGAAAGAGAAAAGGTCATGTCTCCTTCGACAAGCAACTGCTGGAAAGTTTTCGCACCAGCCAGCCATCGAGTTCGCATACACTTTTCTAGATTCAATTTGACCAAGGGGTACGACTTCCTAGAAATAGGGGACTTGTGGGATTCCTATATTCACCCGGACAGCCGGCTAGCTAAATTTGGGTGAGTTGATGTCTCAAACGACTTTTTGAGAGGCAGAAACGAATGCCTCTTCTCGGGAAGCTGAGTTATTAAACCCGTCAGAAATGTCATGCGTAACCAGTTACATTTAAACTGATGAGTACGTGCTTATGAGAAGAGTTTTTCGAGATGGTTTATGAAAGAGAGACACTACAGTTTGATGTACCTCTTTTCTTCAACCGTTTAACCTGTAGGGTATATTGCGGATTCCCCCCCCCAAAAAAAAAAAAAAAAAAAAATCCTCCTGCCGCCTTTGAACTCCACTGCATTTATTATCGCAATATATATCGGTATAAGATGAATATGTGTAATGTGATGGAACTGATCATACTGATTGGAACTGATAATTCTTTATTGGTTGATTACTGGACGTGCACTGGTCTTACACTCGAGACTCGGTGAACATTACCATCACATTTAGATAATTTCATTTGACATTGAGATGATACACATTCTGTTAAAAAAAAAATCAATAAACAAAACACAAGATATGCAGTGGATCATAACCGGAAAATGTGTCTACATAATAGGTCTACATAACCGACTAATTCTAACAGGATGTGAAACATGAATGAACCGCATAAACAGAACTTGTATTTAAAACCGAGGGTCTACAGGGAAGAAAATGGGAATACGACTTTCAATAACGATGGGACACAAATCAAGTTAATAAATAAGGAGGCCCTACATAATTATTTAGAAACTAAAACGAAAATGAAAAAGGGCGGAAATATATTAAGGGAGTGTCAAGAGAAGAAAAAAATTGAGGGAGAAAAGAAATTGTAAGTATACATGTATGAGAAACATGCATACACGTCACAATTATTTGTATCGAATTTGTGTTAAGAGAATGGTTACGATATGTTAGACTATTCTATGAAACCAAACGTACATTTCAGGTAAAACTGTCACACTATAGAAAGGATGATTTATATAACAAGTCTGTTCATTTGTGATATCTAATTCTAATCAGGCAACCCTAAGGGGTCATCCCATGAGTCATACAGCCCCCGAGTTTGACTTTGAAAAAAGTTCCATGAGTCATAATACGACCCACGAGTCGTACAGCCCATGATTTCGACATTACAACACGGCGATTATTGTGATCATGATCCTTGTTTGCTTAGTGTTGAACTCATGGGTTGTATGACTCGTAGGATGTATAACTCGTGGGCTGCATGACTCACGGGCAGTACGACTCGTAGGCTGTATTTGATTCGTGGGTGTCGAACTCGTGACGTCCACCCACTTATAATCATTAATGTGTTAATATAAGTGTTTGCTTGAAAACAAACAAGTAGGAAAGTTAATTATGTCATCAGAAACATCATTCCAAAATTTCGGTCCGGGGAATACAATTGTTTGTTTGTTTGTTTGTTTTTTGCTAAAAGTGCAGAAGATATAATTATAAGAAGATGAATAATCCTGTTTCTCACAGGGTTAAAATGAATTACATCGTTCTTCTGGAACATGTGCATAAATATGTCTGGGAAGTCAGATTAACCAAATATGCACAAAATCAGAAAAAACAAAACAAAATGTGAGCAGGAAACACGAACTTTAATCTTCTAAAGTGTGTTGCCGATCTGAGAATCACTTATGTGCCCAGGAACCAAGCGGTTTCGTACAGCGAATTCTGGAATCGGATGTATCTATCAATTAAAGAACGACAAAAATTCTTACTGAAAGATTTTTTTTTCCTGGACTTTGCGATGCACTAACAATGAATAGTAAAGTTGTAATAAAAAGAAACTATATTAGTTCACAAAAAAAAATGTGATTTATGCCAGTTAATTTGTTAATGTTACAGATGCACTTGATTAAAGATTGAAAAAGAAATATCTAAGCACAACAAATGCCTTTGCATAAATTAGTACGTGCTATTGTGTAGCTTTTTTTGATGATAGTCAGATGCCTAAATTGAGGAAATGTAAGTTATTAGTAAACACACTATAACATTAGCTATGTAGTTACCATTCTTTTCTTTTTCTTCTTCTTTTTTATTTGCATAATCATCATCTTTTCGTCTCTGTCTTTTACTGTTCACATTTAGACATCTTCAGTCCTCGTCCTATGAAACCTGTAATAAAGAATTCATCGCAATTATGTACTAACTTACGGCTTTCTTTTTTTTTTTGGTGCCAAGACTAACACTTTGCCCTAACTCTACATCTTTTGTCTTTACAGTGGGGATCAACTGCCTAGTGATGTCGTATCCATTAGCCATGGGGCATGGCTTCGACTTAGCGTGCAGTCAAGAAGCTACTTTCATCATAGTCCCGATATCCATATCAATATAAGTTTTGAATCGGCAACAGGTAAGGGCAGGACACATTAGTCAAACAATATGCTTTCGATGTATGTATGAGTCACTGTGCGTCCTACCATCGCATGAACCATTTCAGTTACAATCTGAGCAGGTGCAGATCAAAAGTTATTACACACATGTTCTTGACATTAACTCAAAATTGTCTTGTATTAGAAAACTGTATAGGTCTCCATGCGGGTCATAACGGAATGTACAGATGAATGTGTATTCTTCTATTACTGCATAATAGCACGTATAGGCACGATGAGATAGGTCCTACATGTAAATTACCATTTTCTGCTTTGCTGTTTTCCATTGTTTTCAACTTCCATCCTTTTGTCCTTGTCCTTTCTGTCTTCCATATTTGAAAAGCCTGTGGTATAGAAGTCTTACAGCTCATTGGAAACTGCAAACTGTAGCATCTTTTATGATCTCGTGGCTTAGGCTTATGTGCCACATCACGCGACTTGTTTGAGACTAATTTACTACGGTGGGAAATGGGTGCTCATCACGAGCTTGACACCCACGAATCATACAGCCCACGAGTCATACAGCCCACGAGTCATACAGCCCACGAGACATATAGCCCACGAGTCATACAGCCCACGAGTCATACAGCCCACGAGTCATACAGCCCACGAGTCATACAGTCCATGAGTCACCCAGCCCAGAGTTACAAAGCCCATGAGTCAACCAGCCCGGTGCCAGGTAAAAATGGCAGAGGTAAAAAATGGCAGAGATAAAAATGGGAGGGGTAAAAATGGCAGGGGTGAAAATGGCAGAGGTAAAAATGGCAGAGGTAAAAATGGCAGAGGTAAAAATGGCAGAGGTAAAAATGTCAGAGGTAATAATGTCAGAGGTAAAAATGTAAGAGGTAATGTCAGACTTAAAAATGTCAGAAGTAATGAGAGCGATTTCGTTAAAGGTAAACGTATGAAGAGGTTTTGAATAATAACCTAGCCAGAGCAAACTGTATTTATCGAATTATCAAATCCAAACTGCAGATTTGAAGAATATTTATGGAATTATGTTTTACAAAAATTAGAGCACTCTCATTATTTTGAGTTTGATTCAAGTGCAGTGGCGTAATTTGTCTGCTCAGAGGAATATTAAACCAGCTAAGAGCCTAGCAGGCCTATGGGAAATTTTTCATTATTAGCACTACTATCATTTATTATATCCCTCATGTAAAGCTTCTTGCCATAGGATTGTACAGAGCACGAACATGGTGTAGTTTTACTAGCTAGCTACGAGCAGCTGGATGCGGTGCAATTGGTTACTAGCCAGCGTGATATACATGTAGTACTTTTGGGAATCCACGATCTGCACCCAATCGTGATCGTGTGATCGATATCGACATTTCTCACTTAAGAATGTACGCAGTGCGCGTAGTAGCGATACTTTTGAGCGACAGTCCTGTGCGTGGCTTGTAGCTAGCGCTAGTAGCGCTTTGCGCGACGGCATTACAGAAATCTGTGGTGCGATGGCGTGTGTGTGTGTATTCGTTAGTGTGAACAATGCAGTTCAGCTCAATTGACAAAGTGACTGCTTCAAGTAACGGAGGAATGATTGCAGCAGAAGGACACCATATCAGACCAGGTACGAATTAGGAATAAACTAAAAGCGATTTTGAAGATGATCTGGGTAACCAAGCCGCTTTAGACCTACTTCTAACGTAGTCCTGGACCTCCTCGATCTTTCGGAGTTTTGCACGCTGTAGTGTAGCTCGTGTGTAGGAATCAACAACGGTGTTGTTCGCTACGCGCTGCACGCACTGCTGCTGCACTGCTACGGCCTAATGTTAGATTTAACGTTCAGGAAACCTGCAAATTTTTCCAAAAGGGAACCGTCATCACTCTAGTAAAATGCTCGAGAGGGATATAAAACAAATATCGACTGCTTTCTTTCGGGCCATGGTAAAACTATTTCTCAACAGTGCCATGTCCCTCGACTTCGTCTCGGGACATAGCACTGTTGAGAAATCACCTCGGTGCAAATAGTTTTACCCTCTCCCTCTGCAACAGTCGATATTTGTATATCATTATAAGGTGGTTCCAACAATGCTGCAAACCCCTTAAACAGTTTAATCCTACGTTGTTTCGCCCAATGAAGTTATCACACACACACACACCACACACACACACACACACACACATACACACACGCACGAACCCACTTTTGGTATAAACATATACTTCTATACGCACATATACATACTCTCACATACACACTCTTACACAAACGAATTCCGCTCACGTCCAGGCGAGTATAATGTCACTATTTTTCATTTTTTTGAATTGTTTAGTGTAAAGAAGTGAAGGAGACAGAGTCGAAGCAAACCGCAATTTTTCATCTGTTCTATGTTATTTTCTCACATTCAGGTTTCGTAGGAGCCTATTTATCTCACAAGGCCTGATCACGACATAATGTAGTAAAATACAAAACGCAAAAAACAAACTACAGCAGATGTATCGGCAGACATAAATAAGCTCTTGCAAAATATTTTATTACATTGTTCAAGTATCACATGGCGCAAAAACAAATATCTCGAAGTTTAATGAACACTTTGGGGGTCACTTTACAAACTTATGCCTATTAAAACTGGAGACGAACTTTAGCAATAGACTGTTCTAGTGAGAGTAAAAACCGATAGTTTGCCGTGGGATTTCTTTCAATTATAGTGGAACGAATCCGCAGGCGAAAAAAAGTAAATGTTTGATGCCTTTCAAACTTTGCTGTTGCTCCAAAGTCAGATTCCATTATGTTTAACGTAGTAAATTTATCAACATGGTATCCTGCTAAAGATTGGTAGATTCAGCCTCCGAAAATGACGTTGTTCCCTCGTTATACAACAACAATAAGAAAACTTCACAAAAAAGTAATACGAATCAAACTAGGTCATAATCATAATTATGTAGTATAGGTTCTGAAGTTTATAGTAGAGTATTTAGTGATACCCCTATATATATATATATATATATATATATATATATATATATATATACATATATATACATATATATATATATAACTTTTTCGTGTAATTAATGATTTGTTTAACCCCTAATTTGGGGGGAAATGGGACATCAAGCGCTGAGACAACCTGGAGAGAAACTGGATAACCATCATGACCAAAGTAGGATTTACATGTGCCGCGGGGAGAAATGTAACAGTGCCCTATCAAATTTCTCCCAGTGGTAACAGAAACAGTAAAAGATCCCTGCCAATTTTTCATACCTGCATGTCTGTTATCGAGTAATTTTATTTTCAGAAGTTTCACACTTATTAAAATACCTATTAACATAGTATAGGACCTACCAGATCTATAGTAAGTTTGATGGTTTTTTTTTTTTTGCGGTTAATATGTCCATTTTCAGGTGTACCGAGGCTCATCTTTTCACTGATATAATTCGATTGTTGACTGGCCAAGTATTTTTCAAGTTACATGAGTGTCCCATATTTCTCCCCGTTTCCCATTTCTCCCCGGTCTCCCCCGTGCTTTATTCCAGGAGAAGGCACGAAAAGCGGGTATTACGAGAAAGGTGTCAGAAACATGAAGAAAAAATATATGTCACTTTTACCTCGTCCTCTTGCATTTCTACGACTAAATTTTTATCAATGACGTTTTTATCTCTGGCATTTTGACCCAGTGGTCATTTCGACCACTGACAACTTTACCTCTGACATTTTTACATCTGCCATTTTTACCTCTGCCATTTTTACCTCTGACATAATTACCTCTGCCATTTCTATCCCTGCCATTTTTACCTCTGCCATTTTACCTCTGCCATTTTTACCTCTGCCATTTTTACCTCTGCCATTTTAACCTCTGCCATTATTACACCGAACCGAGTTTGACACTAAGCAAATAGGTCCCATGAGTCCGACACAAGGCAAACAACGCCCACGAGATCGACACTGGGCAAAAGGTTTTCTTAGTGTCGAACTCTTGGACCTTATTTGCTTAGTGTCAAACTCATGGGCTATATGACTCGTGGACTGTACGACTTATGGACTTTTTCTTCGATGTCGAACTCTTGGGCTGTATATGACTTGTGGGTGTTGGGCTCGTGGGAACACCCCTAGTAAACGCCCATGGGGCAAGCGGTAAGTGCTAAACCAAGTAGTCAACCATTCGGTCTTTTCGAATTTGGATCTTTCTCATTTCGCTTAAAAATGCATTGATGTGTAACTCAAACTAAAGAATAGAATACATGCTTCATTTCTTTCTGCGTACTACGCGTTATGGTAGCATAGAGTCCTTACCATATCTTTTCAGCCTGTCCTTTCGACATGGAAGAGTATTATGACCTTGTCCAGCGCCTCAAACTTACGCCATTTTCCCTACTCGATGAATCTGTTTAAAAACACACATACACACAAACTGACAATCCTTTGATGCATTTGTTGGTACAGAAGTGGACATTGAGTTGAAAAGCAGCAACCCGCAAGAAGTCATCAACAAAACCTCATATCGCGACAACGAGTATCTTTACTGGTTTGTGGAAGCTCCGTCCACTTACACAATCCTTTTCACCGTCCAGTCCCTCTACTTAGAGCATGAGTTCGACATCGTATACTTTGGGAATGAGTTCGGTGTCCCTTTCCGGTCCAAGGAATGGTGTCAGCTGACTGGTTCACACGGAGAAAAGCATTTCCAGTCGAACTCGAACCACCTCGTCATTATATTTACTGCAGATGCTACCAAGCAGAAAACTGGATTTCAGTTTTCCTTGGAAGCGTTGCCGGAGAGTAATGCGACTGTAGAACCAAGCGCCTCATGTTTTTCTCATCAAAGTCCGACAGAGATCTACGAAACTACAAGTGAGTGTGAACAACTTTATGATAAATATTCTATGTAAACGTATAATGTTGCCAAACAGAAAAAAAAATGGATGAGATTCACGTGGTCCCTCAAGTGCCTTGTAAATAACCTATCAAGGATAAGCAGAGCCCTCACAATCTTTGTGGAATGGGCCATCGTTTCAGGCTACGCACACCTACAGTACTTCAAAGTTGCCATCTACTCCCCATGTTCAGGAATGGACATGTTCAGATCATATGAACAATCTTTCGTGATGTTTGGATATGAATAGGAAAGTATCATCATCTGAAAAAAAAATCTGTGACGGAAACTTGGTATATTCATCTAGACTTTAATCTCAAGTTTAAGTTGAGTTGTCCAAGTTGATTTTATTTCATTTCCAACAAATTAAATGAAAATATTTGCGTACACAAATAATGGCACAATATCAGTTCAACAATGTGATGAACATAATAACATGTAATAAAGACACAGGTAAATTATTAACAGAAACATAAAATGAATGCTATATCATTTTAGTAAACTCAGAAACAAAATTGTTGGAAATGAAGGGAACTGCTAAAAAGCAGATCTTGTAGTTTGCAGTCCCCTCATAAAAAAGGGGAAAAAATCAGATTGCACAAAATAAGACAGGACAATTTGCCTAAGAGATAGAAAAAAAAAACCCAGACAGAGTAGTACACACATACATGCACACACAAGGACACACATCTACAATCACGAAGGTTGATTAACAATCATAGCAGGAAGATATTAAATATTTCTTCCCCTCCAGATTGGAAGGAATCAAACACAAATCGCATTTATTATCAAACATTAAGGACAAGCGAAAAGAGTTCTGCAATTATTGGCAGGTGAATTTATCCATTGTACTTATTCTGTCACAAAATCGATGTGTTGCGATTAGGTATAGTATCTATGCCTTTTCCTCGATTTTTTTTCAGCGTTTGCACATCTTCATCTGGATCCTGCAACAGGTAGTTCTACCAGCCATCCACGTGTATCGGATATGCAAGCTATGCGAGCCCATCCAGTCCGGCACACCACTTCGCTCCGCATCGTCATCGTAGGGGTGGTAGCTGCTGTTCTAGCCATCTTCGCCGCTTTTAACGTCTTGGCGATTGTTTGTGGTACAAGGAAATATCGACGCAAGCAACCACAAGCATCCAGCAATTCTTACCTCAGTGACAACTTTTCTTCCGAAGATTCTGACTTTTCCGTAAGTGGACAATGTTTCCAAACGCAAGACCTATCATAATCTGTGGGATTTTAAGTAACGGTTCAGTGGAATCCCCTCCCATATATTATTGTCACAGAATATGGTTAAAAGGATGGTATTCATAAAGTCATTGCCTGAGATGAGGATCCAGCTTTTAACTTTGTGTGAGATGCTTGGAAATCAATTTATGAAATGTTTAGGATTGCACAATTTCAAGAGAAATTCAAAATTCATATGATAAAATCGGTTTTGAAATGGTTGAGATATCCAAAAACAAACAAAAACAAAGCAAGCCTGATAAAATAATTTATGGGTCACACTTCTATTGGCATTGCTTTATTTGGGATATCTAAGCAATCTGAAAACCGATTTTCATCAAATAAAGTTTGAATTCTTCTCAGAATTATGTGTGCTCTTTATCTCACAAAACAATTGGAAACCTGAAGTCCAATCTCAACCAAAACCATACCATCCACTTAAAGGTTAGGACCTCAAAAGAGACTTTCGAAATGACATTTTGTGTTAATGATCTCATGTTTTTTGCTTCCTGTTTCCTTCCACAGACAAGTTTTTCCAGCGGATCTATGATTCTCCATGATTCAAGCGAAGACCTGTCTGACTCTCGCTCTCAGGGGCCATCCACTCCTTTCGAAAGAGGGATGGCTACAGGGTCAGAACATTCGATTATGTCGTCACAGACAAGGAGTCCGTTCGTGATGAATCAACCGCAGGGTTCCCTTCCCTCTGGAAGTTCCGAGAATCTATTGACAGGATCGCAAGTTCACACTCAATATCCCGAAGTAAACGACTCCTCGACATTAGGAGGATACTCTGATGACGAAATCGGCGTAGCTAATGGACCAGCAGTGACGAGAAAAGTACGGCATTCCTATTTCCCGGGTTTCGATTGTTCCTCGATGAGCCCTCATGGACCAGGGACAATGGTGTGTCCATTGCACACGAAAAATTGTGACAGCGATATTACGGCAAGTCAGACAAGCCCAATGACCGATGATAACTCTGTGCAGGATGAGGGCCATCGAAGGGATCCTGATATCGACTCCTATGTTGCTCTCCGCTGCGGTGACCGAAAAGCAGGAGTCGAGGAAATATGTCCCGTTTATTCCATGCCCAACAAAGAGACAAAGAAAGATTTCGGGAATACACCATCGTCAAGAAATGTGTACTTGGATATGCAGTCCGAAAAGAATGATACGCTCTCTCAAAAAGCCATGGACCACGGAAGAGCCATGGAAGCCTTGAATCCATGCTACAGAGTGCCATTTGAACCCAGAAGATTATCCCCTAACAGCATGGCACAGTCCCGCCATCTTCCCGACCTGATAGGGTCTGTTCAATCTTTGGTCGAGGCAACACCAGCAAGAGAGCAGACGAATGTAACACGCTTTACTCATTCCGCTTTTTCTCCCTTCGGACAACCTCCTCTGGGGGAGAACCAGAAAAGGTCAAAAATCACTCATACCTACTTCCGGGGAGCTGGTTTCAACCAGCTCAGGGCAATCTCCACTCCTTCGGTTCCCGCAGAGTGCATTTATGATGAAGCAAAATCAGATTTCAAACTTTCAGTTGAAGATTATTTTGAAGCTCTTGGAGACGTTGTTCAAGACTTACAAACAGCAGAATTATCCCCGGCAGTTATTCAGACTTCTGGAGAGTACGTAACTCCGTCTTCCTCGCTTGAGTCGTTGCCTAGCAACGGGAATATGAATGGGCGTAAAATACAGCACATCTACTTTGGTAAAGGGAAGGTTACGAATCAGTGTCACGAAGGGATTCCTACCATTACCCACGAATCTTTTTACGACGATGCAACGTCGCACCATCTCAGAGAGCAAACACCATCTCCTAACTCCATCGAGCCATCGGCGCCTCCAATGGACACTCCGGCAGACTTTGATGCACTTGAGCATCTGCCTGCAATCAAACTTAGGAATAAGTCGCCTATGAACTCATCACCAATAACAAATTCTTCTGTCAATCCGGACTATGTTAACGGAAAGACTGATGAGTCTACAGTACATCACATTTACTTTGGTGGAGTCGCGAATAGGCATTCTCCATCGGAAGAGGACTCAGATTTCGACGACACAACGTCTCCCGAATCACCATCGTACCGGCAGGGGAAAACAGCAGCAATTGTTCAAAAGTTTGAAACACTTAGATCTACAACGAGCTAGTTCATATGCCTGTAACTCAAATGAAGTTTTCAGCATCCATGAAACTGATCATAGAAAATATTTTGCCCGATCACAGGTGATTTTAGATACATTCATCGTTTGAAATCACCTTCCGCAAGAAATCTATAATATTTGACGTGTATCATAAATGTTATTAACATGATTTTTTTCATGGCCGTAACAATATTACTCACTGCGAGCAAATTGACCTCTGACTGATAAAGGTTAGTTCAGTCAGATGATAATTACCTAACGTGCTTCTGGTTACACTTTTTTTGTCATTAAAAAGAAAGAATAGACATACAAAGAGTGTATGTATATAGGTAGTTGCGCTGCAGAAGATGTTGTGTAAAGCGCTGTGAAACAACTAAAGAGGTTAAAAGAGCACTATGCAAATGCAATTATCTAATTGTGTGTTGTATATACTCCAGACAATATAATTATTGTAGATACTTGATTTTTTCAAATCATTACGCGGAAATGATATCTAGTATAAAGAGTAATTTGACACCGTATCAACGGCGTAAATTCGTGCTGAGGAGTGGGGGGGGGGGGGGATGATCGGCGATAGTCACCATTACCACGATTACAAGCCCAT
The DNA here is from genome assembly GCF_040938485.1 of Diadema antillarum. Lineage (NCBI taxonomy): Eukaryota > Metazoa > Echinodermata > Echinoidea > Diadematoida > Diadematidae > Diadema > Diadema antillarum. The sequence goes on from NW_027270902.1 coordinate 1,960,058, forward strand.
AACCGGACCGGCGCAGCCTTTTTTTTTGGGGGGGGGGGGGAGAGAAGCTTGCTGCCCCCCCCCCCCCACACACACACACATACTTTACAGGGACCGAATGTCCCACTCTCTTGCATAAAATATAAAGTGGGAGGGAAGTGACAGCAAAAAAAAAAGCGTTCGACACCCTCGACCACCACATACTGTTACGTAAACTGGAATGTTATGGTGTACGTGGTATTGCTCTTGATTGGTTCACCAATTACTTGACGAGTAGAAAACAGTACGTTGCGGTGGACGGTGTTAAATCCAGTTTTGGTAATCTTTGTTGTGGTGTCCCACAGGGATCAGTTCTGGGACTCCTTTTGTTTCTTGTTTATATTAATGACATTGTATCTTCTAATATAGTCAAGTTTTTATTATTTGCCGATGACACAACAATTCTCGTATCCCACAAAAATCTGAATGATCTTATAACAATAGTTAACGCAGAACTGGTTAATTTATATGAGTGGTTTAATTGTAACAAATTATTTTTGAATCTTGATAAGACCAAATATGTTTTGTTTAGAACAAGAAACAGAAAAATACCATGTAACCACCCAAATGTATGTATAGGAGGTCACGCTGTGTCAATGGTGGATAACATAAAATTTCTTGGTGTTGTATTAAACGAATATCTTTCCTGGAGGCCTCACATCAGTGCCATTTCACTCAAGATATCAAAAAGCCTTGGTGTTCTTAGAAGATTGAAGCACACTTTACCCCAAACTGTACTTAAAATATTGTATAATAGTATCATAATGCCACATTTGAATTATTGTAAAATTATCTGGGGTCATACATACAAAAGTCAACTTCGAAAAACAGAAATACTCCAAAAAAAGACAGTCAGAGTTATAACTAACTCTTGTGTTTATGCCCACATGAGCAACCTGTTTTCTCAGCTTCGTGTATTACCTATTACTGATTCGATATCATTTAATTCTTTAGTCTTTATGTATAAGCTTCGCTTCATTTGTATGATACCCGTCAGAGAAACTCACTGCGACAACCAAAGGTACGCATAACATTAGCCCTGAACTCATTCCAAGTAACATTCCCAAAACTATGGAATGCTCTTCCAGAAGATATAAAGCATAGTTCTACTTTATCACGATTTAAGAGATTGTCCTTTAATTTGCTCCTTCCGAGGGAAAATTGAAAAAAAAAATATTGTCATCCTAGTCACACTTGTACTCACATGAATGAAAATCATTGCTTGCGAGCACTACGTCTATAGTCCATCTATCGCTTTCGCTTATATACTCCCACCTTTCCAATCATACTCACCTTGTGGTCTACTCTTCTTTCACGCTCTCCTGGATTTTCGCTGTTGTTTTCCGTGGTATCTGTGCATATATATGTATTTATATATGCATGCTGTTTTTTTCCCTTTCCCATTCCCACCAAACCAAATGTACAACCTTGAAATGTATATTAATTCCTATGCTTGTTTGTTTTACATGTATATTAGTATTTAAGCATTACTGGGGCCCCTATTTATAAACACTGCTTCTCCTAGGGTTCCTACCATCGAGTTTAATTGTTTTCTGCTTTGTTTTTGTTTACTTTGTATATAGTTATGTATCTTAAATTTGTGTATCTTTTTTATTGTATACTCCTAAATTGATGGTGAATAGAACTGAACTGAACTGAACTGAAAATATGAAGACTTTTTGTTCTTGCTTTTGTTTGTTTGTTTGTTTGTTTGTTTGTTTGTTTGTTTGTTTTTTCTTGTCAGCCGACTTTCGGCGGAAAATCAGACCTTGAAAGTATGAAGACTTTTTTGTTGTTGTTTCTCTTGTATTTTGATTTTCCTTCTTCTTGACTGACAGGCGATATTGAACCCCCCCCCCCTTTCAAAAACGTATCGCATTCCTGAATAATTTCATTTCATTTCATTTCATTCATTTATTTATGCACGGCACATACTTCACATAATGCCCAAATAAATTCAATAAAATGGTAATATGGATCTCCATCTGTTTGTATGTAATAACTGAGTAGATCTTTTCCCGTAGCTATTAATATTGTATTTTTTCAATTTTCTTGATTTAAGTCAATACAGCAATCATCCCATGGGTATCGTTCCGTTTTAATGATGTTGGGTGGGGGAGGGACTTGGAGTTGGAATATCTGTGCGAGGGAGCGGGGGAAGGTGTGGGGGGGGGGGTGGGGGCGTATCCCCCCTCCCAAACGAGGAAGATTTTGCATTTTCATACCTAAAATTCAGCAATCTGGTGCACACTTTTGGTGAAAGTTTGGATTTTTTTCCTATCAATACTGTAAAAAAAATTTTTGGTTTCACCTAACTAAACACTTTTCTATGACAGTTTTAAAACAGTGCGACGCGTTGATATATTGAACATGTTTAGGAGCTAAACACATGCTGTGCTTATCTTCATCACACCCTAGGTGTTTATCACACACACACACATGTTTATGTTTTAAACGGTTCTGATGTTTAAAAACTAAACACCTGCTCTGTGCATAGACTAAACACCAAACGTCTACACCATAATCACCCACGGTGTTGAAATACTATAACACCGCACAGTCACATAATCACCCACACTGTTTAAGATCTAAACACAACCAAAAAATAAACATGACGAACTGTTTACGATGTAAACACTGAGACATGTTTATTCGCTGTGACAGATTAAAAACACTGCGACATGTTTATTTGCCATTTTAGTGTTTATTCTTAGAACACATGTCTGATTTTTTTAGATCGATCACAAAATTGCATACACTGAACATGTGACATGTTTACATATTAAACATGGCAATTTCTCAGTGTTTGTATGAGACATGTTTACACCTTATTCATGCTAAGTGTTTATATGAGACATGTTTACACATCATACATTCATAGATGCTAATTTCTAAGTGTTTACATGAGACATGTTACTCATCACACATGTTAATTTCCATGTGTTTAATATAAAGTGGCTTTTTCCACTTTTGCATGGAATGAAGCAAACGCATAACATTTTATAGAATTTACCCAGTATGTACGAAATCATCAGCACACTTACATCAGCATACGACATTCAACACCGAGCCCAGCACCTGCAACAGGAATTACGTCATAATTTTTGAGGTCAACTCCCAACACCGACGTGATTTCAAGTTCGGTTTTATCGCCGGTGCTAGTGCTGAGATAGCACTAGCACTAGCACCGAACTTGAAATCACTCAATGTAGTCAGTAGACAGTGCAGTGTACGTGTACAAAGCATCGAACGTCGTGCGATATGCCAAAATTGATACAATCAGATTTCTACTTCCTACATTTTTTCTCTCAAATTTCAGGGGTGGGGGATGATTGTACAGGCCATCCCCCCTCCATTTCAGGGGGGGGGGGGATTCATCCCCCCATCCCCCCGGGATTTACGCCCATGCTTCGTATACATACTATAGACTATGGCGATGCTTTGGAGGAGCCTAATGTTCTATGTCTGCGAACCCTGATTGTTTATGTGAGCATTGTAATTATAACTACCATGACAGAGGACAATATCAATTTATTATACACGGAAGGTCAGAAGCTAAACGTTTTCTGATCAAAGAGTGCAACCGGAAGCATGTATGAACATTCGTATGCATATGTGATATCATATAATTTACATATATAGAAGACGATCAGTAGTAAAATAAAAAAAATGGGAAAAACAAAAAATGAATAAGAAAAATTTCAATTTCAATTTCAATTCATTTTCATATTTCTCGATGAAAAATACATCAATAATATAACCTGATATCCAGCTAGGAGGCATAATAGAATATTGCAAACAAACACAACATAGTGGCCAATCTATGAAAGTTGTAATCTGAGAATGAATGCTAAAGAAATATGATGGAACCTACTCAGAAACAAGCTTGTCGAGCGTAGGTCCCAGTTAAAAAGGTTTGGAAGCCCACTAAAGAGAGAGAGTAACAAATGCACACAAATACACACATAATAATGAAGCACGACTGGAGTAACAAGACTACAACTAGAAAGACGTGCATGACAAGGCAAAATGAGACAAGACTAACACCACATATTAAACATCAAGACCACAGATCCGTCTTATCCAGGTGGACACACGTCAAAGTAGTTCGAATTTACTCTAACGAGGATAATAGGGGATGAGTGTGTGTGTGACAGGAGTATCAATCCTTGGTTTTGATTTGTTTTTGTTCTTGTTTTCCATTCACACCTTCTTCTCCTATGTATGTAATGACCGAACGAGACTCTAATTATTGTGCTATTGATCATGATTGTGTAATCACGTTTAGCATTTGTATTCAACAAAATTCCTCAGGGTAAACATCATTTATAGGCATACATATTATTTCTTTGCATTAGTTTTGTGGTGTGTGTGTGTGTGTGTGTGTATGTTTGTGTTTGTGTTAGTATGTGTTTGTGTTTGTTTGTCTGTGTGTTTGGGTGCGGATGGGGAAGGAGATGTGGAAATATTTCATCATTAAGCAAACTATTTTTGAATGGATCATTATCTTACAAAAATAAGTATAGAACATACCCAAGTATGTGAAAGAAAAACTATCTAAAATATGTTCTTCTATTTGCAACGCGTTACTGCTACACTGAAAGATGAAAAATACCATAATTTATGCCCAATGCTGTTTAAGGAACAAATTTAGTAGTTTTGTCATTTATTAGTTTTTTGCTCCTGTTTCTTTTGGTGAAGCTACCTACCAGTTACTGAAGAGAAACATTGTGGAATGTTTAACCGAAAACCGACACTTTCCCTGTTAAAACAAACAGAACAATATCGTAAAAAGTCTTGTGTCATGTTTTTGTAGCATTGACAGGTTAGAGAGGGAATGAAATGCCTGAGAACGTTTTCCTTTATGATTTTTTTTTTCTGGGGGGGGGGGTAGTGGGTTGGGATGGCATTGTTACGAAAGAGTGTGTGAGAGAGAGACAAATATATATGATTTACATACATGTATACTAGGTGTTTCAAAAAACATTTCCCACTTTTGATCATTAATAGTTCAAAAACTATTTATCCGATAACACTGTCGTTGATATGAGTAATAGCTGAATAGTGTACAATTTTGTTGAAGGTAAATTGAATGTAACAACATAAATCAGTTTCATTAAATCTAAGACTGATTTTGAAGTAAGGTTTCAGATTTTGGTCAAATTTTAACCCTCTGTACAAAAATGAACTTTGCACAAGAGCCAATGATGTGTATGTGAGTGTGTCCTGACAATGGCCCTGAACAATGGACATGCCTGAACCACCTGTTGACTAGGCGTTAGTCTCGCGCTCCCAGGCATATGAATGCTTAATAAATAATTCATGTGGATTGCCCTGGGCACTGCTAGTCTGAATTCATGCACGGTAAGGGGTTAAATGTATGCACATGGAAAAAGTAAGCACATGTTTCCATGTGCTTCCAAACACCACATTTCATTCCAGCTGGCAATCATTTTCAAATTTTGCTTCACAAATCACTAAATTTTGGAATTAAATAAGCATAAATGATCTAAAGTTCCTCATTTTGATACAACTGTTTACTAATAGTCTGACAAATTTGTCGCTTTTTCGATAAAATGAGATCATTTTTGGTAAAGAGTTCAGCAGCATTTTTTATTGGGGCAATTTGTTTCACAGTAGATTTATTTAAGGCTCCATATACACAAGTGTATTGATTTTCTTTGTTTCCTGTCACCATGTTTACGACAGAACAGAAGGTAATCATTGTGATTTAATAAAGTTTTTCAGAAGTAGATAGAGCACTGTCGCTACTCAACGACAGCATTGGCAGGCGTTTAATAAACACAGATACTGCCAGAGGCTAAATAAAGACTAGTTGTGAATAAATAATGAAGCATTCAAACCCTGGCCATTATTCAGGACCATTGTCAGGGTGTTAACCACACACTCCCATACACACCCATTGAACCCTGTGCAAAGTGAAAGTTTTGTACAGAGGGTTGAAAATAGAGGAAAATCTGGAACCTAACTGTGAAATTAATCATGGATTTCATGAAACTGATTTATGCTTTCATATTCAAACCTCCTTCAACAAAATTGTACACTATTCAGCTGTCACTCATATCAATGACAGTGTTATCTGATATATAGTTTATGGATTATTAAGAATCGAAAGTGGGAAATGTTTTTGAAACACCTAGTATATCATATATAAATATATCCATACATATATATTATATTATATTATATTATATTATATTATATTATATTATATTATATTATGTATGAATATATCCATAGCGAGAAAGAGACAGAAGAGAGAGAGAGAGAGGGAGAGAGAGAGAGAGAGGAGGGAGAGATGGAAAGAGAGGGAGAGACATGTAGGTAAAAGTTGAATTCTCTCTGTCAATCAAAGACCGAAAGTTTTGTCAATGCTGCCGCAGTGTTTGGAAACAATCTTCTGCACTTTCATTGTGTGAAGTATAGATGGTAACAAAGAGAAGCTTCGTGATCTTCGTAAGACTGGAGTAACTTTGAGTGTTTTTCCTCTACTATGGTGACCAAGATATTCGAGAATACTGAGAGCGAGTCACTCCAACCAGCAGATCAGGTAACGAATTCCCCTGTAACACTTTAAAGAGAAAACTCCTCTTATCCCACTACAGCAAACGCCTACCGTTCATGATTTAAAAGACTTTGGGGAAATGAAGATACTAGACTGGTAATTAGTTAAAATGTTAAAATTGTTACATAATGTTCGTTAGTACGATAATAATAGTAATGCGATAGTTGGCTCCCGACTTCCAATTGGAAAACCTTAATTCCAATCCCGCCCAGTGATTACATCCTGTGGCTAAGATGTTTTTTAAAAAGATGTCCCTCCCGACCCAGGAGTATAAATGGGTACCTGGCAACGCTCGGGTGATAATAATAGCAGGGCCCTTTGGTAGAGCAGTGGCAACACTGAAGAGGCTACTCTATGTAAAATAAGACCTTCTTCTTCTTCTTCTCTTCTCCTCCTCATTATTATTATTATTATTATTATTATTATTATTATTGAAGAAATTAACACCTAAACCTTCACCCCTCTGAATAATAACTTGCTTTCAACAATAAATTGGCTATGTTGGGCAAAGAATTTCAGAACTTATAGTGATTGCAATGGGGAATAAATGTGTCTTCAAAATTTATAACAAATCGCAATGAACAAGGATGGTGACATGGCAGCCTAACATAAGATTGCATGAATGGCGACTCAAGGAAGGATAACAAAAGAAGAAAACATGCATGAATTTTGAACACGTGGCCTTGTTAAGCAAGCCGTATTGTTATGAATTACAACGCTACATTTCTGAAATATGTGAGCCTATTATGTCTCCATTCTTCTTATGTAGTGTCATTTGTTTTGATTTTTTTTTCAGAGTATTGGCCCATCTGCCCAGGGACCACAATGAATTCCACAAATCTATTCATGGAGCAGTCGATTTATGAAGGACATCCATTGTTATAATATGTTTGGAGGACAGTAATTTCCCGCCACCCAAGCGATATCCCGCTTTCTTTTTGTCTTCCCCGTCTACCACTATCAGCCTATAGTGACCATCACTTACTTTCTTCTAATACAAACTGTAATACTTGTGGTGTGTGGCGTAGGAAAGAGGGATGCACGTCACGAGTCCGATACCCACGAGTCATACAGCCCATGAGTGCAACACAAGGCAAACAAGGCCCTCAAGTCCCACACTAGGCAAAAACACAAAATAAAAACAAAAACAAAAACAAAAACAACCTACAGGTTCGACTCTCATAATACATCTCTTGTCTCTTGGATTTTGTTTTCGCTATATAGTACGGGACTCGTATGTCTCATTTGTCTACTCTCGGACTCCTGGGCCCTGTTTTATGAAGAGTTAAAATTGATTTATAGTTGATTTTAACTGTATGTCTACGGCAGCCTGTGTGGTAAGAAAATTTAAAATCGATTTTATCTTTTGGTAAAACAGGGTCCTGGTTTTTTTTTTTTTGTTTTTTTTTTCCTAACACGTCGTGCGCATGGCAGATTGTCGTTAGCGCGCTTCCGTGCGCATGGCAGATTGTTGTTAGCGCACTTCCGTGCGCATGGCAGAATGTTGTTAACCCTATGCGCACTCCCACACCCTAACGCGATGCTCATCCCGAGTTTTTTGGCGAGCGTCCACACGTACCAAATTAGCGGGATGGCGATCGCGATCGGTATCCCGCTAATTTGGCGAGCGTCCACACGTACCGAATTATCCCGCTAATTGCCGATAGAGACAACAACAAAGCCTGCAAACTGGGTCACACAGCGCCCTTCTCTATCACTGCTTGCGCGCACTTACCTTTGTCTATTGTCTTTTACGCGTCAGTGGTGTGGTTCGCGCGCTGTTGTTGTTGTGCTCCAAAGAGGTGAAGGACCTCTTCGCAGAGGCCTCGCTGTTGTGATGTGCGCATTGCATGATGGGATGTAAAAACTCGAGATTGTAATCCCGACCGTTCACACGTACCAGCGCGCGGCCAATTATCCCGCTAATTGACGAACCAGCGCAAGATTTCTTGGGATTAGCATCGCGATGCTTATCCCGCTAATTTTCGGGTTTTTTCTGTCCACACGTGCAAAAAACTCGGGATGACGATCGCGATGCAAATCTCGAGATTTGTATCCCGCTAATTGGTGTACGTGTGAACCCGGCTACTGTAACGACAATCTGCCAGGCGCAGGGAAGCGCGCTAACGACAATCTGCCATGCGCACGACGTAAATAAATGTCGAGCTCGTGGGCCATATGACTCGTGGGTGTATGGCTCGTAGGATGACCCTGAAAAGAGTACCGGAATGTTTAGGATGATGCAAAGTTTTGAAGCTGACTGGCTCAATTACGGATTTTATTGATAAAGTTATTCACCGGATGACATCATGTGTCTTTAATATAATAACAGAAAACACATTTTTTATACAGTATATATTCATTATCAGAGCTGATGATACAGTGTTCTTTCTTTGACCGACATAGAGAATGAAACCTAACTATCCATAGTGCACATCAATTTATTCGCTTCATTCTATTAATATCATTCTGATTATTCAAGGTCTTTATCATGTATGGATAAATGAGTAACTAATTTGCAACACGTCATTAACATCTATACAGAATTAAATGTATGATGCATGGAGAGAAAAGTTAAAAACGTATAAAATCAAGTACAGAATGTATGGTTCATCCTTTAATCCTCCTTACACGTATCTTCTGAGTGCTTCGAAACTAAGACTGTTCCGAATATTTGCCTAAGTAATTTTGGTGTTTTGATTAACGACAAAAACTAAATACAGAATTCCCAGTAATTTCCTGCCCCGTACTTCCCTGTGAGCCATCACAATGACGTTAGCTAGTTTGCATCGTATTACGCCATTGTTCATCATTAACAAGATATCTTGCCCCCGTCTTTCGTGACTGACTACCGGACAAAAATCTTGATTTTTCTCTTAAAAACAGGAATACACGCTTTATTTTCGGAGGTCTCTAAATGACAATTATCGGTCACGAGTTGCTAAAAACGGAGAGCATCTCGCAAAGGATGATTTCAGTGATGAGGAGGATATCAATTGATGCCTGACCACGAGAGATAAGGATATGTTGGAAATGCCATCTTTCAGTTAAGCAAGAGAGAGACACCGTGGTATCAACATGAAGGGATGTGTTGGAGTCATCTTATCGCTGTGCTTCTTGCTGGCTCAAGGAAAAAGTTTTACCTGCGATTCAGAAGGTAGCTAACTTTTGTATTTGCTTGCATTTACACGAATGCACTGAAACAGCAGCGTTTCCATCTCATAAGTACAAGTAAATGTATATATGCATGTATGTTTACGTGTATATTGATTAATTGATTGATTGATTGATTTGCTGCTTGATTGATTGATTGACTGATTGACTGATTGACTGACAGATTGATTGATTGATTGATCGATTGATTGACTGACTGCTTGATTGATTGATTGACTGGTTGATTGATTGATTGATTGATTGACAGATTGATTGATTGATTGATGATTGATTGAGATTTGTCTACCACTTTCATGAAATCAACATAATAACAGAAACAGACAGCATCAAAAAACAATAAGACATATATAAAGGCATAACATCATTCATGAGAAATACGAGAAAACAAAATAATTGGATGGTGTTAGGAGATAAGTAGAAAAGCACAGCCTTATATTTAAAGCCTGTCTCCGAGAACAGAAAAATACTGAGTATATTATCATGAAGCATAAAGTTTAAGTATTGTTCGATAATATAAAAACATCTCAAATTCAGCAAATCAAAAGAAGATTCCACATACCTATACACACACCTACTCACAAACAAAACATACAAACACAAACAACAACAAACAAACAATCAGAAAATTCACTGCATATATTTTAAAAGTATAAATTATATCTCTTTTGAAATAATCGTAATGACTTGCTTCTTCAAATATCTGGAGGAATTCCGATCCATACTTTATGTACGTTGACAAAAATTGATTTTGGTCCTGGCAAATGGAACAGCGTGTATATTTACCTTTTTCATATTCATCTATTGATATTTAACTCAAAAGGACGTCGTAATCTTCTACTACTTAGAAATATAGTCAAAACATAAGCACATGAAAATATTGCACACTGATAAATATAAATATCTTGAAACCTTAAAAGTTTCAAGTCTTAAAATTGTGAAATACTATGGGCATAATAATCATTATGATTAATCGAACGAATACGTTTCTTCTGAAGCAATAATACTCTATTTGAATTTGACATACTAGAATTGGCCCATATTGCAGAACAGTGATTTAAATGTAAACTAAAGTATTGTACAATATAACCAAAATATTTTTGTAAACATTTCAGTCCGTTAAAAAGCAAAATAGTTTTGACTGATTTGTTGCAGATGACACAAGTTCGTTTAGTCTAATACAGCTTATCATCAATTGTATCACTAGGAAATTTTATAGAATTATAGAATTTGTATTCGTGTAGGCCTACCTGTACAGTAACAAGTAGTGTGAAATAATTCTAACATCAGGTGGCTGCGGAAAAGATATTACTCTGTGTCATTCCCATTCTTCATTAAATCTGACCCTGCATTACAAAACCAACAAAAAGTCTGCCGACATGGATTTTTAGTTAAGGGCAGATTCTTAGAGAGCAGACTCATAAGCTTTAAGATGATGTAAAACTCAATTCAAATGGACTCTCCTAACCTATCTAAACAATGGAAAGAAAGCACACACTTTGGAAAGTGTGAACTGAGAAAAGAGGCTCTGAAGTACAGGGTCTATTCAAGCGCTTAATCTTTACCAAGCCTAGCTACTGCGGTATGAATGGGAAAAACGTGATTATCAGATTAAGCTGAAATTAGCATGTTCTATCAACACATACTGTCCATGAATAGTGCCAACTTTCAAAGCAGTAGCATTATCCTTTCAAAAGTTATCAAAGCTGACGGTGAATAGTGTGCAAAGGATATGAAAAGGAACCTCTAAAAGACATACCTGATCACACAACTCTACAAGAAAGGGTTGTAGAAAAACTGTTAAAAACATATTTTCCCTTACATTCTATGATCTTAAACTTAAGGAAAGTGTAGAAGAAGAATAACTGTTTAAGACAATATGAAAAACTCAAGTTTGTCTTGGTTGACCCGTTTCATCTTTTTTTGAATCCTCACGTAAAATCAAGGGGTGAGACTTTTGTTCGTTTTGTGATGCACGGTTACATAAAGGGTCTGGTAGTAAAGAGAACGGTTACATAAAGGGTCCGGTAATAAAGGGAACATCATTTTCCTTCTTCTTTTACGCAGAAGACATCAGACTGAATGAAACCGAAAGAGAAATTGTCATATCTAATTCGACAAGCAACTGCTGGAAAGTTTTCGTACCAGACAGCCATCGAGTTCGCATACACTTTTCTAGGTTCAGTTTGACCAAGGGGTACGACTTCCTAGAAATAGGGGACTTGTGGAATTCCGCCCTTCGACGGATTGACGAAAGCAGCCGTCTTGCTAAATTTGGGTAAGTTGATGTCTAAACAAGTTTCCCCAGAAACAGAAATAATTTAATCTTCTTTTGACGCAGAGGAACGAACGGTCTCTAAAGAATAATTATGTATTTCAGAATTCGACAGAGAACAAGAACATTTAATCCACATGGCATGTGAAGCAACCACCTCCTTCTTGGAATACCTGCTTTGAAGATGTATATATATATATATATATATATATATATATATATATATATATACCGGTATATATATATATATATATATATATATATATATATATATATACATATATATCACAGGGCTAGACATATGCGGTGGCCCGGGGCAATTATAAGGTTGTTGTAAGAGCCAGCAATTTTATCGTTTGACGGCCCAATCGAGCAATTGAGATTCAAAATTGTTTGTTACTTTTGTTTTTATTTCGAGCCAGTGTTTTTCTTTTGGGGGGGGGGGGGCCACTAACACGTCAAATTTGAACGTTTAAGTGGACCGTACGGGCCATCAGAAACACACACAAGAAAGTTAGTGTGGAGCCGTGATATCAAGTGTCTATATTTGAATATACTGTATACAAATTTCTTTTTCTCATGATGGTTAATGAAAGGGACAACGCGAGAGCTTAGTGTACCATTTTCTGCAACCGAGCAAACATTCAAGATTCAGGGAAATTTTGTCGCAGAAAATCATTGCTTTGTCAAATTTTAAATCCACTGCATTTATTGTTGGAAATATGAGGAGGAATCTGAACAAAATACAATAAAAGATAAAGAAATAGGAAAACAGGAAGCTAAAATGAAAGATTACTTTACTAGATTTTCTAAAACACAAAATAATGAGTAGTAAAAGTTATGCAAAAATAGGCAACACTTAGCAGAAATAATGTGGTTAATTATGTTTACAGGTTAGATTTTCAGTTTTTCATAATTGGAACAGAATTCTATGATATACAACTATTGTCTCTGAGGGAAATAGCATGTATGGATTTGACTTGGTCTGATGATACACTAGATAAATGTGTTTCAGACATTTTGTGGTGCGTAGTTCACAAACTAACATTAGATGTCATCTACTTTCCCCAGTGGCGTACCGTGGGTCAAGACATGGGGGGGGGGGGGCACCTCGTGGAAAAGTTATTTGAGGGTGTGTGCGTGTGGTATGTGTGTGTGCGCGTGTGTGCGTGCGCTGTCAGTCTGCAAACTTAATGGGGACTATAATACATAACGGAATGTGATACATTCCACAGCGCAGTCATTGAGCAACATTGTAAGTTTTCCTTACATGGATTATGGAATGACGGTGTGAAACGACAAATTACTGGCAGCAACATCAAGAGAATTGCATAACAAATAAATGCGAGCGAGCGAGCTCAAAAATTTTAATATTCTACAGTCCAAAAACTGCCGTTTATAGCTTTACTTTTTCACTTTGGAAAATTAAGGGGGGCGCACCGGGCGCAACTACTGGCAATTACTGGCAGCAACATCAGGAGAATGGCATAACGATTAAATGCGAGCGAGCGAAACGAGCGAGCTTGAAAATTTGACATTTTACAGTCCCAACACTGCCGTTTGTAGCTACATTTTTTCGCTTTGGAAATTAAGGGGGGGGGGCGCACCGGGCGCAACTGCTTGCAATATTACTGGCAGCAACATCAGGAGAATGGCATAACGATAAAATGCGAGCGAGCGAAGAGAGCGAGCTTGTAAATTTTGACATTTTACAGTCCAAACACTGCCGTTTGTAGCTATTATTTTTCGCTTTGGAAATTAAGTGGGGGGCGCACCGGGCGCAACTGCTGGCAATTACTGGCAGCAATATCAGGAGAATGGCATAACGATTAAATGCGAGCGAGCGAAGCGAGCGAGCTTGAAAATTTTGACATTTTACAGTCCAAACAATGCCGTTTGTAGCTATATTTTTTCGCTTTGGAAATTAAGGGGGGGGGGGCGCACCGGGCGCAACTGCTGGCAATTACTGGCATCAACATCAGGAGAATGGCATAACGATTAAATGCGAGCGAGCGAGCAAGCTTGAAAATTTTGACATTTTACAGTCCAAAAACTGCCGTTTGTAGCGATATTTTTTCGCTTTAGAAGTTAGAGGGGGGGGGGGGGCGCCCGGTGCGCCCCCCCCCCGATCCGCCATTGGTAGTCAAGGGTGTCGGTTTATGTTCATGATTGGGGGAGGTATGACCAGAGAGGGGCGTCGAAGTGACCAAGCGGGGGAAGGATGTCCAAAATCTGCACTTTAGAGCATCCCCTAATTGTTTGTGTTTGTGTGTGTGTGTTTTATATACATGGAAAAGTTAGGAAATAGCCCAGGTCAAGTCTTATCATTGGCAATGCGAGGCATTTTAATATAGACTATGTAAAGCAACACTGTAAAATCAATGATCTAGCTTTGATATAACGAAGCGTAAGGTACAAAGGTGTCTACATCACATTGCGCAACATTGCAGCGACTCTTTTTGCCGTTCGGATGTTCTGAGTACACTGCGCACATCCTGCTTATATTCAGAATGCCAACCAGGAATCACGCTGAATCACAATCTTTTGTCTGCTCCGGGCTTTTTGAACAATGTTTCACGCTATATTATACCCCTTTTATTATGGTTAAAAGAAATCTTAGAAAAAAAAATCTTGAAAAAAAATATCGATAATGATCACCCTTTCATGTCGATTTCAAAAGCAGTTTACTAACCCTTGAATTACCATTTTGGTATTTTTTTTTAACCAGCGGATGGGGGGGGGGGGGGGGCACGTGCCCCCCCCCCCCCCGTAGTTACGCCACTTTCCCCATCTCACCCTATTTTCCCTTCTTGTTCGCATATTGCAATAGTGTGTTTACATCTGTGCAATAATGTGTTTACATCTGTATGTCCATTATGTTTGAATTGTCTGTTTTTTATATTTGTCCAGACGCATACATCTTCTTTCCCTTTCTTTCCTTCCTTTTCCCCTCTACTCACTCCTCTTCTTCTTCTCCTTTATCTTCTCACATTTGTCCTGCTCTCGCTTTGTGCCTCCCTTTTCTTTTCCCCCAGCCTTTGCTTCTTTTTTCTCCTCTCTCCCCCTCACTCTGTTCCTGTCTCAGCCTCACACTTCATATAGCATCCGCTATCTCTCAACATTCCTCATTCCACGCCCTCTCCCTTATTCTTCTATACCCTTTTCATTACCTTAAAGGGTAGTGATACGTCACTAATGGAGGATATAAGGTTCATATTATGTATTATGTAAAACGGGTTTGTTTGTTTTTTTCACTCAACTCTGTTTGTGTATATAATATAATTAATATACTCAATGTATTTCCACTACTGATGCTCTGATGATTTGTCTCGTGGTTGTCGTAATGATTGTATTTTGTTCGTGTTTGTATATGTAAGCTATTTTGTCTAATTGTATTTTTATCGATGTAAATCAGACACAATTCAGCCGTTCGGCTGCGAAGTTTGATCAATAAACCATTCCATTCCATACCATACCATACCATACCATATTCGTCATAGTTTCGTCTCTGTCTTCTTCCCGTTAATGGTTTTTCTTTCAGTTTAATTGTATGAAACTTCTTATTCAACAATTGTTCGAAACACTAAATACAATAGTCATGTAAATCTCTACATTTACTTCAAATGTATGACATAACGAATACAGATTAATGTATAGAATTAATGCTTTTACAAGTTTGTGCTAGTCGTAATCGAACAAATATTTTGCCTTATTACCCCAATCCCACAGATATCTTTTTTCTCATCAGTCGATTATCGGAAGCAAAGCTTGTTGCTTCTGGGCACCCACCGAAGTGTATGTCAGATGAATCTGACGTGGTTGGTCGACTATTAGGTGAGTGTCAGACGTGTGGGGCTTGATGTTCATCGCACGATCTTGCCCCGTCGTGTCTGACGCTGACCTGATAGTCGACCAACACGAGTCGGATTCGTCAGACTGTGATCCGATACGCTTCGATGGGAGGCCGAAAGCCACACTTTGCTTCCGGTGAGTGACCGATGACAGAAAATCTCTGTGAAATGGGGGTGTAACTCCATTTCTTTTATCTTTTCAGTGGGGATCAACTTCCCAGTGATGTTGTATCGATTAGCCCAGGAGCGTGGATTCGACTTCTCGTGCAACCACATATTTCAACTCACCGCAGTCCCGATGTTGAAATCCGCATTAGTTATGAATCTGCAACAGGTAAGGATACAACATCACAGTCACACAGCATGCTTTCGATATCCATGTACATGTATGGTCGACGTGATTTTCGACTCGGTATTCGCACGAGTCATCCCCGCATGCCGGATGATTCTTCCTAGAGTTAAATACTAGAAACTTCAACAAAAAAACCATGTCATTTTGCCAGTGTTGTAGCGTCAAAGCGCAGTCAGAAGTGCTTTTCAACAGGATGGAAATCTGTGCATAAACTGGCCTATGAGTCGGAAATCAAGTCGGTCGTGCAAATCAAAGAAAACAATTAAGAATGGTTTTGTTTGTTTGTTGTTTGTTTGTTGTTCATTTCTTTGTGCCTGTCATGGTAGGAAGTTAAAACAAAAATAACAAATCATAAACGGCCAAAGACAGACGTGTCTTCAAAACTGTAAAAATTTAAACATATTTTTTAATTGATAATAATGACATGGTTAACCATTACAAACATTGAATGCTCCTTTTTTTTTAAGTCTCTAATCATTTATTATACGTTATATCTTATATCAGGATTTATCATATGATATAACTCGATACCTATGGTATGCACGCAAATCAAGGGAAAAAATAAAAGTGTCAATTTTGTCTTGCATAAAAAAAAATCAATATATGACAGATTACCACTTACGTGTAATCATGACAATAAATGTTGGAGTTTCTTTGGTTGTTCACATAGAAATTCATACAAAAAGAACTTATATTTTTGCTTGTAGCTCATGGACGGTATAGCACGTGGGCCTATTTTACCTAATATTGAGCTCGAGGGCCTCTTTCACTTAAGTTTCTAGTGTGGGAAGTATGACTCGTGAGCTGTGCAACTCGCGAGCTGTATGACTCGTGGGCTGTATGACTCGTGGGTGTTTTGACTCGTGGGATGTATGACTCGTGGGCTGTATGACTCGTGGGCTGTATGACTCGTAGGTGTTATGACTCGTGGTCGTGGGTGTCTAGATCGTGACGTGCACCCGTCAGTATTGATATCCAATGGGAACGTGGTTGCTGGTTCCTGAAGACCTATGATCTCATAATGAGTACCTCTCCTCCCACCTCCCCCCCCCCGCATGCACACTGACGCACGCACACGCACACACACACACACACACACACACACACACACACTTATCATGTTTTATCTGATCAAAGACTCGAGGAATAGAAGCATACAATATACGTGAGACAAAGTTTTTGAGAACCTTACTAATTCTGCATAAACCCCCACGCGTATATGAATATGGCTGTGCATCACAAAAGCAACAAAAATTTGCACGACCCAACCATTCTTTAGGATTAAAAATAGGTAATATGGGTCAACCTGGTCAATTTTTAGTTCTTTATAGTTTATAAAAGAGCAAGTCATCTTTTACGTCATTCGACAGTTTGGGACCATAACACGAAAGAGGATTTTTTTTCTTGAACACTTGTTTTCCCTCGAACGGTGTGATTATATAGGCAAAGTTGTTAGGCATGGCTTTAAAGAACCAGTTTAATTTTGTAAAAATCTTTTCCACTCTTTTACCTATATATTCTCATAACTTTTGAAAAGATAATGCTTTCGCATTGAAATAAAATATTAATCATATTTTCATTTCAATTCTAATATCAATTCATTTTTCATATAAAATTCCCATATAAAATCATATGATGATTCATAATATCCAGTTTGGGAATACAATAAAACATTACATCCCGGAAACAAGCATCATATATTGTAAGATTATGTAATGTGCGTGCTACTTGATTCATGTATTTTACACCTTGCCACCCCTGTCGGTACAACTATGAACAATGAACTCGAGGTCGACGCACGACCTGATCTTTTGAAGGGTCTATTTTAAAGACAAATTTCCTAGAGAGGTATTTTTACCTCGTTCCACTCTTCTCTGTCTCAGCTTCTTTCTATTATTCAACCATTGTCACCAAGACGAACGCAGAATTAGCACTTCGCACACCAACAGTATAAACCTAACATAGGCATTTACACTCGAACGAAACACCCATCCCTTTTGCAATTGAATCGGTTGAGCCCACTATTCGCGCCATTTTCCGTTGGCAGTATATCTTGCTAGCTCCGCGTCACTAAACAACCCCACCCAAGTTTTAACTCGCTATGCTACCTTGACTTCTATGTTATAGATAAAGGCACATCTGAGTAGCAGGAAAGAACCTAAGTGGCATTGTCACGATTGTTTTTCTTTGTTACATGTATCCTAACGAATATAGCATTCAAGGCATGTATGAGTAAAGAGTTTGCTCCAATGTTGAGGTATTGCAGGTATGAGTGATTACGAGGAAAGTGTGGTTAGTCACCACATTTTCCTCAAATGTATTTCTTTATTTTTAATTCTTCTGTAGCTTCACCACATAACGTGATGATCAATATTCAAACTATGTTCCATTTCAGTACAGTAGATGAACAAATTAAGCCATGTATATCAAAATTCAAATGATCAAAGTCCACTTGTATTCCATTTCAGTACAGTAGATAAACAATTTAAGCCATATATATCCCGTATTAAAGACACAGTAGTACCAAAAAGATAATCAAATCGAGGTCCATACATCAACCACAACTTTTCACTCTCGGCAACGTCGCTGAATTAACTTGACAAGTATATGTATGAAAGACATTTTTGTGACTTGTCGATTTCGACTCACTCTGGTTTTACTGTCACAAATACATGAATTGTTATACAGTCTCTTAGTTCACTGTTCGCATCCAACAAATTGTTATGTTTCTTTGTCTCCACAGCTTAATGTCTTTTCTACCCGTATTCTACCCTATTGTACCGTATGTCCCAAAAAAAATTACAACGGGGCCCTACGCAATGATATCTTTAAAGATATTGCATCAATCTAAATACAAATTCAGGGTATGAAACTTTAACTCATTGCCCACATCTTACAGAAAACCCCATTCGATTTGCTTCAGTGGTCAAAGAGAAATTAGGAATTTTGTAGAGGATGTCGGGAATCTCTTTTGTCGAAGTTCTGTCAATTGTTAACACACAAAATCATCGAAGTGCTAAACTTGGAAGAATCAGACTCATGACATGCTTTACTACAATCCCCATTTCTCTGTGACCGCTTAACCAAATCGAATGGGGATTTCTGCAAAATAGAGCTAAGATGTTATATTTTAAGACCCTGAAGTAGCATGGAAAAAAAATAATCATATTGGATGTTATCAATGCGAAAATTTGATTGTAATTTTTGTGGGACATACTGCAGTATGTCCCACAAAAATTACAATCAAATTTTCGAATTAATAACATCCAAAATGATCGACCTGTCTAAGTGCTACTTCGAGGCCTTAAAATATGACATCTTAGCTCTATTTACCAGAAAACCTCATTCAATTTGGTTAAGCGGTCACAGAGAAATGTAGATTGTTGTAAAGCATGTCATGAGTCTAATTTTTCCAATTTTAGCAATTCAATGCTCTAGTGCGTGGATAATAGACAGAACTTGGACAAAAGAGATTCCCGACATCCTCTACAAAATTCCTCATTTCTCTTTGACCACTGAAGCAAATCGAATGGGGTTTTCTGTAAGATGTGGGCAATGAGTTATAGTTTCATACCCTGAATTTGTATTTAGATTGATTCACTATTTTTAAAGATATCATTGCGGGGGGTTACGTTGTAATTTTTTGGGGACATACTGTATAGCATCCAAATTCTCGCCTTCCCTCCGGTATCTGCCTTCATATCCTCCCTTTCTTCTCTACCCATACCATACACGATTATATCGAAACAAGCTTTCTCTAGTCCAGCCCCCCCCCCCCCTTTCAGGGCCCCGTTGCAAGAAAGTTGCAATCAATTGCAAATAATTGCTAATTTTGAAACAACCATTCTGATTGGCTCAGGGTCTGCCCTATTAAGAAGACATGCATGTAACAATGATTTTGATTGGCCAGTGACAATCAGTTGCAAGTTGCGTTTAAACGCAAAGTTTCTAGCAACGGGGCCCAGCTGGAGTCTGCCTTTATTTCTTCCTCTTTTCCTCCACCTGCATTCCACCCCGAGCCACTCTAATGCCAAACAGGAATATGTTAAAATGACACATTCCTTTCAGAAAGGAGATTGTATTGACATATGATACTGCTTATTTCTCAATATGTGTAAGTTACAGTACTTGCTAGATCACCCCTAAAGTGAAGCATATTATTTGAATTTTGTGTTTTTGTGTGTCTACGCTTTGCAGTCCTGCGGATCATGTCAATTTCGTTTCAATCACTCCTCTATATTACAGCACAACACGCACCGATGCACCTCATCGTATACACCCCGTGTAAACGATGTGCACGCACTGCACTTCTCGTTGCACCATAATATGCTGCTATCACGCAATGTCACTCATTGTAAATGGATCCTGATTTCGGAATAGATGATCAACAGCTCGTCAACCACGCAAGTCAGTACTTCACTATCAATGAATTCAACAGTCAATTTCCTTCTAATAAGGAAAATCAGATTTGGGCTAATTTTAGTTTAATCCATCTTAATTCAAGGAGTTTAAATAAAAATTCTGAAACGTTTGAATTATTTTTAAGGTCCCTCAATGATTTCCCATTTTCCGTTAAAGGAGTTACCGAAACATGGTTGCATACCAATTCCCCAGACCTATTTGGCATTGAAAATTACAATTTTATTCGTAATGACAGAAAGCGTGGCATAGGAGGTGGGGTTGCCATGTATGTCAATAATCAAATTAGATTTAAAATTCGAACTGATTTGTGTATTCAGGGAGCAGAAAGTTTATTTATTGAAATCTTAAATGATGAGAAAAATATTATAGTTGGTACCATTTACCGTCCTCCAGAAAATGACATTCAATCTTTTTTTGACAACTTCGACCAATGTGCTAATGAAATTCTTGGAGAGAGAAAATCCGTTTTTTTTTTAAATGGGAGATTACAATATAGATTTATTACAACCCACCCATTTCCATGACATATTACTTTCCAATTCACTGCATCCCCACATTAATAAACCCACCAGAATAAACAACACCACCTATAGTAAAACATTAATAGATAATATACTGTCTAATGTTATAACTGAAATCTGCACGAATGGCATTCTTTATTCAGATATATCCGATCACCTACCGATTTTTATGATTAATGATAAATCTGTAACAACCCCAAAACGCCGCCAACCCAAACAATATTTGAAAATGCATAGAAATGAAAAGCCACAAAATATCGATTCATTGAATCAAGATTTATTCGAAGAACAATGGAATGACGTCGTTGAACTCTAAGATGTTAATTCTTTTTATGAAATGTTTTTACAAAAAATATTAGATTATTATGATAAACATATTCCTTTAACTCCCAAAACAAATGGAAGGAAAAAAGTTCGGCAACCCTGGATTACTCAAGGTCTTATACATTCCATTCTTACTCGAAACCGTCTTTATAAAATATCTCTGAGGAAACCTACTCCTGAAAACGTGAAAAGGTAGTAGTTTTTTGGTAGTTTGGTAGATACTTTATTTTCTGCAAATCAATATATACATAGATTGAATAATTATGAACATAGGAAACATACAAAGTATATTTGAAACAGAGTCGTTTGACTTGCATAAACAACGATATAAAAGGAAATTAATGATATTACAGTATGCATGTCTATGCAGCTGGGATTACAATAACAATATCATATCTAAGAAGTGATAATGCAGAGGGCCGCCATTGTAAGCATTGCTTGAAAAGATGGCCGGCCCGAGGAAAAGGCAGGTAGGTAAATTGGTAACAATACAAATTCAGCTGCGAAGATAGCAGGGGAAAATAAACTCTGATGTGTGATGGTGGTGAATGTGCGTGCGAGTGCTTGAAAGTGCACAAGGGCAGATAGGCTGGGATTTAGAATAATAAAGTTGGTTTGCTGGAAGAGGGGATGACTTACGATGTTGCTACTATCGGGAGACCAACATGAGTCATATAAATTATTCGTGCTCAATTCGTATTTGAAGTATACTGTGATAAAATATGCTTCTTTAAGTTTGCTTTGAATGAAAACAAGGAGGCACACTGTTTCAACTCCTCAGGAAGAGTGTTCCATGTATCCGGACCGTGATGTCTAATCGACTTTTGAGCAAGTAAAAGCTTTGGATTACTTAAATGAAAATCATGAGAACGACGGGTAGGGTATGAGTGAATATGATCATTAGTTACTAGGGCATTATGGAAAAATGGTAATAAATTTCGAATGTGTTTATGCATAAATATAGCAAATAGGTATGAATGTGTATCATGGGCCTTTAGAGTTTTTAGGCGATAAAATATGGGATCAGTGTAAACCAAAAAATTTGAATGTGTGCATATACGAAGAGCCTTTTTCTGAAGAAGAAAAATTGTGTTCAATTTGGTTTTGCTACAGTTGCCCCATACAATATTACAGTACATTACATATGGTAGAAATAAAGTGTTGTATAACATAATTAAAGTTTGATCATTAATTAAGTATTTCATTCTCCTTAAAACACCAGTTGCTTTAGATATTGCTGTTGTAATATTCTGGACATGAGTATTCCAAGTTAGATTACTATCTAGGGTCACTCCTAGAAACTTGGTTGAATGTTTCTCAGCAATGTTTATATCATCAATAGAAATACTTTGAGGAAGGGTGGGTTGGGATTGAAGCGTATGAAAATGTGTAAAACATGTTTTATCAATTTTCAATGAAAGCTTATTACTTCTAAACCATTTCGAAATATTACTTAATTCCATGTTAAATGTATCAACCAGTGTTACAATGTCCTTGTGGGAATAAAAAATATTGGTGTCGTCTGCAAATAAAATGAAGTTTAAACGAGGAGAGGAATTAATGATATCATTAATATAAATCAAAAAAGTAGGGGCCCGAGGATAGATCCCTGAGGGACACCACATGACACGTTCAAATGGAAGGGATAATTGGATTTAAATGCAACATATTGTTCTCGATGACTTAGACAACTTCTAAACTACGACAAAGTAATCCCTCTCACGCCATAATTATGTAATTTTTCAAATAAAATGTCATTATCAGTAGTGTCGAATTAAATGCTTTACTAAGATCCATAAAAACTCCAATCATGAGCTCCTTTTTAATAAGCGCATCAATGATATTATCAACAGATTTGATTATAGCATAATCGGTAGAAAATCCTTTCCTAAAACCAAACTGATTCACATTTAATATTTCATTTTCGATCATGAACGAGGAGAGACGCTTATAAACTAAGTTTTCTAAAATTTTCGATACTGCAGGTAACAATGAGATGGGTCTATAATTTTTCACCAATGATGGATCTTCTCTTTTATAAATAGGGATAACTTCGGCGATTTTAAAAGAGTCTGGAAACTCACTGTTAAGTAGGGATAGATTAAATATATGGGTGAGAGGGGCTGCTAAGGGGTAAATTATTTTTTTCAAAAAATTCACCCTTAAGTTATCAGGCCCACAGGAATTACTACATTTCAGAGATCGAACAATATCAATAATTTCTGATTCATTAATTGGAGTAAAAAACAAAGAATTTTGATTACTTTCAGGTAAGTAATCTTTATAATTTTTAATATCATTTATGGGAATAGATGCTGCTAAAGAAGGACCAACATTAACAAAAAAAAATTCTTAAAAATATTTTTTTTTTATTCACATTAATGATATTATTAATTCCTCTCCTCGTTTGAACTTCATCTTATTTGCAGACGACACCAACGTTTTTTATTCCCATATATTATATATTGCAACACTGGTTGATACACTAAATATGGAATTAAGCAACATATCGAAATGGTTTAGAAGTAACAAGCTTTCATTCAATATTGATAAGAACTCTTTTATACATTTTCATACTCTTCAATCCCAAACCACCCTTCCTAAAAGTATTTCTATTGATGATACAAACATTGATGAGAAACATTCAACCAAGTTTCTAGGAGTGACCCTAGATAGTAATCTAACTTGGAATACTCATGTCTAGAATATTACAACAGCAATATCTAAAGCAACTGGTGTTTTAAGGAGAATAAAGTACTTAATTAATGATCAAACTTTAATAATGTTATATAACACTTTATTTTTACCATATGTAATGTACTGTAATATCGTATGGGGCAACTGTAGCAAAACTAAATTGAACACAATTTTTATTCTCTAGAAAAAGGCTCTTCGTATATGCACACATTCAAACTTCTTGGCTCACACGGATCCCATATTTTATCGCCTAAAAACTCTAAAGGCCCATGATATATATTTATATTTAACTGCCATATTTATGTACAAACACACTCAAAATTTATTACCATTTTTTCATAATGCCTCAGTAACCAATGACCATATTCACTCATACCCAACCCGTCGTTCCCAAGATTTTCATTTAAGTAATCCAAAGCTTCTACTTGCTCAAAAGTCGATCAGACATCACGGTCCGGATACATGGAACACTCTTCCTGAGGAGTTGAAACAGTGTGCCTCCTTGTTTTCATTCAAAGCAAACTTAAAGAAGCACATTTTATTACAGTATACTTCAAATACGAACTAAAATCAAATAATTTATATGGCTAATGGTGGTCTCCCGATATAGCAACATCGCATATCGTTCCCTCTTCCAGCAAACCATTTTTATTATTCTAAATTCTAGCCTATCTGCCCTTGTGCACTTTCAAGCACTTGCACGCACATTCACCACCATCACACATCAGAGTTTATTTTCCCCTGCTATCTTCGCAGCAGAATTTGTACTGTTACGAATCTAGTACGTCCCTACCTTTTCTTCGGGCCGGCCATCTTTTCAAGCTATGCTTACAATGGCGGTCATCTGCATAATCGCTTCTTAACTGCAATTGTTGTTGTAATCCCCGTTGCATAGACATGCATACAGTATATTATATCATTAATTTCCTTTTATATCTTTGTTTATGCAAGTCAAACGACCCTGTTCTGAATTTACTTTGTACATTTCCCACATGTTCATGATTATGTACCGTATGAATATTAATTTGCTGATTGATTTTATGATTTGCAGAAAATAAAGTATCTATTAAACAAACAAATTACTGACATAGAACATAGAGGTCGATGTGTGAGAGTTTCTATCAAAGTAAAAGTAAATGCTAAAGAGAAATATAATTGAACCTTCAAAAGCGAGCTTGTAAAAGGGATAGTACAGCATTGGTTGAGATGGACTATAAGGTTTCGAGAGATGATTTGAAACCACTTATGTGAAAGTAAAATTACAGAGCCTGTGATTCTAAGAGGAATTTAAAGTTTTGTTTAATGAAAATCGGTTTTGAATTGGCTGAGATATTAAAAACAAAGTGGTCCTAATAAAATATGGGTCCCACCTTTTATTAGAACCACTTTGTTTTTGAGATATTTCAGCAACACCGAGATCGTATCTTCTTATTGCAAAGTGTTTAACTCCCCCTCCTCCCCCCCCCAAAAAAAAAAACACACACACGCTAATAATGTTCGACCTTTCTCCAGTATCGGATGTGCAAGCTAGATTAATTCGTCAAGTCCAAAACGACACTTTCTGTGTACCATCACAGCAGTTTTGTTTTGTTTACTTTTGTATTTGCTAGTTCTAACATCACCCGTTTTTTTTTTCCTCTTCATAATTTTTCTTGTTAACTGCTTAAATAGTTTGGCTGAACCCTTCCCATTCTCGCCCTATCTCTCAAATACGCCAATGCCGGGCTTCATGGTCTTGTTGCTGAATCTGACTTTACTATAAATATTTCAATTTATTTGATTGACTCGTTTGTGCAGATGCGGATATTGAGTTGACCACATGTAAACCAGAAGACATCATCAGTAAAACTTCGTATCGCAATAACGAGTATCTTTACTGGCTGGTGCAAGCTCCGCCCACTTATGTAATCCATTTCACCGTCCAGTTCCTCCACATCGAGGACCAGTACGACTTCGTATACTTCGGGTTCAATGTCCCGATCCGGCCAAACGACTGGCATAAACTAACTGGATCAATGACGAATAATTCTTTCCGGTCAGACTCAAATCGCCTCGCTATCATATTCACCGCAGACGCTACCAAGCAGAAAGCTGGATTTAATTTTTCCTTGAAAGCTTTACCAAAGAGTAACATGACTGAAACACCAAGCCCTTCGTGCTCTCCTCAGACTGAGACTTACACAAATTTAAGTGAGTGCGAATTCATTTTTTTTAAACATTCTGTGCGTAGAGTATTTTTTTTTCCAAACTGCAAAGCACAATCCTTGGTGGTACAATCTTTGCCATGATTTAAACCAATTACCAAGACCGTAGTTTTTAATAGGACATCAAGTGTCGCATGGCCTATTTCGTAACAAAATTGGTCATGCAACACTCGGCGCCCCATACAAACTACGGTCTTTTTCCATGGTTCTAACCATGAACAAAAACTCTACCATCTTGGTGAATTCGGGCCAATGAGTTTTACGTGGTCACTATCGTTCACTGTATATGACCTATGGCGATTGGTATCACGAAGATATGAACGTAGAGCAGAATATCTTATAAATATGTGCGATTTAGCATGCTAGTACCTTATGATTCACACCATAATTATTTGTGGAATATAGGTCATGTTTGGGATTGTTTCACTCTGCAGACAGACTACACAGAGGTTGAAATCTACTTCCCAAGTACATGCATGGATGTGTTCAGGTTCATTTGAGTCATTTTGCGTGAAATGTGGATATTATGAATAGCAAAAAAAAAAGACCTATAAAGGTACTTGCCATATACCTCTGGACCTCAGTTACACTTTCACCCCTCAAATTTACGTTTATACCGTCAGCAGAACTTGTTGAAATAGCTGCATTTTGAAGAATTTCACACCCTCCCCCCCCCCCACCCAACAAAAAACAAAACAAAACAATACCGATCATCCTATCATCGGATAAAGGATATTGACACCTGAAAGATATTCACATTTCCTTTCCCTCTAGTTTGGAAGGAATCATACACAGCTCTCGAACTATACTTATCAAGACAAGCGAAAAGTTATGCAATCTTGGCCCGTGAATTTACGTACCCAGTATGATATTTATGCTATCACGAATGTGTTGCCATTAGATATCCTATGTCTTTTCCTAAAATCTTGTTTAGCATGTGTAAATCTTAATCTGGTTCCTGAAACAGGTACTTCTACCCGCCATCCACTTGTATCGCATATGCAAGCTATGCGAGCCCATCCAGTCCGGCACACCACTTCGCTCCGCATCGTCATCGTAGGGGTGGTAGCTGCTGTTCTAGCCATCTTCGCCGCTTTTAACGTCTTGGCGATTGTTTGTGGTACAAGGAAATATCGACGCAAGCAACCACAAGCATCCAGCAATTCTTACCTCAGTGACAACTTTTCTTCCGAAGATTCTGACTTTTCCGTAAGTGGACAATATTTCCAAACGCAAGACCTATCATAATCGGTGGGATTTTAAGATATGGCTCAGCGGAATCACCTCCCTCACTGTCACAGCACATTTTTTATACAGTCATTGGCTGAGATGAGGATCTAGCTTTTAACTTTGTGCGAGATACTTAGAAATCAATTTATGAAATGTTTAGGACTGCACAATTTCAAGAGAAATTCAAAATTAAAACGGTTGAGATATCCAAAAACAAAAACAAAAAACAAAACAAAGCAAGCCTAATAAATATGGTCACACTTGTATCGGTATCGCTTTATTTGGGATATTCAAGCCATTTGAAAACCGATTTTCATTAAAAAAAAGTTTGAATTCCTTTCAGAATTATTCATGTTCTTTATCTCACAAAACAATTGGAAACCTGAAGTCCAATCTTCACCAAAACCATTCCATCTCTTTAAAGGTTAGGACCACAAAAGAGACTTTCGAAATGACATTTTGTGTTAATGATCTCATGTTTTTTGCTTCCCGTTTCCTTCCACAGACAAGTTTTTCCAGCGGATCTATGATTCTCCATGATTCAAGCGAAGACCTGTCTGACTCTCGCTCTCAGGGGCCATCCACTCCTTCAGAAAGAAGGATGGCCACAGGGTCAGAACATTCGATTATGTCGTCACAGACAAGGAGTCCGTTCGTGATGAATCAACCGCAGGGTTCCCTTCCCTCTGGAATTTCCGAGAATCTATTGACAGGATCGCAAGTTCAGACTCAATATCCCGAAGTAAACGACTCCTCGACATTAGGAGGATACTCTGATGACGACATCGGCGTAGCTAATGGACCAGCAGTGACGAGAAAAGTACGGCATTCCTATTTCCCGGGTTTCGATTGTTCCTCGATGAGCCCTCATGGACCTGGGACAATGGTGTGTCCATTGCACACGAAAAATTGTGACAGCGAAATTACGGCAAGTCAGACAAGCCCAATGACCGATGATAACTCTATGCAGGATGAAGGCCATCGAAGGGATCCTGATATCGACTCCTATGTTGCTCTCCGCTGCGGTGACCGAAAAGCAGGAGTCGAGGAAATATGTCCCGTTTATTCCATGCCCAACAAAGAGACAAAGAAAGATTTCGGGAATACACCATCGTCAAGAAATGTGTACTTGGATATGCAGTCCGAAAAGAATGATACGCTCTCTCAAAAAGCCATGGACCACGGAAGAGCCATGGAAGCCTTGAATCCATGCTACAGAGTGCCATGTGAACCCAGAAGATTATCCCCTGATAGCATGGCACAGTCCCGCCATCTTCCCGACCTGATAGGGTCTGTTCAATCTTTGATCGAGGCAACACCAGCAAGAAAGCAGACGAATGTAACACGCTTTACTCATTCAGCTTTTTCTCCCTTCGGACAACCTCCTCTGGGGGAGAACAAGAAAAGATCTAAAATCACCCATACCTACTTCCGGGGAGTTGGTTTCAACCAGCTCAGGGCAATCTCCACTCCTTCGGTTCCCGCAGAGTGCATTTATGATGAAGCAAAATCAGATTTCAAACTTTCAGTTGAAGATTATTTTGAAGCTCTTGGAGACGTTCAAGACTTACAAACAGCAGAAATATCCCCGGCAGTTATTCAGACTGCTGGAGAGTACGTAACTCCGTCTTCCTCGCTTGAATCGTTGATTAGCAACGGGAATATGAATGGGCGTAAAATACAGCACATCTACTTTGGTAAAGGGAAGGTTACGAATCAGTGTCACGAAGGGATTCCTACCATTACCCACGAATCTTTTTACGACGATGCAACGTCGCACCATCTCAGAGATCAAACACCATCTCCTAACTTCATCGAACCATCGGCGCCTCCGATGGACACTCCGGCAGACTCTGAGGCACTTGAGCATCTGCCTGCAATCAAACTTAGGAATAAGTCGCCTATGAGCTCATCACCAATAACAAATTCTTCTATCAATCCGGACTATGTTAACGGAAAGAATGATGAGTCTACAGTACATCACATTTACTTTGGTGGAGTTACAAATAGGCATTCTCCATCGGAAGAGGACTCAGATTTCGATGACACAACGTCTCCCGAATCACCATCGTACCGACAGGGGAAAACAGCCGCAATTGTTCAAAAGTTTGAAACACTTAGATCTACAACAAGATAGTTTCATATGTCTGTAACACATACAATCACACATACGGACGCACATTAACAAACACAAGGCGGCTCTCTTGTAAGGAAAGATTGATGAGAGGATAGAAAGATACAGTAGTGAAGAAGGTAGTAGGTCCGAGGTGGACAAGAGGGGGGGGGGGGGGGGAGAGGAGAGGGAAATGGTGGGTCATAACCAGGGGACTGTAGGCACAGAAGCACGGGCTCGCTGAAGAACAAAGAGAGGTGAGATTAACGAAGCAACAACAATTTTGAAAATCAAAAGTAAGAAAAAAAGAAGAAGAAAAGGAATTAATTATCATGCTGTATATGAAGTTTTTAAATGATTCTTTAACTTTAAGGAAAATGTATATTATTATCAAGAGAATTCCAGAATTTTGGTCCAGAAAAGGAGAATAAAGATTTTGCAAAAACCGTCGTAGTCAAAGGTAAATGATATTCATGGGATTGACGGGTTGGATATGCATGAACAGTTTCATTCTTTAAAAACATGGAATCAAACACAGGGGGGAGAGAATGGTTGGTGAGTTTATACAAGGACTGTCCTAATTGCAAACGATAGAGGTCATAAATTTTCAAAATATTATTTTCGTGAAACAAATTATTAGTATGACTTGTCCACGATTCGTGACAAATGATACGGAGAGCTTTTTTTCTGTAATAATAATATTTTTCCTGTATAAGTAGAAAAAAAATTCCACAGGGTACTTCTCGTTGCATTGTTTTTTTTTTTTTTTTTGGTCATTTCAAGAGGCGTGCTGTAAAAAAAAAGAAACAAAAACTGATTACTCAGTCAAAGTGAACTATACCGAGATTTGATATTGTTTTGAGTATGAATAAAATACAAAGAGTGTATGTATACTGTACTTGCGCTGTAGACGATTTAGTGTAAAGCGCTGTGAAACAACTAAAGAGGTTCAAAGAGCACTATGCAAATGTAGTTATTTAATTGTGTGTTGTATATACTAGTACTCCAGACAACAGAATTGTAGATACCTGAATTTTTCAAATCATTACGCTGAAATGATATATGTTATAAAGATTATTTTTACACCATCGTATACATACTATAGACTATGTTAATGCTTACGAGGAACGTTTTATGTCTGCGAAACCGGTGATTCTTATGCGAGCATTGTAAATATAACTACCATGAAAGATGTTTACTAATGTCACCACGTTGAAAATCAAATGCTTTCAGTAACATGTTATTGTCATAATATGAATTGATGACTGTATAGATTATATTTCTTGTCATTTAAATCTGGATAGGCCGAAAAATGAAGTTATTCAGAATCAAGAAATCAAACGATTGTGTGTGTGTGCGTGTGTGTGTGTGTGCGTACATATTTGTGTATTATATTGTCACTGGTATAGTAATGAGCACGAAATGACATTCATGTAATTTTTTTCGTTTCTTGCTCACTTCAAGCAATACGATTCTTAATCAAAATGCATTATGTGATGAAACCTATAAGATTTATCTAAACTGTAAGCATTTTGGCGAGTGATCTTCATTCTTTATCAAGATAATCTTTCTTGACATTGTTACTAGTACACGTAAACGCGCGCGCGCAAACACACACACAAATGAACGAAGGCTCTGATGATGTCACTTTAAAAATAATGGCACCGAGCAAAATACGTGACACCTGTAGGGTCGCTGTCATCATGGTCATCCTTTGTTTAATTTGTAAATTTGGACGCTGCATCTTGATTGGTTACTTGATTACGGAGCACGTTCGCATCTGTAGAGTGCGAGTACTGACTCTTTGTGTGAGTCAGAACTATCAAAATCTGAGATAAGATGTTACGAATCACTTATTCTGTTGTTGGGCTAGGTCTTCAACACAAACAC
Organism: Diadema antillarum; assembly: GCF_040938485.1. NCBI lineage: Eukaryota > Metazoa > Echinodermata > Echinoidea > Diadematoida > Diadematidae > Diadema > Diadema antillarum. The sequence goes on from NW_027270902.1 coordinate 1,991,712, forward strand.
TCACCCTACGGAGAGATACCTTATTCAAACTTTTAAGCAGTGTGCTAGCGTCAGTGTAAATAACAGATACATCTACATACTTGTGTGCAATTTTTTTTTTTCTTGCCCTTTTTTTTGATTGGCACGATTGGATATACAGCTTTAGATTATAATCTGGAGCTCAGATGATACGGAATTCAACTTGTGGAAATGTTATTCTACGCAGTATTATGCTTGTTAATCTGGACTCGCTGGTAAGAACTTTTGTGCACAGTAAGTTGACTTTTGAAGAATAAAAAAATTAATTATTTGAAAATGGAGTTTTACACGCATTAACGAAGGATGGAATTTCGAAGGAGCATGAAGAGTTTGTGGCAAAACAGGTTAACTCCATTCTTGTTAAGTTGAGATATTTTCGATTAAAGCTGGCTAAAAACAAAGAGAATATTAAACTATGGGATATTTTTAATCAGGAACTTCTAGAGTATCCGTAGTTATTTTAGACGTGAAGTATCACTTGAAAGGGTTTATTTTCCTCGATTTGATGATGGAATTTCTTAAAATGTTTAAAAATATCGCTTAGCCCATTTTGCTATCAAATTCTTCATCATTATGTTCTTATGAACTACTAGTAGGCCTAGTAATGTTGGTTACAATCTCATCCAAAGTGAGGAAGGAATGACGTCATCTCCAGGAATAAAACCTTGCAAGGATAGACTTAAAGCAAACTTGACGGAGGTAGAAAAACTAATGAAAGTGACATGGGAAACACATACTGGCTACGAATTCCTCTCTTGACTGTTATTGGCACACTTTAGTTTGCCTCATCAAAGACGATTTCGTTAAGGGTTCTTTTTTCTGTTGTACTTTCTAAATATTAATAAACAGAGTAGACAATCAATCAAACAAAATAACAGATATTAATAGTGACTTTGAAGTTTCAAATTTCATGACTTCTTGCAAGAAAATACATTTTTTGGCATGTCATGTGCCAATTACTTGAGACAGTGATTTATTTGTTTTTCCCTTAATAGTTAATAGTCTCCGATGATATTAGACACAACTTCGCTGAATTATGGGAGGTGGAATGGGTGGCATAAAATGAAACATAACTAATAACCTTCCAACAAAATGCGAATTCTCTTTGTTGGAGTACCCGTAACCTAAGATGACAATGATTGTATGACGCGGGGAGAAGGCTGTAATTTCTAAATTTTTTAATAAACGTGTTTTTTCTATTTTTTTTTGTACACAAACCTTTGAGAGAGCTTTGAGTTCGAAACATCATCATCTCCTCTAACTTAAATGTTTGTTGCAACCAATATTGTTATTTCGTTATTATATGATGATGTAATACGAAATAATACAAACGAAATAATGTTCGGAACACTTGTATTCTTTATATGGTATGCATTTGTTTGTTGTTTGCCATATTCTAAGAGGAATTCAAAACTTATTTGATGAAAACTGGTTTTGAAATGGCTGAGGTATAGAGAAAACAAACCGGTTCTATTAATAGGTGGGTTCCAACTTTTATTAGGACCTCTTTTTTTCTGGATATCTCAACCATTTGTACAAACCAATTTTCTTCAAATGAACTTTGAATTTCTCCTAGAATTGTATGCTCTTTGATATTCCATTAGAGGTTAATTATTATTTGAATTTGAATTAGAATTAGAATTGAATTATTACTAAAAACAGTCGGAAACATGAAGCCCGATCTGAACCAAAAGTATACCATCAATTTAATGATCATTATGCTTGATTTAATTTGTATATTTCACTGTAACTATTAAATTCAAATTGAAGCTCATGATAAATTGCTCGAGCATTGATGTAAATTGCACTTTAACATTGTATACAGTGTAGCTTATCTGTACAGAATAAAGCTCTCGGTATGATTTAGCTGCTTCCATAGCTCAGAGTCGAAATACAAAGGTATTCTCCATGAGCGGAATTATTTCTGTGATTATTCAAACTATCATCAATGTGACTGCCGTCACTTTTGATGGGCACATCAGAGTTAACAGTATTATAATTTGTTTCATCGCACCAAGACAAGAGAATCAATCGGAATAATGCACAAATATAGAGACTACGCTGAATTCTTTTGTACCAGTATATAGTTCCGCAGTAACATCATTTTAAAGGGCGGTATTGGTGGAGATGAGGATTGGACTTTTAACTTTTTGCAAGATACCAAGAAACCACTTATTAATAGTACAGAGCATACAATTCTAAGATGAATTCAAAATTTATTCGGTGAAAATCGGTTTGGAATGGCTTAGACTTCCAATATAGAGTAAAACAAAGCGATCGTAATAAAAGGTGGTGCCATCTTTTCTCACGATTGCTCTATTTTGGATGTCTCAGCTACTTAAAAACCAATTTTCATCAAATAAATGTCGAATTCCTCTTGGAATTACATGATCTTCCATAAGAGGTTTCTCATTATTGCACCAGAAAAAATGTTGGAAACCTGAAGTTATGTATCAACCAAAATCATATGATCCATCTACCTTGGAGTGGGGTGCTCATTTTAAGGCTGCCCCCCCCCCCAAAAAAAAAAAAATGCTGTATTTTTGCACAGCTGTCTAGCATCAAATAATATGATTATCATTTCTCTTTTAAAATACATGCAGGGTATCATTTACGTTCGTCATGTACAATTCTGGCATAATAGTTACATTCGAGTTTTAAATAGTATGAACACATGAAGCAAGCATTGGTCGTTAATTAACCTAATCATTAGTCCTTTTTGCCATGATTTTCCATATTAAAATTTTCATTTTGCTTGCGTATCTCTTTCCGGTATCTTATGCAACCAGCTGTGTATATATCTGGCTAACATCCATTTGTCTGCTGTTCACTCTCCCTGCATGCGCTTCGCTTTTCATAACCAACCACAGGTACTCTGTAATATTGTGTGGAGAGGAGAAAACGTTTCCCGTTATTTCTGGCCTCAGTGCCGCGACTGTCCAATTACCTCTTTTTGGTTACCCGTTGCAATGTTGACATTAATTATATGATTGACACATTGATTATGCAAATATTGAATAAACGGAAATGGCTATATCTTTCCGCTGCAGGCTTGAGCGAAATGCAAATGTCCACGTGTGATTCTTTGCCGCTGATTGTTTGATATGTCGCCCAAGGAATGGCGCAGACAGTATAGAAGATCTAATTATTGTCACCATGGTTAACGTTGCTATTACCAAGGAGGTTTAAGAGTTGGAGTTCCGACTGGCTGTAATTATTCAAACAGTTGTCAGATTTCTATTGATGTACAAAAGAATTTCACAGGTGCATTTGTGCCTTTGATGATCGATGTTCGAAGCCGCCATCTTGCTTAGCAATCTAAAGATTCATTTTTGAACGTTAACATAATATTGGCCATATTTTGCTTATTCATATGTTAAATGAAATGAAATTTCACTTAATGATGAAGCATGTAAAACAAAAGTCAATCCCGTGCAGAAATTTGTGCAAAAGTGTAAATCAGAGCTGTATCATGTGAAAATATTTTAAACTGTACCATCCTGGAAAGCCGGTTTTATCACTTTTCCGCTTTATTCTGAAAAATAAAACTAACATGTAATAATCTTCAAGTATAATTCTTTATTGATAGATATATGAGATTAGTGCCCGGGTATTATGCCCAGTCGAGTAATTTTCATCTTATTTCAGCATTTTTTTTTTGCGCAATTTCTATTCGCACATCCTCCGTGTCTGTAACCACCTACGTTTTATAAGAAGGGATAGCGCAAAGTAATTACCATCACAAAGACATATCTTCCTTAGAAAGTGGCTGGTGATTATGCAATGAGACACGAGTCAATTGTCTTCCTATCTGAGCGGCAGATCCAGTTTGCCACATGCTTCAAATATTTTTGAGCGGCGGCTTCGAACATCTAGCAAAGGAAATAAGACAGTTGTGACTCCATTCTCTTGAACCTCCTTGCTATTACCATACTGGTTTACTCTGCGTGAGATATACATGTTTGTTCCTGAGAGCGCTAAAAGAACCCAAAGTCTGTTTGACTGTCAGCAAAAGTGTTTAATTTCACTAATCTCTCCGAAACCCAGATAGGCTACACACTTAAAGACACACACACGCACTGACACAGATATATATATATATATATATATATATATATATATATATAGGGTATGTATTTTTATGCATTTTCTTTCTTTATAAACAATTATACATATTTATATGAAGAGTTTGTTCGCAAAAACCGATAAGTCCATATTTGCCAAATGGAGATATTTGCGATTAAAGGTCAAGAAAAATACAGAGAATGATAGAATTTTTTTTGCTTCTTTTGACCATAACTTAAAGAATGTACCTTTATAAATAAATAAATCATTTAAAAGGTATCATTTTGTACTTTATGACAGAGACCGTACTTCAAAATCTTCAAAAATAGACTTATCTGTTTTTGCGAACAAAGTCTTCATTTATACACATATACTTTTTCTTTCATGCACCCTATATATATGTAGGTAAAATTATACATACATATATGACTGTGTTTATACTTGTGCGTGTATACTTGAGTGTGTATGCTTACTAGCTCTTTTCCCCATAGGAATAAAAAATGTAACGAGATATAATTTTCGCACGTACATAGAGTACATCACAAAAGACCTTGAAAATCAATCTATGTTCATATATTAAAGTGAAAATGTCTGGAACTGTGTGTCTACTCTTCTAATTATCTTTCTACTTTATCTCGTTACAGCCTCTTTAAAAAATACAAAGCAAAACAAAACAAAACAAAACGCACATGAGTTTTGTAAATGTAATTATCATCATTACCTTAATTGTTTTTACAATTACCGCATTTTGTAATTAATATCTGCTCCATTTTAATCACTTAGCGTAAGCATTGTTCAAACATGGTCTAACATTACAGTGATCTTACGTTGGGTCTCCTATCAGTGTCCAACAACCTTTTCAGATTTTCAGGCATACAAAAAAGGACGTTCGTTTCAATGTCGGTCTCCATACGATTTAATTCTTTCGTACCCTCCCAGACTGCCACCGACAGCATTGCATATAAGGCTACAGCTTCAACAAACAGAAATTTGTCGACAAACCAAATACGCTGGCGCACCGCCGCAATTGATTACTGCTACACGTCTCCAAATGATATATATTTTAACGCGTCCTGTCTGAGCTTCATTACGCTCCAAATGGCGAGTTGCTTTACAACGACCTAAAATGTGTTTCGAGTGGAGAAACGCTGTATTATAGCAGTCACGAAAGCGATACCAGACTAAAATAGTTACAAAGAAGTTGAGTGTTTGCTTCCGGGCTGGAATTCACCGAGAATCCTAGCAACTGCTCCTGAAACGGACAAAATCATTGATAATCATATTTATCACCTCTGAATAACATTTCTGACACCCTGTTCCTAATTTAGTGGTTCTTATTTGCCCGAACATGTGAAACGTCGACTAAACTCACATCAATGAAGTTTTCTCAGCCAACCTCCGAGATGTAGAAGCAAATCCAAAATTTGCAGTCGTTCTATTCTAATTCTGAAGTTTAATTCAAAGAGTCTTTGGTGTACTGAGAAGGCTTGCAGATATTCTTCGCAAATCCAAACACTTCTTTGCTTGACACGACTTGTGAAGGATTTAGCAAGGTAAGTGGTCGATACTCGATAGACTGAAACGTGTGCATGCAATCATTTGAATACTTTTGCTGCGCAGTCTTTCTACCATAAATGTGGTGCTCGGGAAAGGAACGATAAATGCAAATGATATTATTGTCTCCTAGATCTTGATTTTTTTTTCAAAAGGTAACATAATGTTAATGTTTGCTTGTTCAGGACATTGCAGATGAGATCATTCTTTCCCTTGTCGATTTCTCTAAGATTTTGTAATTGTAGCGTCATGGTGAGCAGCGTTAATTATCATGCAACTGCTGATATCTGGTTATCGGTTATTTTGGGGTTCATGTATTAAACTAAACATAGAGTGCATCTTTAAAAATACGATTTATGTTAAGTTAAACGTATTCATCATAATTTGCTTCAGGCTATCGAGGTTTTAACGTCACAAGGAGATTAACTGTCTCTTTTTTCCTGAATGATCACATTTAAGAGCTTTCATCTCCACTGGTTTGCGGTGTTTTATTACCGATGATTTTACTTCTATGTTATCGAGATATTCTGTTAAGAAATCTGAATCTTTTTGTTTTTGGTCGCCTAGTCCCCACAGCCCTACTTGTTTCGTGAAAAAAAAAAAAACGTTTTCCCGTTAGAGTGGAAATGTTCTTTTGATAGTACTAACACAAAGAGAGGATAAGCTTACCTAAAAATGTCAACTCTTTGTAAACAACGCACTTCCATATTTATGTTATTATAATATGATTATAATAATGTTTCATTAGGGAAGAAATGAGGGGGGGTTGGGCATTCAGGACAAAAATCAAATAGATAACCCGAATGATGAAATAAATCGCTCCACAGGATAAAATATCGTATCACATCATGTGTACAATTGTAACAAAAGTAGAAAATATTAAAAAAAACACAGAGGAGTTATATCTAGAATTACCATTATTTGTGTAAGTTTAATAGGAATTAACCGAAATAATCAGAGTATTAAAGAGAGAAAGAAGGGGAGAAGACATGAAGATGGTAAGGATGTCTAAAAACAAACATATTCCACTCACGACAGATACATAAACTGTTATAGTTTTCTTTTTCTTTTTCTTCTTCCTCTTTACCAAATATTTCAGATGAGACCTGTAAATGCACTTATCTTGTGTACCTGCTGTTCATTTCTGGTAGCTGAAGGATTTGGTAAGTTACGAAAGATATACAATAGTTAACTGTAAATGTCATTATAGAACACTGACTATATAGTGATATTCAATGGGCCTAATATATTTCTCTTGCGTATAAATGTACAGGATTCATACTCAGTATGAATGGATCATCTGAAAATAATATATTTTACTCAGAAGTTTATATCACGCTCCGTACTGCTGTTGATTTCTGTGAAATCTGTTATTGTTTAAAAGATAAGCTGGATCTATAGAGAAATATTAGGTAAAATATCACTTCCACCAATTTTGATTGCCACTAATGCTTATGTGCTAGTATACAAATGATGCACAGGATAGAGTGCGTTAGTGGAGATGTAGCGCACTCGAGGGTAGGGCCTATTTACAATTGTTAAACATGCACTACATTGTAAATACCCGAGAGTGAGCTGCATCTCCACTAACGCCACGAAATAATCCTGTGCATCATTTGTTTTATAAAATGGGTCGAAAACTAACAGCATTTTCCACGTACCTTTGTGGGTCAATACCAGTCAGCTACATGTGGCACACGCAAGATGTCTGAAGATGTTCGTCCCAAACATTTACGCACGTCGCACTCGGAAATCCCGCACATATAAGAACTGTATGTATAAGAGTATACGTACGCCAAACATGTTATGCACACAAGAAAGGCCGGCCGGCAGCAGCCCGAACTAGAAGTTGTTTACAGGATTGACAGCGCGTATAGTAGCGCGCGACGCACTTGTAACAACTGATTGAGTGCGCACTGCTAGTGTAAACATTGTGACGTCAGGCCGTGCATGTTAGTGAGAAATTAATGCACGCACACGTGACTCATTTCAGCGCTTCCAATTGGCTACATTCTTGAACCCATTTTATAATCAACTTTACCGAATGAAATACCCCTTTCGTTCGTTAAGCAACTATTCCAGCCCCATTCATTAGTTTGTGTGTGTGTGTGTGTGTGTTAGTATGGGGGGTGTTATAGGGGAAATTGTATGTAATTACAACTCGATGTTATCCCTCGTGTGATCACATTACACAAAAACTTTGACATAAAGACTCGTACACACTTCAATTTTCCCGGCATACCTGGCCCCATAGTGTCTGCGCCACAAATGTGATTATATTATATAGTATATATGTTTGCATTCTAAAATTCTAGTAAGTATTGTTCATAGCATCAGCATCATCTATCAATGAGTAAATGTACAATAGTATATAGGAGAATTTAAAATGAATATGTTTCATTGGTATTTCAAATTGGTGCTGTTGTTGTTTTGTTCCAGTGTTCCACGTCTTACAAGGTTGGCTTTCTTAGTGGAACACTGTTTTCCATCATTGTGATTATTTACTATTTTTGTTGCCATGGTGCATTGTTTCTTTTTTATGACATTATTCGTGCATATACTTTATATTGTATTTGAAAAAAATCCTTTATCAGACGAGTGTAAGAAAAATGACAAAATTGTATCACTTTGGATTATGTCAACTTTTTCTTTTCTTTTTGATGATGGAAATAAATACACTATTGAATTGAATTGAATTGAATTGAATTGAAAAAAACAACAACAAACAAATATTGGTACACACATCCGCACATAACACATTTCGACCACACCACACGCAAGATGAGAACTGTCCATTAAGCACTACTGGGATACGTATCACAAATATTGCATAAAAAACATAAATAATTGTCTTGTTTAGGAGCATACACGAAAAAAGGACACACCATACACAACATCAAACACACACATTTACACACACACACACCACCACCAAAAAAAAAAAGAAGAAAAAAAAAACTTTCGCAGACTCGTGAAAATACTAATCACGCATTAAATATAGCTTGTGTCATAATTCAAAATCCAAGGCCGTGACGCACTGTACATCAATAATTTTACTGCAATTGCGGCCATCATCGAAAATAGGCATTAAAGGCATAATTCAACATTTGCAGATGAAACAAAAACCCAGCGTTAGTGCTTCGAAAATGTCTGAAATGTGAGTTAAGGATAGAAAGAACCAATGTAAATATTTGAACCAGTATAATCGATGTTAAGTATTGTTAAATATACAAAATGTGAACAATAGTCATAACAAAAATGCTTCAGACTAAACCCTCTACAGTTATAGTTTAATAATAAAAATAGTGATATATCCTTATATTTTAGGCTTTATTGCAAAATAAAAAATATATATATATGGTAGGATGTTTTGTGATACAACTGACCTACACAGTATGCATCAAAATTGATATCTTGAACATTTTTAAAATCACTGCTCCCAACGGTAAACAGAACCTTTAACAACAGATCTAAATGTTGTCGCTGGAACAAATTACTCAATCGTGATGCACCAATGTAGACATTTAATGTTGTTTTGATGACGTTAGAATTATGATAAATGGGCTTTTTAGGGTGCCATAAGATATCTCTCATATTTTGTTCACTCCTATCGTGCCTATAGCTGTAGATTTGGTAAAACAAGGTGGACTTTACAGTACGAGTTAACAATGGAATGTTGGCATCGTCGGCGATGTTTTTCTCGCTTGTGCATTCTGAAAAATAGAATGCGTGATAATAAAGCTAGATAAGGGTTATGCGAAAATGAAAAGCAAGAAAGGATATAGTAGTTTGCTTTAATTGGTCTCAAATATAAATCTTCCTATAGCCCTGTTATGTCGTCGTTTCATTTTGATTTCATATCAATTCAATTCAATTCAAAATGATTTTATTTCCATATAAAGTAATACAAAGTAATATACATAACGCTTACATGAGTACGTAAGTTTCAACAAAACATGAATACAATTATTATAATGATATCAGCTCTGGTTTGGATAAAAAACAAGTAAGCAATACAATCTTGATTTATAACTCTACATGGAAAAGAAGAATTCACAAGAAAAGCATTCTGATAAGATTTAAGATATTCTCTCTATATGGCATAGCTTTACAATTGCATAATTTTTCAGCAATTTCATGAACATTGTATAGAAAAATAATGCTTTACACCGTATATAGTTGTTTTGTACAATTTCGACAATTTTTGTTGTATTTGTACATCGGTAACATAATAACATGTATTGCGTTACATCTAGAATTTACATACAGAACGATTGCCAAGAATAAGTATAAAGCTTGACTATTTGGCAAACCGATAATTTAAAACATTGATACATTGAAATGCGCATGGAAGAGAGGGTTAAGGAAAGAGAGAGAGAGGGGGGGGGGTGGAGAAATTATAGCGGCATCAGTTGCTGTAATGTCCACCTGACCGTAAAACAGGTCAGATATTTGGTGGCGGTCGATCACTTAAGGATCGCTTCCTGACGACGAATTCACCAGTGTTTAGTGTCAATATAGTGCTACGAATTGGAGCTAATGCAGGTCCTACATGTGGTTCACGTTTACTAACATGCAATAAAATACAACGTAAGTCGCCAGTGCTCTACGCCAAGTAGGATTTGTACAGAATCAGAACTAGATCACGCTACCTCACTGTGTCCAGCACATCTGTCTGCTGGACGTATATATTTCACTCATCGATTAATTCAAGCCTATTTCGCTTAATTTTCTCCCATTCTGTTGTCATTCAAGAAACGTGTCATGACTTTACAGTGCATAATTGGACCATGGAGGTCGTTGCACGATGTATGCAAACTTTGTAAAATAGGACAAAGAGAGGACGGTGAAATGAAATAATGGAGAGGCAAACATCGACAGAAAAGATTCAGACATCCTTCACTACTCACAGAAAAAAAAAATAATCTGCTTCTATCTGAAAAATATCGAACACTATCAAATGCACAAGTTTTTATTTGCTTGCTTATAAAATCATCACATCAAAGAACACGTACGCATGTCCTAATGTTCGTACACACACGCAAATTCTGCCACTAAAACATGCTGCAGACTTGGCAGAGCAGTAAAAGAAACATGATTATCTATACAAAGAATGCTGCAATTATTTAAAAATGTGAAAAGACAAAAAAGTGAAAAGGACTGCAATGTATACAGTTTACAAAATGTCAGTTGTTCTTTTTTTTTAGTTTTTTGTTTTGTCTAAACACGAACAGTAGGCCTGCTCTGCATAATCAGTGCTGCCCATTTCAGTAAATGAACAATTCCTCGAAACGTATTCAGGAACACTTAATAGTAATAATTCCTAATCCTATGTTTCACATTTTTTTTCCCGTAAATTTAAGTCTAATTCAGAACACATGTAATTTCTGTTTAAGTAATGAAACTTGTACATGCAAACATAAACCTCAACAAGTTCATTTCGAATGGAACATTTTGGTTTTGTAGATCTAAAATCCATGCACCTTTTTTGTTTTTTTAGTGATGTTTCAGTCATAATACGAACAGAAAGATGGACAGTTCTCTTTACAACCTCTCCTATAGATTATTACTTAGTCCTAAACTTATTTTCATCGCGATAATTTCGATCTTCCATTGAAGTACATGGAACTTTACTTTTGTGCTAATGATAATGAAAACATGAATCTTCAGAATTTCTCTTAATTACATGCCGTTTATATCCGGACAGAGCGCTTAAATTATGATCGTATGATGATGAATATGACTAAATACATAGCGTTCATCCTCGGCAAATAAAAGTGTATACAGGAGTCTACTGTCGAGTGACGTTATTATTATACACCCTTAAATAAAAAGGATGAGTGATCTAACCGGGATGGTTATTATTATGTCTCCGTAATTGCACAGTGACGCACTGCACGCTAGAAAGATATTTTAGTTGCAAAACTGGGTCAGATTCTGATCGCTTGTGCAATATGCTTCCAAATTAAATATTCCGCATTGCTTTGGATGGGATAGTCATAGAGTGGAGATGATTTTTTTTTCTTCCACTGTCCGATATAATTTTGCAACTCAGCATATCCCGCTCATGCTAATGAAACTTGAAATTTTGATTATTTCACAGACATAAGAGAGCTTTAACTTACAAAAAAAAAAACACCGTTGTATTATCTCTGCATCAATGGCTTTGAAGGTCATTGATTGAAAGTCCACATCAGTGAAGAATAAATCTACGTTGGATGAAACAGGTTAGGGACATACAATGAAAGGGTCCATTTGACGTTCTTTTTTTTTTCTTCTTCTTCAAAATATTGATTGAAGGAAAAAGAGATACGATCTGTCCCAGGCAAACAAGATATTTTACCTGAAACTTAGTACTCGAGAAATAGAGGAACAGGAACAGCAAAAATAAATAAATGAATATATAAATGAATAAATAAATAGATAAATAAGTAAAATAAGATAATTAAAACAATAACATAATAATGATGATTGTTATACCGTTCAGAGTTTTGTACCGTACGCTATGGTCGTGTTGATATGAGCATGCCATCTGACAGAGACTAAAGCGATTAGGTAGCAAACGGTAAAATAGGAAGGTTGCGATAGTGTTTTGCAGTATGGTAGTCTAGTATTTGATTGTAGCTCCTTTGATTTCATAACGATTCCAGTTTGTCCTGTGGGCTTCACAAGAGCTGGTCCTCGATGCTACAGACTGGAGCCATCCAAGAAACGTGACAAGGCGGGTGAATTCTGCGCCGGTCTTGCCTCGTCTTTGGCCCTCATCACCTCCGAGGAAGAACAAGTCCACATTGAGAACTTTCTCTCCAACTACCCTGGCAAGAAGTCCGCTTGGATAGGTCTGGAGCCGGTCGACGAGTTCGTCTTCACATGGATGGACGGCTCACCTCTAAACTTCACGAACTGGATGTCTGCGAACAAAGCCCACGACTTGGGCACTGATTGTATCTGCTCTCAGGGAGGTCCAAAGGGGAAATGGAATGACAGAAGTTGTTCCTTTAAATCTCTCTTTGTCTGCGAAACTGAAGTACACGATGGAGGTAATAAAGTTTTGGTGCCAGAGGCTGAACCTTGTTGTACTTCCCGACCTGTTTCTTTTTTTAAAAAGTGGTTTTACCCTATTTAAAGAGTGCTGAATCAGAATCTGGATGATGCAACTCTTGCATTCTTCAGGATTTTGAGATATGCAAAATGGCCGCAACATTCTGCAATTCCTACATGATTTATTTAAATGTAACAAATATGAAATTTCACCTTATTTAAAGGATGGCGAATCTGAATATAAATGATGTAACTTTGCATTCTTGAGGATATTGAAATATTTCAGATGGTCGCCAAAAAATTAAATTCTATCTAATTCCCTTAAATGGTGGAAAAAAAATGAGGGTTTAACCTATATCGGGGTTGTTGAATCTGAATCTGGATGATGCGACTCTTGCATCATTGAGGTTTTTGAGATATTCAAGATGGCCACCAAAATGGACATAAAAAAAATCTTGAATATCTCAAAACCCTCAAGGACTCAAGAATTGATCTTAGGATTGATGAAATTAAAAAAAAAAGTTACGTTCGATTGGCTATTACAGTTGCACTTAATTTCAAACATAAGTATCTTTGTGAAACCGACTTACTATCAATACTGATCTTAAGCTCGATTCACTGAGATAAGATCAATAAATTGAGCGTAAGATCAGCAGCAACTCTTTCTGAAAAAGGTCCTAGTTTTCTAGAAACGGGCATACCAAAGGGATGTGGAGGAAAATGTGGGGTCATCCCACAAGACCGACGCCCACGACTCATAAAGCCCACGAGTTGGACATTAAAAACAAGTCCATGAGTCATTACAGTCCACGAGTCATACAGCCCATGAGTTCGACACCACGCAAATAAAGCCCATGAGTTCGACATTGACTTGTATTACACGCCTTATGAATATATTAACAAAGACATAATTGCGGACTTTTTTTAAATCTGCTTCTCATTTTAATATGTACTTTGTCAAATCACATTCTGCAATTATTACAATTATCCTTTACATATGCAATGTATATAATTTCTTTGTTTATTTGATGGAAGTGAAAATAAATTTGAATCTTGAATCTTGAATTGTAGGTAAAAACAGCCCACAAGTTCGACAAAAGCAACACGGGGCTTAATGTGTCGGTCTCGTAGGCCTTGTTAGCTTGGTGTCGTACTCATGGACTGTATGACTCGTGAGCTGTATGACTCGTGGGCTATATGACTCGTTGGTGTCGATCTCGTGACGTGCACCCGAAAATGTTTTCATGAAATTTATTACAAGACTGCCCATGCAGTGACGTGTAGTTTCAATCTTCATTACTACCCGATTATAGGTCCATGTCCGGCAAATTTCACCTCCCAGTATGGTACCTCATGCTACCTAATCAACACTGAAGTTAAAATGAAGAGAGATAAGGCAAAAAAAGAATGCATGGAGCTTGGGGGTCATCTTGTTTTCCTGGAAACCAGCCAAGAAAATGACCACGTGGTATCCCTCATGGAAAACTTGAGTAAGTTACCTATATCTTGCCAGTATATTTACCGTCCAGAATGGGCAGTAAGATTAGAAACTTGTTACAACGTTTTCGTCTTATGTTTAACAAATTTTATTTTCTCCTCCGACCATGTAGACTCATTCCAGGGTGAATGCACCTGCGATTGTGATGTATTTGCAAAGTGTAAAACAGTACAGTGAACGAGGAGTCTTTCTATTTCTTTCTCTCCTGTTCTTTCTCACCATCTTTCATTATCGCTATCACCTTATTCTTTGTTTTTCTTTCTTAGCTATCCTGTGTACATGACCGTGTACGTTTTGTTGTGTGAAATAGTTTGGTTTTTTTGCTTTAATGGAATGGAATTTCTCAATGAAATTTACGTCTCATGTAGCTCACGTTAAGCGCTTTATACTCACATTCACAAGATTCATTTCTACAGCATACGCGCGCGTTGAAATATCCACATGCTCCAATCGAGCTCAAAATTGTTTTGCACACGCTTCAGGTCATTTGGAGTATTTTTTTTCAAAAAAATAAAAAAAAAATAGACGGACGCGTAAGCGCGCGCATATACCCTAGCGCAGCTCGTATGCAATATAAATTCTGCGGGTTTTTTTTTTTCATATGGATCGAGTGTCTAAAATGTCAAGGAATGATTCTACCAAGTTTCAAGTCAATGAGACTCAATATGACTTCATACGGGCCCGTCAAAAATGAAATTCAGCGCGCGCGTCAATGGCGATATGTGCACAGTGCATATATACCAAAACCCCGCTAAATATATCCGATTTGACTCGTCAGGATGGACGGTGACCCCTCCCCCATTTTCTTTACATATTCTGCAAGCTGGTGAGTTGCACATATCATTTCACGGGTGCCCGATGCTGGCAAATCCATGGGTTATTTTCACCCAGATTTCAGTCTGTTTTAGCTTGTTATCTCTTTCAGGCGCATGTATAAAAATTTGATTGGATGACGTCATCACCTCGAAAAAATCGATTGAAAGTAACCTTGTCCAATTTGACTAGTTTACGTGTTATCTCTATGGGAGGGAATTTTTCTGGAAATGAAAATTGACATGACGGTCTTTATCGAGCACTAGCTCACTTACCCTTTGGTGAATTTCTCCAAGATTTTGATATGTTGTAGCTGAGACTTTGGGCCATGGTGATTGTGCCCTCCGTTTTTTTTTTCATTGTACGTTGGCACTCGGCTTCGATGTAGCGTCATTTTGCTTAAAACACTGAGCCTATGGGGGGTGAAATAGCTCAGTGGAAAGCGCATCGGACTTTTAATCTGAAAAAAAGAGGTTCTGTATTCGAGGCTCACCCCAGCCAATTCTTTTGCTTTTTTAAAACCCCTATATATTAGGTTCTAAAGTCAAAAATTTTTAATCATGTGTCTTGGTGAATACACGTCCTATCTTTCCCACATTTTGCACACGTAAGGACCATGTTGCAAGAATCATTTCACAAAATAAAAACTTTTCGCTCAGATGCAAATGGGTCAAAGGTCAAATGTACTTCATTCTGTATTCGCATTAGTGTATATGGTATCACCGCAATATTTTGCAGACACATGGGCCTCGATAGACCATTTTGTAAATAGCAACGCTTTGGTCGGACGCCATTTTGGCTGTGCAAATGAGGTTCAAAGGTCAAACATTCTTTATTTTGTATCTTGCTTACTAAATGCTCAATCGGGACCAGATTTCGTACATTTATGGACCATGTTGCCTGGATCATTTCATAAAACAACGACTTTTGACTCAGATGCCATCTAGGCTGTGTGAGGTATATAGGGTCACAGTCAAGACTACTTTGTCCTGTCTCTTGGTAATTACATGCCCTATCACTCCCATATTTTGCACACATTTAGCCCATGTCATACGAATTGTTTGATGAAATTAAAACTTTCTAATCAGAAGCCATCTCAGCTGCCTAAAGTAGGGTCAAGGATCAAACAAATTTCGTCTTGTATTTTAGTACATACATGGCATATTGCCCCCATATTTTGCGCAGATATAGACCTAGTCAACAGTCAAAAGGATCATTTCATATGATAATGGCTTTTTCCTAAGACGCCATATTGTATGCCAAAATAAGGTTCATTTTGTCTTTTTGTTTTGTTTGTTTTTTGTTTTATTTCCGTACTAAGAATCAACATATTTCATACACACAGGTTTTTGTGAACATGATATGCCCTTTCCATTTTAAATCCGTAGGCATGATATGTTTGATTCTTTTTTCTTCAATGAGAATCTCAGAAATCATTAATATATCGGATCACCTAATTTGCCAGGCTTGACAAATTCTCGTTTTACTATACGTACGGGCAGAGGGAGAGAGCAATTTCACTTTGCCATTCGTCTGCAATGTATTCATTAGAAGCTTAAACGTAATCGCATTGTTCGAGCAATACAAATTATTCTTATATTCTAAAAAGCATAGAAGAAAGGGAAAATGTATGGTTTACTAAAGGTGTGCTTCAGGGGGCACACTCGAGGTCGCGAGGCTACCATCTATACACTAAATGTACTCATAAATAGATATTAGTGTAGATATGATGCATATAAATAGCGTATTATGATTTCGCATTTTTAGTTATGAAATTTACATCTTTCAGACATGAAAAGTGTCTTTATTTGAATTGAATTGAATTGAATTGAATTGATAAATTATTTTAACAGGGGGCAAGGGGGGGGGGCAAAAACTCGTTTTCCTCCCCCAAATTGTATTGCACTCCCCCCTCCCCCGACCCACCCCATCCTTTTGCGCAGGGTCTATAGTGGTCCAGCACTTTACTGTATACTGTAATTTCAGTATAATAATGTGTTATATATTTATTATTATAATCTATTGATAATCAAAAGATTTGAATATGGATCTTTATAGTATTTCTGAGGAAAAACAAAACATAATAGTTGATTTGGTGGTGTTATTCATTGAATGTGGTTTAGAAGAATAAGAGAGGCAGTGATAACGGGACTTTGGGATGATCAGTTTATATGTTATCTATATTTTGCAATGTGTGTGGGCGTATATGGGGATTTTGGGGACACACTGATATATCATCAATACTAATAATGTATAGATATGTTTCTTTGTTCTTCGTTCACAAAACAAATTCCCCTAAATCTCCCTCCAGTATGTGTGTGTGTGTGTGTGCGTGAGTGTGTGTATGTCTGGGTGTGTGGGTGGGTGTGTGTGTGTGTATGTGTTAGTGTGTGTGTCACTGTGTGTGTATGTGTGTGTTTCATGAAACCATGGCTAATTTTCAGTTCCATACAAAAAGTACACGTAAACCTCCCGTGACAATCATTATCCAATACTAAATTAAATACAAGAAATAATGTCTCTAAGTATGATGTTTAAATACTCTATCAAGTGTGCACCAGAACGCACA
Organism: Diadema antillarum; assembly: GCF_040938485.1. NCBI lineage: Eukaryota > Metazoa > Echinodermata > Echinoidea > Diadematoida > Diadematidae > Diadema > Diadema antillarum. Next base: position 2,009,270 of record NW_027270902.1, read on the forward strand.
ATTTTACATCCCAAAATATGTGTACATTGTAAACAGTGGTAAAGGCAATGTAGAAAAATACTTTGTAAACAACTTATGCTTATGTGCGTGTATGCATACATGTATAACATGTACAGTGCATACACGTATACATGTGCATGTACATGATGATACAGGAACCAAGAGGAATCAAGATTTTACAAAAAATGCAGGTTACAGGTAGTGTCCAACGCACCCCCTTGAAAAAAAAAGCTGGTGACGCCCCTGCAGTTTGAGGTTATTCGTCGTTGGTGGAGCTTTTCTTCTATTTCTCCTTTTTCGCAGTTATCGTCGTCGAAAGAACGAAGTACAATGCGACTGGGAAGAAGAAAGGTGTGATAGGGAGAAAACGGTACCCCCTTTATACACGGTTTGGGAACATTTATGATTATTATTTTATTAATTCACTGTCTTTTAAAATCATAAACCCTTACAATTTTCAGATATTGATAACCGATACTCTCTATCGGCAGAAAAAAAAAGACTCAATGTGCAAAATCACAATCGAGCAGCTTTGGAAAGTGAATGATGACGTCACCAACCATGGTACAGGCTCTTCGGAGTGATCAAGTAGGTAATAGGCGAGCTCGCCTAGTACCTCTTCGGAGTGATCATGTGCTCGAAAGCGCTATTAAAAAATTAACCCAACGTGTAATCAATGTCCAATGCTCGCCTATCCTTGCAAAGGTCTTAAATCACATCAGAGCTTAGAAGCAATTTCCTTGTGGCACGTTGACAGCGTCTCTCAACACTCTCCTCATGCGGATTGTTTCGAATTGTTTCGAATTGTTTCGAATCAGTCACGTGTTCATCCGACTCACTGACAACAGCTATAAACTTTTCGATCGCGTGTCGGTAAAAGTTTATACTCATTTCCGGTTGCACAGTACAGACCAAGGAGATTAATGCAAAATGGATCAGAGCCACAGTCCATGGTCGATTCTGGTAACAATTATTGTCTTCTATCTAACGGCCTTTTGCAACGAAGCATTTTCCCAACAGAACGAGGAATGCCATCGAAGAGAAGAGTCGATTACTGGAATCATCGGCAACACAGTAAAGTTACAGTCATCACTTCCCAGAAATTACCGCAATCATGCACTCATTTGGATAGCTAATAACCAAGACAGAATAACGCGCTGTGTAGGACAGAACTGCGAGGAATCAAACCCAGGATATGAACGTTTCCATCTCCATATTGGGAGAGGAGAAGATGAGGTCTCCATGGAAATTAAAGACACGTCTCTACGTGATTCTGGTATCTACTCCTTTGAAGTACATGCTGAGCCTGTCTGCGTGTTTCTTAAGGTAACTGTTAAAGTTCAATATCCTGCGCCAACATGTGAAACGAATTTGCTGCAGGAGAGTGCACAGATGCTTCTGTCTTGTCACTGGACGCAGAACGCTAATCGCGTGAGTTTCCTGTCTGGAGACGTAACTCTCTTTGCTTATACATCCAGTCACTTTACCATCGATGGGTCATCAGTTCCGAATCACTCTTTGAGCACAAATCTACCTGTAGGCGAACTATTTGTTGCAGACAGTACGACAACCAAGCGATGTGTTGTCACCTATCAAGAGGAAGACTCCGTATCGTGTGAATTCCAAGCTCTCTCTCGAGTCACAACTCAGTTGATTCACGAAACAGAAAATACTAACTTTAGAGTCGATTGTGATTTGCTCGACACGGAAAACGTGCTACTATGGTATTCGAAGGACACGGGCGTGTTGATTCTGGAGGAAGAAAGACAGTCGTTCGTCCTGCAGACGCGTATGATTTCTGAAAAAGCAATTCTGATGTGCGCTGCTAAAAGCAACGGAAAATTCATCCCCTCTGATATCGTCAAACTGGTTATGAGGTCCAACTTTACGTACGCGTTGTCCTTAAATATAAGGTATCTGCGAGATCATTTCGAAATTTCAATATCAGCATGCTGCTTACAAGATTATAGGAGTGTCGTACGTATTGATACAAGGACTACTCTTTCTTCAGCTTCGAGCGTTGCAATAACGTCCACTAAAGAATCGCAGCAAACAGCAGAAGCTGTCACGAACGGATCATCTCATCTGAAAATTATTGGCTTGTCTGCGTCACTAGCTCTAGTTGTTGTCATGATGTCATTCTTTCTTATTTTGATTGGCACTCGAGGACGCTTCAGAGTTACATATCCTCCATTGTCTACCACTGTGAGATTTAACAGGAAAGATAGAGAAGGACAGCAGTTGACAGTAATAAACGTGTCTACCGAGAGACGCGTTAATCAGGCTTCGCAGACCAGAGGCCTACCGTCGCCTCCTCGAAGTGACCGTAACTTTTCGTCTACTGAATCCATCCCTCCATCATTCACAAATGGACAGTCATGTCAAGAATGGAAGGATGAAGATGCCGTCTGGACCAGCGCCGAACAAGTTGTCACTTCTGGGCGATTGTATGAGACTCTGGATCGTTCAGGTGAACATTCCTGTGACTGCCAGCGTATTGACAATGAAGCTGTCACCGCAGGACGCATGTTACATACATATCTGAGCCAGGGAAAACAGCTAAACAAAGAGGGTACGGCTGATGAAGAAGAACCTTATGAACACGCAATTAAGGTCAGAAGAGTTGAATTGCTTTCGTTAAGTCCGAAAACAACCAACGACGTTTTCCTGTCAAGCACACCACTAGCACAACTACCATCAGGGTACAGCTGTCGACTATTTAATATGTCGAAAGAGGTACAGTGGGACGAGCCCTCCAAGTCTATTACACTTCCATCAACGCTGCTACTACAGGCATCCTCATCCGAGGTAGACCCTCAATCACTACCTCTTCTGTGGTCACCGTTATCAGCACTACCACCTGAACAACCACCACTACCACCACCGTCAACATCATCAGCATCTGAATGTCCAGTCACGTCATCGCAAGAATCGATGTCATCTGGACATGTTGTCAGTTCGGGCTCGACTCTCTCAACGGCTACTCTGGCGAATAATCCCATGGATCATCCTCCTCTTGATGTTAGTGATGAACAAGGCCGTTCATTGCACGACAGGCTTACAAGGTTAAGCTATCAAAACTCAAATCGCCGATTTTCCATGCTGTATTGAGTACTCATGCAGCTAAGCGGCAAGGCTATTGCATACAGAATTAGTGAGTTGTCACATTCTAATTTCAAACACATGTTGACTTAGACTCTGAAATGTTAGAGGAATCATGAAAAACCCCCCACAGATTTCTCCAAATTGATTAAGAAGCTACATTTATTTTCACTTTGATTATGTAAAGAAATTGACACGAGGATGTTGTCATACTCTCTGTGTTCATATCTAAACTAATTCACATTAATCTACATATGAAAAACTTAGTTTAAAACTGCACTAACAATACATAACAAAAATAGACATAATAGCCATAGTTATGAGGAGAAGAGTTGCAATATGGCCGCATTAAGCAAAAAATGACCTATGCCGAAATCTGATTTGAGGGAAGTCGAGGGTTTTTTTTTTTAAATTCTCTTGACCACACTATCCTCATAAGTAAATTGCAATGCTATGGAGTTCGTGGCATTCCACTTGTATGGTTTAAAGATTACTTGTCGAATAGAAAGCAATATGTGTACTATGAATCTGTTAACTCTGAAGTATTACCTATACAATGTTGAGTCCCACAAGGATCCATATTGGGACCGCTATTATTTCTCGTGTATGTAAATGATTATTTCAAACTCATCAAAGCCACTGCAATATGTCATGTTTGCCGCTGACACCAATGTATTCTGTTCCAATTCTGATTTTCATTCTCTCCTAAGAACACTCAATACTGAATTACCGAAATTATCTACGAGGTTTCAGAGTAATAGATTATCACTCAATCTGAAAAAAAGACAAATTTTATGTATTTGTTATAATAAGAAGCATAAAAATGAAATGCAACATTTAAATATTATGGCGGATGGTATATTATTGGGAAAAAAGTGTCAAATTCCTCGGAATATATATAATGAAAATATGAAATGGAACGTTCATGTACATTCTCTGAGGAAGTGTCTCGTAATGTTGGTATACTTCAGAAGTTACGGTAATATGTCCCCTCAGAATATTTTATTTATGTAGTATAATTCGTTGATATTATCGTACATTTTATATTGCAACATTGGTGACCCGCGACAACGGTTTCAGGCAAAAGTCGCAAGAGCAAATTCCCTCATAGGCGGGGTACAAAGATCTTTACCATTATTTTTGTCGATTTGGGTTTTTTGCAGAAATTGAATCTTTGATATGTTTTCTACATCTACACTAAATTTCATAGCATAAGACTACATTTTTCCTATCGAAAATGGAATTTTAAGCACCCTATGTTGGATCGCACTCGTCAGTTTCGAGCTTCTTTCGAACGCCGCGCCAATATCCCCAGCGTTGCTACGGCGCATGGTCTCGCATGCGATTGGCTGGTGCGTCGCACACATTTACATAATTCGGCCTTCGGAGACACCAGTTGCAGCGTTTTGGGAATGCTTTGTCCACGCGTGCATGATTACATGCTCCATTGTTCTTGTTATAGTGGTTTATACGCTCGCTCTGTAGTGCGTGCTCTTCTTTTGGCTTTCTATCCAAACTATTATACCGCATTGTTCGACAACGGAAGTGAAACAAAAATCATGTAGCACGACATAATCGTGTGAAAAGAAAAGAAAAATAGTCTACTTGTACATGTAGTAAGAATTATGACAGCAGACTGACTCAAGGGAAGGATGATGAGAGGAAAGGAGAGGTCACATGTAACCAGTTATATTCAAATACTACACATCAAGATCGCACCAAACGAGTCGTACGTGTTTGTTTGTTTGTTTTGATATAATCAACACCACCGAACAAGGCAAAATATGCACTGTTTGTAAAAGCAAAACAAACAAGAATCATGACCCTTGCCAGCACTGGCATTTTTCTGCCTTCAAAAGGGTCGTCAATGATAAAGTCAAATCAACAACAATGAAAACGCGATTTGTAAATGTGTGGATTCGCCACCCGCTCCCGTTTACATATGCACATGGTCATGGTGTGTGGATGCCATTGCGTCATGCGTATACCATACACAATGTACACAATACGTGCAATTATCGTATCCGCCATCTTGAAAGACGTACTGGTATCTACAAACCCGAGCGAACCGCATTGTTTTTCGGCTTACGCTGAGCTACTAGGAAGGGTGCCCGGGAAATTTGACTCTCTCAGTGAGCCAATCAGAAGGCGATGTGGTTGCTAGAGGCGGAGCTTAACATCGATTGGCACCATCGTACGGATGGGTGATTCTCACCTCGCATCGCCGCTCGGACATTGTCTTTGAGTAAGAGGTGAAACTTCAAAGCCCGTTTTCTCGCAATTTTGTCAGGCTAACAACTTAAAAAGTGCATTTTATTTCGCTTTCCATGCCAACTTATGGTGCCGAAGAATACAAGTGTTTTATATCAATGCAAAGCTTAGAAAATTGGCAATGTGATTCAGTGAAAACATGAATTTTCAAAATGCCCTACTTTTGCCTGAAACCGTTGTCGAGTATGATGGGCAATTCTAAAAAGCCACATTGATAGTATATTACTTTTACAAAAGAAAGCTATACGTATATGCACCAACTCAGGTTATCGAGACCATTCAGATCCTTTATTCGCAGAATTTAAAGCACTGAAGGTAAATGACATTATTTCTTTTTTTTTGCAAAACTCACTCTTTATGTTTCGCTTACATCATGGTCATTTACCATCTTCTTTTTCTCACTATTTCAATTAAACAAGGATATTCATTCTTATCCAATAAAACAATCTGATAAGTTTCATTTATATAATCCCAAAACAGTGATGGCTCTGAAATCTGTCAGACTCACCGGACCCGATGTTTAGAATTCTCTTCCTTCTGAAATTCGAAGTTTAAAGTCCATGTACTCTCTTAGGAAAGCTGTAAAAACAATGTTGCTCTTTGGATATCAGTAAATCCATTGTCATTGTTAATGTATTATACACGAAATTCTTTCGCAGAAGTGTCGACGCATTTGATTTACTATGTAATTTTGTAACCTATCATGACCTTTATCAACTGTTCACTTGTACCTCGGTGAGAAAATATTTTGTCATGCCTTGCTAATCAGTGATACAGTTATCTTACTTTGTATAAACTTTTAGTGAAAGCAGACAGACCTCTCCTTTCTTTTTCTCCTTTCAACTATCCTATCTCTATGCAGGTCATTCCTCTCTCTTATTCTCCTTCTAATGTGTATTATATCATGGAGCTACATGGAGCTACGTAGCTCCATGATTACATGTATATGTACGGGGGCTGCACGCAAATCAAGCCACCGTGTCACACCTTTCCGGGCAAGCTACGCGGGCTTGTGGCGAGGACGTAGTTTCCAGCACGTAGAAGATTTTCAGCGGGCGAACAAGAATGTTTGCAATTTTCATTCACGCCTTGTCATACCGTACGGGGGAAGTTTTGCGGCTTGACTTGCGGGGAAACAAATTTACTCCTCTGAGCTCTCCGCAGTTGGTCCGCACCTGACAGTATCTAGCGCGTATCTCGCCTGTAGTTGCCCGGAGGTGCTCACGCAAGTCCCATTTAATCGCAGCCAAGTTTTGAGCATGACCAAAACCTTTTTTCCGGGTGAGTCGCGGGGATGCCCGGAGAGGTCCACGTAGAACGCAAGTAGGAGGCCCTTAGCGGCAGCACTTCCCAGGCAACTCCCACGCAGCTACTTCGCAGTCCCCGTATGCAGCCAAGATAATGACGTTCCATGGGACTTTGCCATTCCATCAGAGGAATTCCTTCACTGCGTTGTCAGCCCCCACGCGACTGGTACAAAGGTCACACAGTACACCCGCAAGTAGAATAAAGTAGAACTCGTCCAGCAAGTAAGACACATGCACTGACTCGCCCGAATCCTTGTTCGCCCTCAGAAATTGTCGGTATGCTGGAAAATCCCTACACGCAACAAGCCTGCGTAGCTTGCCCGGAAAGGTGTGACAGGGCCTAAACATGGTTGCGGGTAAAAAGATTTGCGTGCACACCTCTGGGTGACTACGGGTGAGATACGTGCTAGGTACTGTCATGTGCGGCTCATTCCGGGGACCTCCGGGTAGTAAAAATTATTTGCAAGTCGCACGCAAGGCTTGCCCGGAAAGGTGTGACACGGCCTTATGCTGTAACCCCATTGTATTATTCATTGTTGTATGTTTGTTGTACGTTTTGCTGTACATTGTACAAAGGCAATGAAGAAGAGAAAACTCTGTGAACAACTTATAATCATGTTTGTACATAAATGTGCATGTACAATGATGATACAGAAACCAATAAATCAAATCAAATTAAATCAAATCAAATCAAAACAAAGATAACAAAAAAAAAACCTATCACTGTTAGCACTTTTTATCTCGAACGTTACAATTTGATTGATAGGATTGTGAAAAATACATTTGGATAAGACGGGAAGCTTAAACGACGTGTTTAAAACTTTAATTGAAGGAATTTCTTAATGAGAAGTGGAATACTTGTGGACTATATAAAAACAATAACAACTGAAAGATTGTGATTCTCATGGCGGCCCAGCAACATATCTTCTGGTCAGAGAGTTCTGGGATTGATGAGACCAATTATTCATTCATTGACTGTAAAAATTACCACAGATAAATCCGTCAGTGGGTAGGCTGTGTTCTTATGCCCCGTGGTCCTTGATGAAAGCAGAGAGCAGGAATTCTAATCATGTAGGTTGTACTTGATGGAAGTCTTAAAGTTAATCTGAGTTCAGTAAAAAGTATTAAGATGAAAGCACACTTTTATATTAAAGGTCAACACTTTGTCTTTTTTTTTGGAAGTATTATTACTTTTGGCAGTATATATCTTGCAAGGGAATAATCATCGTAAGTGGTAAGAATTCGTTGAGCACTAAGTACATTATGGATAAAGTAACATAAAAGAAGCATTTCATGTAGATGTTGTCAATTCAATTTCGAGTTAGACTCATGTTATGTATCGTTGTGAAGTAAACAGTATAGGTAATGATTTGTTCCCCATATCATATATTATTTATACCAATACAAAAATATTTAAAAAGCAATGGCAAATGCGTATGTATTAAAAACATGGTGTTATAATTTTGTGAATGATACAGTTGACATCAGTTGTGTTATATGCTGGTATATATTTAGAGTAGAACTTTCTCATGCGACTGTGTAACCTATCATGAAGTTCGTCCAATTAAGGCAATTGAAATTAGAATACGCCGGGTCCATAGAAATGCCCCTCACGACATGTATATTGACACGCTTTATCTTTCTCAAAAGTGCTCCACAAGTACTAAACTATGGATCAAACAGCACGATCGTCCGAACAAGAAATTCATGCGACGAAGCTGATCTTAGTGTAATATCTTGAATTTGGTCGTCAAGAATTACACGTAGTCACAGCAGATAATAGTTTCACAATGTTTGCTATGAGGTCAGCGTATATATAACGGAATACCTTCGAAGTATTACAGTATCGTTTATGGCTGGGCGACAATCCCCCTCCTCTTATAAAAGAGTATGTATATAACGTTTTACACATTGTATGACAGTTGTGTATTTATGAAGAATTCTAATGATTCACATATAGGGTGTAATGTCAGATTACGATGTTTACGACACGTTTTATAAATCTGATCGACTGGGCTTATAAAAATCACGGAGAATATAAAAGTTTCGCGACTCGTTAGTAAACACCTTCTTTTAATTTCGAATGAACGAACATCATTTCAATTTTAGAATTTTCGAATCTTCGGAATAACGAACCCTATTTCATTTTCGGATGAACCAACCTTTGGAATAACGGATTTTACCTCATTTTTTGATAAAAGACCCTCTGGAAAAACGAAACTTATTTCATTGACAGATAACGAACGTTCGCAATAACGACTCGGAACTCTGAAAAAAATGACACACAAATGTTTGGATTAATGAACCCTGTTTCATTTTCTGATTACCAAACATCTAAGTACACGGAGTTTGTGTGTTTCGTAAGAACGAACCTTCGGAATAATGAACCTTATTTGAATTTCGGACAAAGGAGCCTGGCTTCGACATGAAGGTGAGAACTTGGTATTCACCTCCTACGCGAGGGAGCTCTTGCATGTTTAGAATTGAAATTCGACGATCTGGTGGGCACTTTTGATTAAACGTCAGGGCATACGTAAATGAAAAAGTAAGGAGATAATCTGATTAGATATTTTAAGATTTCAAAAAGAGCACATTCTGTTAATGCATAATTTATAATTTGTAGTGATAAAAAAATACATTTTTTAAATGTAAAAGTAGGCCTTTAAAGAGCAGCAAGCGCCAAGGTGAGGAGTAATCCCCCCCCCCCCCCACCCTTCACTCGGACTCCAGACTTTCAACCTGTAAACGCCGACGAAACGGGGGGGGGGGGTGGAGTGGATGACCCTTTCGCTCTTTTTGTATGTATTTTGATTTTTTTTTAAGTCTAAAAAAAAACATTCTTCTGTTGTATTTCTGCATGTGGAGTTTTGGATCATTTGTAATTTTCTTACATTGTGCTCTGAGATAGCACAAAATATTAGAAATAAATTGAATCGAATTGAATTACATCGTAGAATTCGTAGTGTTTCATTGCATATCTTTAGTCATTCATTTGGAATAATGAATAAATCGACTGCGATTTCAGCAAGAGGCTTCGATTTTGATGGTATTATGAGAAGTGAATTAACAAATGCCCTGAGCTACGAATACCATAAAATTGTTTTTTATTAAATGATTCATGAAAGTAAAACTGAAACAAATATTTAGTCCTTTTAGAATAAGGTAATCGCACGAAGATGATAAATTAGTTCGTCTTGTTCAACATCGACATTATACTGATGAGGCTCTTTTCTCCCTGCAAGTTTAATTACAACGTGCTACTCGAAACGTTGAGATAGAGGACAATAACCGACTCTTGAAAATCCTGCAGACTAAATGATAGCATATCTGATGGGGATGGTGTATGAGATGTGAGAGACGTTGAGAACTTGAGATCCTTTTCCTGAAATTGAGATTGAAAAAGGCGCATACTATCCGCACTCACTTGCGTTCAATTTTTGTGGGTGTGAAGCCTGCGATTAATAACGTGATTAATTAGAGTTTCTATACCGCCCGATATCACGAAGGAGATTCTGCCACATTAATATGGAGAGGATTATCTCCTTTACTAACCCTTTCCCCGCCTAGTTTCCCTTCGTATCATTAGTACACTGTCTTTCGCGAAATTGAATGACTCGAATACCCTTTTCGGCAAGTGAAGGCGAATTTGAATGAAAGTAGGGTACCAGCCAATTTGAATACCCATTTTATCAATTCGAAAGCCACATGTGCAAATTTCATTGACGGAAATGCTAAATTGAACGCACAAGTAACAATTTTGAAAGACTGACTGTGCGATAACGAGGGTTTTTCTAAAAATTGAATGAACCTTCTATCAAATGAACCGACAAAAGTGCGAGATTGGATGGGAAAAACCTAACTGGCTTTGGTGTTTTGCGTATCTAAATGTACTAAGGCATACTTCGATCGGAGAAGAAAAACAACCACGGCTCTTTTCAGCTAAATAATATCATGATATGTGGGGAAGGGGCACATTATGGCTACTATACCGGGCCCAGTACAGAATGAAGTGACTGGTTTTCGTGATGTAATCATCTCTTTTGTGTGCTATACAGAAGTATGCTTCCTTTGCAAATTGCTTTGTTTTTTGTTTTTGTTTTTTTGTATCTCTGCTGTGTTCTTTTTCCATTGCAAAAGAAATTAGTCATTGCTCTTTTCAGCTAAGTAGAGTCATATGGGGGGGGGGGGACTATTCTGGGCTACTGTGTGGGGCCCATATTGGATAAAATAACTTGGTTTGGTGTTTCTAGCATCTCAGTTGTTGTGTAGGACCTACAAATTCCATTGCAAAAGAAATGTTTATAGTCATGACTCTTTTCAGCTGTTAAAAAGAAAAAAAAAAATCATAAGCCTATTCTGGGCTACTGTAGCCTATAGGACCCCGTACAGGATAAGATGACTTGCTTTGGTGTTTGGGATATCTCTGTTCAGTAGGCCATAATATTTCCATTGCAAAAGAATTTGTCAAGACCATTTTCAGTTGATTAACAGTGTATGGGTGGGACACTGTGGGACCATACTATTTGGGGCCCCGTACAGGATGAAATAATTGGCTTTGGTGTTTTGGATATCTCTGATAGGTACTAATTCCAGTGCAAAAGAAATTAGCCGTGACCCTTTTCAGCTGAATAAAATCAATGTGTGTGTGTGTGTGTGGGGGGGGGGGGGGCACTTTGGGGCTACTGTCTGAGGGCCACCGTATGGGACAAAATACCTGGCATTTGTGTTTGGGATATCTCTGATTGGTACTACTTCCATTGCAAAAGAAATTAGCCGCGACCCTTTTCAGCTGAATAACAACATTCGGATGGGGCCCTTTGGGGCTACTGTATGAAATAGGGTCCGTAACGAACCTTCGGAATAACGAGCTTTGTTTCATCTTCAGATTAACGAATCTTCGGAATAACGAACCTTATTTCATTTTCGGATTAATGAACCTTCGGAATAACAAACCTCATCACATTTTCGGATTAACGACCCTTCGGAATAACTAATCAATTTCAATTTCAATTTCAATTTATTCAAATTCAAAAACCAAACATAAATAACAAGATAACACAAAATGCTGATACAAAAATTTACATGGTTTTTAGGACCCCGAAAGAAGCAAGGCTTGTGAGTGGGGCCCTATGCAAGGTGATTTGGGACTCAGCAGCACAAAGGCCAACCGCCAATGATGTAAAGTGACATTCCGCATCATAATAATCAGTTGAGTGAACATTCAGATCAGTCACTGAAACCACCGACAGCAGACCAAGGTACCACGTAAGTTCACACTAACACTACGATATGGCAAGTATATATCAAAACAATCATAATGTATATACAATGGCAACAGATAAACCTACATGAAAAAGGAGACCAGAAACACACACATACACCCACACCCTCACACCCCCAAACACAACCACACCACACAGAGCACTCAAAACTAAAGTAGGCTGGCCAAGCTACATAACATCAAATAAATGTTTAACATGTTGTTTAACAAATTCATTTCAAATTGTCTAATAGATATTTTTTACACTGAACTTTAATAACGAACCTTAGGACTAAAGAACCTCCGGAATAACGAATTGTAACTATCGTAAGTGTGCCCTCCGTTTTTTCATACGAAGTCACGATTACGTCAAAAAACTTGGTTGAAATTGGCACTTGGCTTCGATGTAGCGTCATTTTGCTTAATATGCAGAGCCTATGGAGGATGAAATACGTCAGTGGATAGCGCATCGGACTTTCAATCTGTAGGTCCTGTGTTTGAGGCTTGCCCCTTTCGTTTTTTTTTAAACCCTCACATTTTTTTCTATTTCTTTATAAGGTCTTATTCTCCCTTCCTAACTTTATCTTTTTCTGATCCTTTTATATTCTTCTTCTTCAAGTTTCTATACAATACCTTACCTTTTCTTTATTTTTCTTTCTTTCTTCCACTTTCCGTGCAACAGATCAAGAACAAAAAGTCTCATCAACGCCATATTTTGCACATACTTAGTTCATGTCAAAAACATCATTTCATAAAATAACAACTACTTTCTCCGACGCCATCTTGGGTATGTAAATTAGGGTCTAAAGTCAAAAATGTTTAATCCTGTGTCTCGGTAAATACATGTCCTATCTTTCCCACATTTTGCATACGTAAAGACCATGTTGCAAGAATCATTTCACAAAAAAAACAACTTTTTGCTCAGATGCCATATTGGTTGTGTTAAGTGGGGTTAAAGGTCAAATATACTTCATTCTGTAATCGCATTAGTGTATGGTATCGCCGCCATATTTTGCACACACATGGGTCTCGATAGATGGATCATTTTTGTAAAATAACGACGCTTTGGTCGGACGCCATTTTGGCTGTGCAAATGAGGTTCAAAGGTCAAACATTCTTCATTTTGTATCTTGCTTACTAAAGGGCTTTTTACACTTGTAAAATTTTGCTTAGCCCCGGACCAACGGTGGGGCTAAGGGGGGGGGGGGGGGGGCCTTAGCCCCACCGTTGGTACGGGACTATCCTTAGCCCACTTTCTGTTTACACTCGTTTTTGCCAAAGTGGGCTAGCCCCACCGATAGTACGGTACTATCTGGCCCTGCAAAATAGCAGGGGTTAGCACCGCAATTGCGGTGCCAACGAAGTGAGTGTAAACAGAACGAAAAAATAATCCTGGGCTAAGCGACGGAGACGAAGTCCGACCCTCACTGACCAATCAGAAACGAGGTCATCAAGTGCTGCCGGTGCGTGGGTGTACGTGTACAGTACACAGCGTAATTATGAATATTCATGTGGTTTGGAAAGTCCGGGGCTAAGAAATACGAGTGTAAAAAGGTCAGTTTTCTCCTTAGCCCCGGACAAGAGATAGTACGGGACTAATTGGCGAGTGTAAAAAGCTGAAAAAATTGGTACGGGACTAACGATAGTCCTGGGTCAGAGAAAGTCCGGGGTTAAGAAACACAAGTGTAAAAAGCCCTAAAGTGCTCAATCGGGGCCAGATTTTGTACATATATGGACCATGTTACCTGGATCACTACATAAAACAACGACTTTTGACTCGGATGTCATCTAGGCTGTGTGAGGTATATAGGGTCACAGTCAAGACTATACTTTGTCCTGTCTCTTGGTAATTACATGCCCTATCACCCCCATATTTTGCAATCATTTAGCCCATGTCATATGGATCGTTTCATGAAATGTGACTCTGCACCTCAAAATAAACAGAAAGTCGCCAGACATGAATTTTTAGTTAAGACCATATTTTGAAAGAGCAGACTTTAAGCTTTAAAGTGATGTATAACTCAAATCAAATGGACTCTCCTAACCTATCTAAATATTGGAAAGAAAGCACAAACTCAGGAAAAGCGTTAACTGAGAAAAGAGGCTCTGAAGTACAGTGTCTATTCAAGCGCTTAATCTTTACCAAACCGTGCTGGCTGTGCGATGAATGGGACAAAAAACAGGAAGTAAACCACCAGAGTAACAACAATGAAGGGATTATCAGATTTAAGTGAAATTAAATATGCCTCATTAACACATTCTGTCCATAATTAATGCTAATTTTCAAAGCAGTAGCACTATCCTTTCAAAAGTTATTAGAGTTGAAAGTGAAGAGTGTGGACAAGGTTTTTCAGAAATGAAAAAGGGATTCTAAAGACACACCTAATCACACTATTCTACCAAAAATGTTTGAGATAAACTACTCAAAAAACACACTTTCCTGCCCGTTTTATGATACCAAATTTTAGCATAATGTAAAAGAAGACCCACTCTTTCAGAAAATATGAAAAAGTCAAGTTCGGCTAGGTTGACCCATTTCACTTATTTTCAGTCCTCGCGCAAAATCAGTGTGTGCGACTTTATGTTCGTTTTGAGGTGCACGGTCACAAATAACAACTTTCTAATCAGATGCCATCTCGGTATCTAAAGTAGGATCAAGGATCAAACAAATTTCGTCTTGTATTTTGGTAAATACATGGCATATTGCCCCATATTTTGCACAGATATGGACCTTGTCAAGAGGACTATTTCATAAGAAAATGGCATTTTCCTAAGACGCCATCTTGTGTGCAAAAATGAGGTTCATTTTGTCTCTTTGTTGACATAATATGCCCTTTCCATTTTAAATCCGTAGGCATGACAGGTTTGATTCCCTTTTCTTCAATGAGAATCTCAGAAATCATTTATATATCGGATCACCTAATTTGTCAGGCTTGACAAATTCTCGAATCTAGTTTTGTTATCATTATGTCTCCGTTCTCTGTCACAATGATTTGCTTATCTCTCATGTGCAAAATTAACCATGAGTTATTTCGAATCATGTGCATATTTCTGAAAGTGATCACCGTTAATTATATTGTACCATACAGAAGCAATAAAACAATAAAATGAAATGAAATGAAATGAAAATGCATTACAATATTGGCTTTGTAGTTTTCTTATATATAACTGTTGTTAATTACAGCAAGTAGTAGTTTTAAAGAAGGGTTATCATACAGGTTTATGACTAGTGCAAGCATTGGCAGATAGAGAAACAAACCGCAGTTTGAGAACGTAGCAGACGGAGTTAAAGCAACTCTGAAAGTGGAACTATAGACACTCGAGGCGGTGCAAACTTTCTGCCGAGTGCTACCGAAACGCCATCGCCTCTTGAGACGAATGGATGGCAACGGGAACAGTAATGGCAGTAGTATGATCCTAGCAGTAGGCCTAATACTATGGGACTGACTTCATCTTCCTGCTAATTCAAATTAAAACTTAGTAGATTCGTGAATCTCGTAAAAGGAACTTAAGAAGTAGTTTCAATGTTTGACTGACAAATATTTTTACAGCATCTCGGTTATTAGTCGTGTGTCGGCCCTACAGTTACTGTTGGTCCTCTGGCAATGTATAGAATCGCAATGGATCCTACGTGATATTACAATTCTTTCAGTTCAGCGGCCGTGTGATAATTTTATTTTGTCTCGTTTCGTTTTGTTTTGATTTTGATTTTTTTTTTTAACTTCGCTGAGAGTGGTGATAATAACGGTAATAATGTTGATAAGATGAGTCAGAAGTTGATCGTAAGATTAACGCAATCTTTTACTTTAATCTGATTACAATAATAATGAAATTACGTCTCCGTAGAGGTCAACAATTCCTGGATCGGATTGACCCAACCAACCCTTGGCCAATTCCGATGGACGACAGGGGAGGAGCTTAACTACACAAACTTCTGGAATCTAGACAGACATGCGGCTTGTGTGGCGGTAGAGCCTGGTAAAGGCTATCGATGGGCGGACAAACATTGCACTGGTAAACATGCGGCGCTGTGTGAACGAGAGGGTAAGTTTGTCACAGTCTTTTAACACAGGTCTTTTGTTACCTTTAGAGTGTTGTCTGAAAAATTTATGCACATTTGACTCATTGACACAGGAAGGGTTTAAAAGGTTTATTCACGAATAAAATTAATTGTATTTGTGTATTCGTTTGTCTGTTTCTGTTGTTGTTGTTAATGTTGTTGTTTTTGCCGAACAAATAAACAATAAAGAACAAAGAGCGGATAATTTTGCGGCCTGAATTTTTGCTTCGTTGTAATCGGAATTTCGTTATAACTGTGATCGTTATAACGGGAGTGCACTGTATTATGGTAATTATATGTAGAACCGGATTTGTGAGACCCCTTGCTCTTGCTGTAATGATTTACCACTTTCAAACGATGGCATGATATACATTTATACAAGACTTGATAATGTTAGTGTAAAAACTATGAAATACTAGTATAAGGTTACATATCAAAATCAAAACGAACTTTTGCTTGTGCTCACCTCCGATATCTTACATTTATTATTATTGTTATTATTATTATCATTACTATTATTTGATTATTGTTGTTGTTGTTATCATTATTATCATCATTAGTATTATCATTATTATTATGGGGAATGAACTGTCTGTGCTTAACGTAGCTCTCTTGTTTTTTCTCTATAACATTCATGTGTATTTATTTGTTATTCCTATTAAATAATCTTGATGTTGTGTCTTCATGCACCTCATTTTTAGAGACGTAGATATTTTTCTTAATAGTCAGTTTCAGAGTTAATGAAACTTTGAAATAAAAAGACATTTGAAAAGTAGCCCCGAATTATGCACACATATCTAATGAAGATATCAGAGTATACATTTTAGGAGACATTCCCTGAATAGTTTTGTAGACAAAGAATACGCCCTAAATGTAGCAACAGAATGTTCTGGATGAATGTTGTAAATAAGTGTTATAAGTAAAAGGTAGGTTAGGTACAGTAACTTCTCTGAAATTTGAATGTTAGGGAAGACTGTAAATGTTCTGTTTGGATTTTTTTCTAATCGTTATTTGTTTACATTTTCTTTCTTCTTTTTTTCTTAACATCTCAGGATTTTACGCCGATAGAATCAGGAGCGCAGAATTTGAACTTGCAGCTGTGAACAGCGCCCCCGCATCAGAGTCGGTCTTGTATGAACATCACTGTGATAGTCTAATGTGCTGCTCGCAGTACTGCCTGGCTTTCGGCCAATGCCACGCCTACGCCTTTGAACAGTCCACGGGGTTATGTCAAGTGACTGAGCGTAATAGCTCCCTCATACGACGGCTCGGTTTCCGTTACTTCGTGGAAAAAGACAGTATCACCATTTAACCCTCTACTGCCAATTAGCCAGGGTCCTTAAGCCTGGTTGGGTTGTCGCAATCACAAATTCTGTAATGGCCTTCATGATTGAACTCCACATGTGCTATCAAATCGCAATTCTATTTCAATATCTAAGTCATGCCAATCACGGTATTATTGTTGACGTAGTTTCCTGACAACAATACGCGAGAGTGATTAGCCTTTCAAACGACATGTGGCCGACATATATAGCGTCATCAATACTGAAATCAATATCTTTGTCATGTCAGCCGTTATCCAACATTGACTTTTATGCTAAAGTAGGCCACGATTAAACAAGTTACAGTTGAGATAAAATTTTCGAATGTCTCCAGATGCCTTCATTTGGCAGATGAGGATCAATTTTTAAATATATTTTTATGTGAATATATCAATGGAAAAATGAAATTGAATATACATAATATAGCTCAACGATGAAATTTGGTTTAAGTGTGTCTTTGTGTTGTAAAGGTGTACAAAGTTTCATCGACATGATAAATGCATGCGGTTACAGTTCCTAATCCGAAGGTCCGTTCTCTTCCCACCTCCCTGGTTAATCAGAAAACGAAATGAGGCTCGTAATTCCGAAGGTTCGTTCGTAGGCCCTACACACTTTTTCCTTCTTTTTTTAAATTTTCGGATAAATTAACCTTCGGGATAACGAACATCACGCATTACAAGCACACTCACCCTAGTCCCACAAAACTGAACAGCATTTTCCTCGTTCTGTTAAAGTTGTGGACGAAATTACATTTTGTAAGCCTTTTTTTCTTAACAAGTATAATATCAAATGAAAGAAATATATTATTCAGAGGGGTGAGGGTTCAGATGTGATTTTCTTCATTTCGTCTCCCTCTACAAATTAAATTTGTTAATTATAATATCAATATTTCAAATTCCAGTGTCAATTCATTTTTGGGTTGTTTTTGATTTTCATTTGCGCAAAAGAAAAAAATATACAACGTAATGATTGAAATTGCAAAAAGGAAAAGCATTGCGTAAATTATTTTGTCGTTGTTTATACTGTAGTTAACTAAAAAAACGCGCACACACAAATACAATGTATTCTGTGAAAAAAGGGGCCACAGAAATTAGCAGAACAGTAGTTTATTTGAATCATAAGTAAATGAATAACCTCTTCCGATGTATAGATTTAAAAGTAGTACGTGATCAGATGTTCAGGAATCTATATGTTGATTAGTTTGACTAGAATATCAATTAGAAGATTTCAGTACAATGAATAAAAATGGAAGATCCTATCTGTAGTTCACAGTTATTGTTCACAGTACATGTTGTTTTAAAAAGAACAAGAAAAGAGAGGAGAAAATGGGACCCTATCAAAAAAGTTGCCCCAGACAATACTGACGTCCAATCAGACCAAAATAAATCTTAAACAAATCAAACATTATTATTAGGTAGGCATTGTTATGATAATATAATGTCTCCAAAAGGAAGCTCATAAATGTCTCCACGAGAGAGCTCATAATAAACATTTCCACAAAGGAGCTTATAAAGATTGTAATTATTACAGTAACATTCAAAAAAAAATATTCATTCCTCAAAGAAAGAGCTCATAATGATAATAACTCATAATTTCTTATTCACAGTATGTAATGAGACAAATGTACTGAGTAATGACAAGAGTTTTAAATTTGAACTCGTACGTCGTTCTCATTGACTTCCGTGTAATCAGAAATGTATATCTTTCAATTGATTGACAAATTACCCTTCATCGACGTAAATAAACAAGATTTATTCAATATCTGAGTTATAGCCATAAAAAGCCACGGGCATAAATACTCGGGTGGGATTCGAACCCTCAACCTCCTGATTGCTAGACAGACGTCATACCCATCTAGACGCGCTACCGAGCTTCCACCCTACAGCCAGTGATGGTTCTATGGTAGGTATGACACCTGTCTAGCAATAAGTAATAGATCGTGGGTTCGAATCCCATCCGAGTATGTGTGATCATGATTTCTATTACAGCTATTAATCACACACTGAATACTCGATGTTTAATTTCGCCGATAAAGAACAATTTGTCCATCATTTGCATGAAAAAAAGAACTAGACGCGAGAATTATCAAATCAAATCAGTTCTTATTTTCTCATTTTTTACTTTGTTCTTTGTGTATACAGCCTTGAGGAGCAGAAGTCGTAGTGTGACAGTGTATGAAATCAGTTCTCCATTAGTCAAATATACCAATCCCTAATGACACAACTCATTTTCTTGCAGAAATCTAGTCTTCTTATACAGTCTCCGTGAAAATGCACAGAAATATCCATGTTTATTTCATACTGCATTGGATAAGATTTAACGCCCTATTGATCACATTTTGAATATCAAAAGAGCAAAAAACAGTAGTAACAAAAGTGTGGGTTTAATGCTGTGCAAAATCAAACTTAAAGTGCTTACACTGAAAAAAATACCCCCCCCCCCAAAAAAAAAACAAACAACAGATTTCATCTCTAATGTTAGCATGTTGAATTATAGTGATTAGCTTCATATGCGTCAACTTAACACAGACTACTTTAATGGTGCAAAAGAGCGAACACTTGTGGATATAAAGTTGTTTATAAGGATGTATTGAAACGATTTATTCTCGGGAGACTCCTCAATAATATCGAGCGTTCAAGGAGTGATTTCATGAAGGCATGACGAAGGTACCCTATACGTAACGATGAACTTATTAAAGGCAATAGTCTCCCTTCTAAAGTCATTACAGGGGAGGGGAATATCCGCTCTCTCGAGTTTTATCAAGATTGATTTGACTGGAACCGAAATTAAACTCCAATTAGTGAAGACTGGTCATAAATCAGGATCTCTGCTTCGTCAAAGACAGCTATTTGGCATGCTGGAGAGAGAAAAAAAGACGAGTGCCTTACAATGCCCTGTCCATCAACTCTTACAGGGGAAATCTAGTCCAAAAATAAGTTAATCTCATAAAAAAGAATAAAATCTGACGAATTAAACAGTAAAAAATTTGACTGATATCGGATGAAAAATAAGGAAGTTATGAAATCTTGAATTTCGATTTCTGCAAAACAGTTCTTGTACAGTGGATATGAATATGTAAATGAGTGAGCTGATCATGTCATAACCTCACAATTTTCCTTTGATCTTGTACAAAAAATGACGAAAACTCAATGTTTCTGTCATTGAAGTCTGAAACATGACGTTATTCCTAGTTGAATAACTTTAAAATAGTGGTCACTTAGATATACCTGGATGTGAGCGTCGGGCATAATTGCATTTGAATGAAAAACTGAAAATTTTATTTGAAAACTATATGGCAAGTTGTAAGGGGATGACATGCTCACTTTGCCATTTGCATATCCATATTGACTGTTCAAGAACTGTTTTCTGAAAAATTAGAGAAACTTCAAAATGTCATGACTTCCTTATTTTACCGTTGAACTCGTGATATTTTAATCTTTCTTATCAGACTAACTTATATTTAGACTGCATTTCCCCTTTAATTGATAGGTACATTTGTTTATCTACATAATCTATTTTCCCTTCGCGACGGATGTGCTATATTCATGTATAAATGTATATGTTAATTTATGTGTATGAATATGTATATGTATATGTATATGTATATGTATAATTATATGTATATGTATATATGAATATGTATGTATATGTATATACATATATATGAAATTGTATACTTATGTGCATATACTGTAAAGTGTATAATGGGCCTATACCGGGTGTCCCAAAAAAAGCGGAACGGTGGATTGTCAGTACCTTGCGTTCTAAAAGTGATATATTTTTTGACATCATTGGAAAGAACATCTTCCGCAGAAGAGCATGATACCAAAATTATTAAATTTGGCTCAGTACTTTTTATTCTACGCTAATTTCTGTAAATGCAGTCATTTTCAATTTTTTGCTACTTATGAGATAATAATTTGGGTGCGACTCGCGTTCCATACGGTGAATTGTGTAAGCTCGTTGATCCATGTCAACAAAAGATAACGCTTACATATTGGGAGCGCGCGCACACACACACACACACACACACACACTGTTTTTTCCTGGCCCGTGCCCAATGTGAAAGCTGTATCTTTTGTTGACGTGGATCACCGAGCTTACACAATATTCACCGTATGGATCGCGTGTCGCACTCAAATTATTATCTCATAAGTCGCAAAAATCCGGCGAAATTTGACAATGGCTGCATTTTCAGAAATTGGCATAGAATAAAAAGTACTGAACCAAATTTAATGATTTTGGTATCATAGTCTTCTGCGGAAGATGCTTTTTCTAATGATGTCATAGGATATATAACTTTTAGACCGCAAGGTACTGAAAATCCACCGTTCCGCTTTTTTTGGGACACCCGGTATATTCATAGAATATTGTATTATGTGTGCTTGTGTGTGTATGTGCATGCGTGTGAATGGCAGCTGACAATACTCGTTCTTTGAATCAAGCTGATTGATCACTTCTCTTTTATTCAAATGAAGCGTATAGATTTCCATATCTTAACCATGAATATTCAGCTCCCATTTTTCCAAAATGAATAGACTAGAATATGAGGAATGTATAAACGAAGTGTTTGACAAACATACTGCGAAATAGATACTGTGACTTAAAATGCAAAACAGGACAATAAGAGAATAAAGAAATGCACTGCAATTCGAAAGAGTAGGGATTTTTCCAATGACTCGCTGAAAATGGTGGGTATTCTTTTTATTCTAAGACAAACAAACAAACAAACAAAGACATACATAAATATCCTTTGCACAAACAACAACAACATTCTACTGGAGACTGCAAATGGCTGTAATGAAAGCATTGGTATTAGGATCCATAGATTATGATGACAAACATGTGATAAGATAAACAATGCGGTCGTTGGTAATTAACTTTTTTTCCTCCAGTGAGTGGCCCGTTTGCATCTTCACGGGCACTCATTGCCTTGAAGAAGCGACTGTTTGGCGTGATTTGGAATATTACAGGGCCTGTGTAATGCAAATGTATCTTCTGAATTGTTATGATTCCTGATCCCTCAACTTCATTTATGTCGCAAAACTATGTAGATACATTCCATATGTTTTATGATAATTTGTTTTCTATTTTTCTTCAGATTATTTGAATATGCAAACAAATAACCTTCCAAACATATATTCTGGTTGTGACTTATACGTCAATTATTGCTAAAGAAATAATATGCGTTTAACAAAAGAGATTAGAATGCACCTCTCACTTTGTCACTTAATAAAGCATGCTGACATAAAAATGCGACAATAATATGACAAGAATACAATGCATATGTGACAAAACAAATAAACAAACAAGCAAACAAACAACCAAACATGTTTGTTAATTTACAGACCAGCAGTTGCGATCTTAACAAATTTCACTTGTAGAGGGAGACAAATTGAAGAAACTCACACCTGAACCTTCACTCCTCTGAATAATATCTTGCTTTCTATGTCTTGTCTGCTTTGGACTACTTAACATAACAATGTCGGAATTTCGGAGCTTGGGTATTTGTTCCATGTTTATCGTGCCACTGTCGGCAACCAGGGACAGCCTGGTGGTAGTGTCACTGCCCAGAAAAAACAGTAGATGACAGGTTCGAGTCCCATTGTTTCTTTGTTTTTCGGACATGTTTGTTAATTTACACCCGATGAGCAGTTGCGATCTTAACAACTTTTCATTTGTAGAGGGAGGCAAATTGTAGAAACTCACACCTGAAACAACCATGACGGTCAAGTGAAGGGGTTAATGGCCTTAATTAAACCAATATGGAGTCACAACAGTCCTACTAGGTGTTTCAAAAAACATTTCCCACTTTTGATTCTTAATAATTCAATAACTATTTATCAGATAACACTGTCATTGATATGAGTGATAGCTGAATAGTGTACAATTTGGTTGGAGGTGGTTTAAATATGAAAGCATAAATCAGTATCATGAAATTCATGATTAATTTCACAGTTAGGTTCCAGATTTTGCTCTATTTTCAACCCTCTGTACAAAATTTCACTTTGCACAGGGGTAAATGGGTGTGTATGGGAGTGTGTGGTTAACACCCTGACAATGGTCCTGAACAATGGCCAGGCTTTGAATGCTTCATTATTTATTCATGAGAAATTTCACTGTCACAACTAGTCTTTATTCAGCCTCTGGCAGTATCTGTGTAAAGTCAAACGCCTGCCAATACTGTCGTTGAGTCGCGACAGTGTTCTCCCTACTTCTGAAAAACGAAATTACAATGAATACCTTCTGTTCTATCGTAAACATGGTGACACGAAGCAAAGAAATCAATTGGACTATACACTTGTGTATATGGAGCCTTAAATAAATCTACTGTGAAACAAATCGCCCCAATGATAAATGCTGCTGAACTCTTTACCAAAAATAATATCTTTTTATCAAAAAAGCGAAAAATTTGTCAACTATCTAATTAGAAGACAATTGTATTAAAATGAGGAACTTTAGATCATTTATGCTTATTTATATCCCAAATTTAGTGATATGTGAAGCAAAATTTGAAAATGATTGCCAGCTGGAATGAAATGTGGTGTTTGCAAGCACATGGAAACATGTGCTTACTTTTTCCATGTGCATACATTTTACCCTTTACCGTGCATGAATTCAGACTAGCAGTGCCCAGGGCAATCCACATGAATTATTGATTAAGCATTCATGTGCCAGGGAGCGCGAGACTGACGCCTAGGCAACAGGTGGTTCAGGCATGTCCATTGTTCATGGCCATTGTCAGCACACACTCACATACACATCATTGGTTCTTGTGCAAAGTTCAATTTTTGTACAGAGGGTTAAAATTTGACCAAAATCTGAAACCTTACTTCAAAATCAATCTTAGATTTAATGAAACTGATTTATGCTTCACATTCAAATCACCTTCAACAAAATTGTACACTATTCAGCTATTACTCATATTAATGACAGTTTTATCGGATGAATAGGTTTTGCACTATTAATGATCAAAAGTGGGAAATGTTTTTTGAAACACCTAGTATTTGCACTGATCCTATGCTCGAAGCCGCCACTCAAAAATATTTGAAGTATGTGTCAAACTGGATCTGCCGCTCAGATGCGAAGACAATTGACTCGTGTCTCATTGCATAATCACCAGCCACTTTCCAAGGAAGATATGTCTTTGTGATGGTAATTATACTTTTCGCTATCCCTACTTACAAACGATGGGCGGTAGACAATGGTAAAGGCACGGGGGTGCGCGAATAGAAATGGTTCAAATATTGCTGAAATAGATATCAAAATCACTCGACTGTACGTGTCTGTACGCTAATCTGACATATTAATTTGTAAAGAACTATACTTGAAGATGATACAGTACCATATTAGTTTCATTTGACGGAAATGAGGAGAAAAGTGATAAAAACGGCTTTCCATGAGGGTAAATTTTCAAACACTTTCACAAAATACAGCTCAGATTTACACTTTTGCACATATTTTCGAACGGAATTAACTTTTGTTTTACATGCTTTATGATTAGGTGAAATTTAATTGCATTTGATATATAAACGAGCAGCATATACCCGATATTATGTTAGTGTTAAAAATGAATCTTCAGATTGCTCAGAAAGATGGCGGCTTCAAGCATCGAACATCAAAGGCACAAATGCACCTGTGGAATTCTTTTGTCCATCCATAGAAAGCTGACAGCTGATTGAATGATTATAGTCAGTTGTAACTCCATCTCTCGAACCTCCTTGATTAAACCTTCCTCTCGACTTGCATGTTTCTGTATTACTAATGTCACTAACAAAAGACATCGCAGCGGAGCATGAAAGTTATGCTATATCTCGGGGAATTTCCATTCCATTGTCTGTTGTTAACCACACCGATACTTTAAAAAAGCAATGAGTCACAGATGATTTTGCGAGCAGAATATTGGTTCGGAAGGTCGGTCTTTTTTTTAATAAGTAAAAGTTAATAAGTAATCTGAAGAAAAAAATGTAGAAATATTATAACAAAATATATGAAACGTATTTAGATATTCATTTTGTCACATCATGGACCTACCGCACATGGAAAAACATCGCTCGTGAAATTAATTAAACTACCTGACTTTGTCAAAAACGTCAAAAAACAACAACAACAGAGATATTAAACATACTTCTCTGCGTTGATCTCATCATGACCTCCGATAGCCAGTCTGGATAACAACACGGCGCGTTGAGAAATCTAAATGCAATGTATTATATGCACAGAAGACCGTACCTCTCTTAAAGTGCCTCCCTTAAATAAAGAAAACGCATGTGTAGTTGTAGTGTATATTGGGAAATCATCGCTCAGCCAATTTAATTTGCGAAATGCTTATGTTTTGACAGGTTGATTGTGACTATCAATCTATTATTTTTTTCCCCATTTTCGCACATTCAGACATGGGCAGTAACGATAGACGACATGCAGTCTGAAAAGGCACCTCAGCCAAGTAAGACCGAAATGAGAGAAACGGTCCTTTTGTCAGTGACGATGCGCGACGTCACAATCGTCATTGTCCAAACTTCCGAATGTACTCATCAAGATGCACATAATCAGGTGGACAGGTGGCGATGGGGATGGGATCAAAGAAATACTTCCGTTCATAGTCCATAATTATTTGTAGTAGGTCCATGCCTGAATCAACACACGTGAACATGCATTTTGCACGACATAGGTTTCTTAACAAAGTCGGTACACATTTGCAATCTGAGCATGTGCACATAAAGGTCGTTGCGGAACTTCTCTTGAAATTCGTTTGTACAACTGAGGTATTAGAAAAAAAAAATGACTAAGTCTTCATGGAGACTGTTATAAATATTCATGTACGAACTAGCCGCGCATAGGAGCAAACATATGAATGTGTATTCTTTTCAACGATTCTACTATTTTTAGATAAAATCACTCATGTAGCCCTTACATGTATATATTAGCACTTTCTGTGTGGCTGTTCAACTGCTTTTTAAATCTGAATCCAGGATTATATGCAAAGCCTGTGATTACGAGGTTAGACCATTGCTGATTGTAAATTGGCTTTTAATGAAGGAAGCGGGGCTCTGGATGCACTTGCCGTATACCAGCACGTTCAGACCCAGGATTGGGGGGTCCTCTAGAGACGCGGTGAGAGTATCAGTCAGCGCATGCGCATTTGAAAAATATTATGAACGAAGGATTGCGAGGCTCAACAAGCGTGAGAATGATATAAGCGGATCACACTCGTCGGATTGATACACGCCTTGGTAGCGGAGAGATATTCTACACGTACGGGTCGAGCGCTGCTGGTACTGGGTAAGTTATACAACTGTCAGGAATGGACTATTAATTAGCCTTCTTCGCTTAACATTTATTGTTTTTTCCCTGAATTTCGACGCCAATTTTTGTTTCAATACATTATGCAATACATGTAGGGAGCTACGTAATTACGGGTATCTGTGTCTCTGTGTTTGACTGTTTGCATGCGCGTACTATTCTAGTGCTATCATAAGAGAATAAGTGTTTTGATATAGACCAAAAATAGCCTCATCAAAGGGTTTATTGCTTTTAATGGTTTACATTCATAGGTCCAAAGCAATGTTAACAACAACAACAACAATAATAATAATAATAATAATAATAATAATAATAATAATAATAATAATGATAACAATGGCTACTTGTATAGCGCACAGGTCCACTTTACGACTCAAGTTACATCATCACAAAATCACAATATGCCAAGCAGTGATTTGAAAAAGCAAAACATCAACATTGTCATTAGTAAACGCAAGACATCTACAAAATTGCTTTTGTTCGTTTTCCTTATCAAATTACAAGCGGTTTTTATTTTTTTCTGTGGAGTATTTCTTCATATGCAATATTTCTGTAATCTGTTCCTGTAATATTTTGATTTGCGATCAATCTGTGAATAGTTTGAATACCTTCAGTAAGAAATTGAATATACCCATATTTGTTTTCACAATCTTGAACAAATGTTGATTGATAACACACAATAGATTTACTTTGAATGTATCGTAACATTTCTTTCAAACATTTAAGGAGAGGCTCATTCAATTTATATTCAAAAAGTGCGTGATTTATATCCTCCTTGGAACATCATTTTGGGCATAAATGATAGATTTTCTAGAATTGAGAATATTTTTTCTTACCTGCACTGATATGATATTTCAAACGTAAACTCTCGAAATTCATTTTCTTTAATCTGTTACGAATACGGTTGAACACTGTACAATAATGCAACGTATCAATCAATATTAACATTACGTGTTTGTTTCTAATAAAAGCAAGTGAAACAGATCAAAGAAAAAAGTGAATAATTGTATTTCTTGTTTCTATAAGAGAAGGCTAAACGGAATAAAAATCTCCACCATATTCCTCACTTGTTTTTTTTCCCATTGAAAGGAACTGACCATAACGAGTGAATAGTTGCTTTATACCATTGTAAACAAAGTGCGCTTAACATGTCACGTAGTCATGTGGTTATGCTTCCTGATTTAAGCATGGGCGAATGTTTTACTTCTGTGGTGAAACAACATGACGAAAAGTCTCGTCTCGGAAGTAATTTGCCCCAAATCAATACAGCACGTGCTTACGAGATGTCAGCCAGAGTAATTGGTACAAAGTAAGGTGAAGTCCCAGCTGAATTTAGAATTCACAGTTCTGAAGGATGCATTATACTATTACTGCGTCATCTTTCGTGATCATGTTGGTCGCTTGAAGCAAATAAATTTAATTATATAGGTTGGAGGGACCTACGAAGACTATGGTCCTGTCATCAAGCATTGCCACAACGTTGTGAGTAGCTATTTTGTATTCATAAATACTTTAAGTGCTGTTGAGGCCGATCATATGAGGTCGAAATTTACGAGAGCTGCAAACGTTTGCTTCGCGTTATACTTTACGTTAAGTCCCAGACTGTCAAATGAGAAGGTAGCTCAAATTTCAAGGGGACAGCAACGAGATATTGCATTGCGACCTTGTCGGTACTCTAACCTCCTTTTCAAATAGATATCTTATAAGCCAGTTTGTTGTTTTACTTTGCGCAAAAACATAAAAGGGTCACTAAATGTTGCAACAACAGGCATGTTGTTGTTGTTTTTTTATTCACTGTATATGGGATGAGCATGTGTGGAATAATGGCTATTCATGTAATCCCTATAAATGGTGCGTGTTAGCCTATCCACCGAATAAATAGCCTGTGGTATTTGTGGTATTTAACAATATTAACCAAAAAAAAATAAAAACAGAGGAAGTTTGTTAACGTATCAATGCAAAACAGTGAAACGGATACGTCTTCAAGACAATAGTGTTTATCACGTTGATAGACAGACCATTCTGGTAACCTGCATTTCATAAATATAGTTATTGTTTCGTCTGGTATGCTTACGCATTATGTCGCTTTGAAAATGAAGGGGAAAAACGAAAGGCTATTGTACCACAGTGCACATGAGCTAATTACGAACTAGCTAAATCTTTGTTGTTCTTTGCACTTCCTGGGCCTATTATACGTGCAGACGAAGGGGTATCCAACTGTCCGCAGATGACTCAAATGTTATGACGCATGATGTAAATGTAGTATGTGTGCATAAATATCATGTGTGCGTGTGTGTTTGTGTGTTTGTGTGTGTCCCTAAGTGTGTGAGTTCTCCCGTTTGGAAACCTTTGAGGTTTCTGTACCAAATTTCTTTTGCACAAAGATTCAGTCAACTCAACTACCGGCACTAGTAGATTTAGAAGTGAAAGCACTCGTCAGACTTTCCTCTTCCTTTCTCAGAGTGATAAAACCGGACGTAGAGGCTAATTCATCAGCCAGAATGTAATGCTGTGGTCACCAAAAAATGTCCTTCATTGATTTATTATGTAGACTAACATAGAAACGTCTATTTTCAAACCTTGCACTTTATTTCCTTTTTAACTTAGGGCATCCTTCTTTTAATGACCAAGCATAATTCGACAACAGCAAGAAATAACACATTCGACATATTCCGCAAAATTACGAGATAGATGGTATCCGGATATATACATACGTAAGATCCGTTTAGCTCGTTCAGCTACTTCCTCCATAGTTTCCTCTTCAACTAAGTTAACCACCACAAAAAGAAACAAAAACATCCTTTTGTCATGATTTCCCAGACAAGAAACCATGATACTTTGAGCCCAAAGGTGGATGATGATGATATATACAGTGTACTCCCGTTATAACGAACACGGTTATAACGAAATTCCGGTTACAACGAAGTAAAACTTCAGGCCGCAACATTATCCACCTATGTATTTTTATTGTTTACTTGTTCGGTTATAACGAAATTTCGATATAACGAAAGAAAACGGCCGGTCCCGAGTAATTCGTTATAACAGGAGTCCACTGTATACAAAAATCACTTCCATGGGAAGATGGGACACTTTGATTTGGAGTATTTTAAGCGCATGTCATCATAGATGAATTTAGAAGTACTCCATCCATTTAAGTCTGAAGATGCCAAAATGCAAGTTTTAAGTTTCTTTTTTTTTGTTTCTATCGCTTTGATTTGTATCGACCGCCACATGCAACTAATAAAGAAGGACGAGTCCTCGTCTTAATAACTATTGTCCTACGAATCTGACGAGATTACGTTTTAGGAGACAACTAAAAGATTAATTTAGTTGCCCGTTACTTGGAATGATATTTCCTCAGGATATATCGTCAAAACCAGCATCACCTTAGTCCAATAATAAAGATGTTCTACACCAACGATGATACCACCACAAAGAAAGAAAAGAAAGAAAGAAAGATAAAAATGATTTGTATGAGTGGCACAAGAAAGAGCTAACTGATCCCCACTTATTTTGTAAACTAAAGCTTTCACTCTAGCAATTATGATATTGGCCTTGTCGAAGTTTTTGTTTAAAGGGAAATTTCTAATATCCACTCTCTAAATTCCTTAGATTGGAAATCAATCTATGAGATTGTTGTTAGGGACAAATCCAAAATAGACTTTAACATTAGATTGACTTCTAAATCTATTACATGGAGATTTTCAATCTAATTTTGGATTTGTCCCTCATCCATGTCATCTAAATCGAAGGAATTTGGAGAGAAAAACAATACTTGATAAGCCCCTTCCTATCTCTCTTTCTCTCTCCCTTTATTTTCCAGAAACAGACATCATGACCTCCTTCAATTCAGTTATCGGCACCACATTCATCTGTATCGCCATCCTTCAATATGTACCTATGGGTGGAGCCAACATGACCACGCCCATTCCCTCTACTGTGGGTGGGGCCACTGTTGATGCTGTGACCCACGAGGTAACAACAGTTATCCCAGCAGTGTTATCTACCGATGGTAACGAATCAGAATGCATGCTAACTTCAGACGCTATAGACTCGACGACATTCGGTGTCGATCTACCACCTGACGAGGACAAAAATTCTTCTGCTTCGCACAACAAGACGGATGGACGTGAGTTTATAATTCACATAAATTGCTATCATAATCGTATCTAGCTTTACCGTAGAAACATATCCTTTCAATGAAGAGCAATATGCGCAAAGAATGCTAACTGTCTAAAAAAGAAAAAAAAAAGAATGACACCCTAAAAAGGTCCATCAGGACTGTCAGGTATTAATCCACCTTCTCACAGTGCGCCTTTCCTTCTATTCCTTCGCCGCTACATTTAAAGAATATTGTATTCAGTTTGGGATTTCTTCATATAATGTTTTTATTGTCTGACTTTAACATGAGGACCACAATCACAAAATAAGGTTCAGTGAAATTCGAATTCATACATATATTTTCTCAGTCGAAAATGGGAAATACTCACATAAACGCTTTGAAAGAAAACTTAACGTAAAATATTAAATAGCACACACTACTACATATATCACAATATTCAACAGCAGAACACATGGCAAATTGACTACAAATTGTTTCGGCTCGTGTAAACAATGATCTTTGAAAAATGGAGTATAAGACAACGGCAAACGGGAAGGCTTCCGCTTATCGTAAGACAGTTCGTATGCTCTAGAAATTGTTTTGCTACTTTAACATTTTGTACGACTGAGTGACATGTGCAATCGTTATGTACAGTAATGGTCCTTATGTTCTCGTCCAAATGAATTCATTGATCACGTTAATGTTACTCTAAATACTCCCAAAATGTCTTCCGCAGTCAGTTTAATAATCAGTTAAATTCCGCTGAGTGTCCAGCAAAGATAGTAGAGATCAGTTAAGCGTCTTTGGTGTCCAGCTTTCTATAAAATGGTCCTTTTCTTCTTCCTTTAAAACCAGACAAAACCCATGAACCTGAGTGGGAGGTGATGCCCTTAAAGTGGACGTGGTACATCATTCTTCAGTTGATATCTGGAATCTTAGGAACCTTGGGCAATCTCCTCGTCGCCGTCATCATATTTCAACGTCGCTCATCCGCTCGATCCACCGACATCCTCATCGGTAGCCTTGCGATTGCAGATTTCCTGACATCGATTTTCATCATTCCGACACCGCGTCCAACCAGAGTACCGAACTCTTGGCGTGGCATGCTATACTGTCTCATTCTGTTTCCTGACATTCCTTTATGGACGTCGGTCACCGCGTCGTCCTACATCCTCATGGCGATTTCCATTGATCGATTTATCGCGGTCGTCTACCCACTCCAGTTCGGCCGTATCGTGACCAACCGCCGAGTCAAATTTGCAATCGTTTTCATATGGTTGGCGGCTTTTTTATCTCTCTCGTTCTCCTTCTTCATTATCAAAGTCGACGAATCGAGTCATCAGTGTGTTCTGACGATCTCGACAGCGGCAGGTTATGCCGCCATGGGCTACTTCTGGTTTACAATCCGCATCATCGTCCCAGTCCTGACGATGCTTATTACGCAATCTATCATCGCCGTCAAGCTCCACATCCAGTCGTCAACTTTCAAAGCCAACGAGACCTCGGCTGCCACCGCTTTTCACATCGTGGCGCGGAATCGCGTCATCGGAATGATGTTCCTCGTCATTGTCGTCTACATCGTCTGCTGGCTGCCCAACCAGGTGGCCTTCCTCGGTTTCATTGTCGGCTTCGTCCCGCCATCATACATCGGTAGCCCTCTCCATCACGTCTTCACCGTTCTCGGATTCCTCAACAGCTGCGCCAACCCCTTCATCTACCTGACTCGTAACCCCCAGTTTAGGATTGCTTTCCGTGAGTTCCTGACATGTGCAGCAAACACGGATGTGTCGGTTTTCGACTGGAAAGTAAGTCCGGCCAATACCAAACTCACCACAGCGGAAAGTAGGAAAACCAGCAACACCCGTGACCGGCATGAGACGATCCCGAATAAGGCATGACTTGGTCATTCGAACCAACAATGAATATCTTCTTAAAGGTATTGTTTACCATTGAGAGCAGTGATTCAAAATAAAATATTCGAGTTATCACATTTGGTGCAAATGTGTAGGTCAGTTGTATCACAAAACATCTTACCATTTAAAACTTTTTGAATGAAGCCTAAAATATAAGGAAATATCCCTATATTTTTCTCAATAAACCAGAGCTGTAGACGGTTTAGTCTATAATAGAAACACCTTTATTATAACCATTGTTTACATTTTGTATATTTTACAGTACTTAACATAATTATATTACACTGATTTACATTTTTACATTCTTTTTCTATCCCTAACTCATATTTTAGAACTATTTTGAAGCACTAGAGTTGGGTTTTTGTTCCATCTGCAAATGGTAAATAATGTCTCTAACGCTTTCCTAATGACAGTCTAGCTGTGCTAGTGTAAAGCTTCTTTCGAAAACATTTCTGAAATTCCCCGAAAGTCTCAATAAGAAGTTGATGGCACTACTTAAAAAAGGGCCTGAAGACGTGCTTACGTTAATATTCTATATATCAACGTGTTTGGTTTTTATCACAGTAAGAGTCAGATGCTCAATTATTGTTCAAGTATAGCCTATCTAGTAATTCTGCTTTCATATGCAGAAAAGATTAGCATAAGAACCAACGGGGATTGTACTTGTATTGATGGTTATGTAATAATATAGTTATCAATGTTCTCGATTACTGAAATGTTACACTAGCAGTAATCATATCCTAACTAGTTACCACAGCTGTGATTTGCTTACTGACAATTTTTCCGCACTGCTTGTATCCGTAGAAATAAGGCACATTTTGAACGCGAAGATTTGATGTTCTGGATAAAGGAAGCCGGCACTTTAAAGGTCCTGTTTACCTTTGGGAGCAGTGATTTGAAAAATGTTAAAGATATCACATTTGATGCATATTTGTTTGTCAGTTGTATCACAAAACGTCCTACCATATATTTTTTTTTTTCAGTAAAACCTAAGATATAAGGAGATATCATTCACTATTTTTCTCAGTAAACCATAGTCTGGAAACATTTTTATTGCAACTATTGTTCAAATTTTTTACATTTAGCGATACTTAACATCGATTATACTGGTTCAAATTTTTACATTGATTGTTTCTATCCCTAACTCACATTTTAGAACTATGTTGAAGCACTAACGCTGGACTTTTGTTTCTGCTGCAAGTGGTAATATGCCTTTGACATCTTCTGTGCAAGGGAATTTGGACAGTACGTACAAAGCAATGGGGTTTTCCGTGCCAATCGGAACTCAAAGCTCACAAACGTTTAATTGGTCCCCCTCACAAAGTAAGTCCACAACTGGTCTTACTGTTACCATGGTTACGGGAAGTGGGACAGTCTTGAGCAATCATATCCCCGCCTTCAAGTAATTCTCAAAAAAAAAAAAATCAGTGTAACAGGTATCTTTCTCTTCTTCTGTTATTCCATCTTTGATTGGGCACCACTTATCTTTCATTTTCATAAAAACAAATGTGAAAAGAGCTTGTGAAATATAAATGGACACAACACGCATATATGTAGTTTGAATTGAAAAATTGAATTGATATAGTGATACAAATCACTGAAGTGTGTATTCTGTAAATCTGAATACACAAAACGTTTATAAATGTTATATATATATATACGTATATATATATGATAATATATATATACATATATATAATTGTATACATATGTAATTATAAATATATATATTATGTCTGCTTTGTGTTTGTGCACATACGTCACCAGCTTTCGATCTGTCTACTCTTATATTTATAAATTGTCTTGATATCTTGTAGCTCTCTCAATAGACGATCCAAACCATGACTAATGACATGAGTGCCGTGCTGAAGATGGCTCAATGAAATCTTGATCAAAAAGAGCGCGTGACGTTTCGAATGTGTTGTTAAAAAATGATGACATTAGTCTCCATGTTTTCCAGCACATCGTGACAGGTCTAATGGATAGAGCGTGAACCAATTAGCAACTCATATGGCTTCCATTTAGCTTTGCATCTGTAATACGAATAGAGTATACAAGCCATTCGCGTATCAGTGAAGGCGGAGATATAGCACTACAGCAAACGCAACGTATCCAAATAATTTCTGCTTGTTTAGAGCGAAAGCGAATGGAGAGCAGGAACAAAGATTTGCATTGTCCGTAATGGTGTGTATCTTTCCTCCCCTCTGTAGATTTCATTAGATTAAGTTCGCTATCGCGAGTGGGATTACATAAAAAAAGAAGTATATCATTAGTTCAAACTACGATGAGGTGTTTGAATTTTCCTCGCCTCTGAAGAAGTGTGTAGGCAATGAAGACAGATTTGCAGATTTGTAAATCAATGTGATGCGAGCATTGTTAGCTATTTCTGTTTTCTACTGTTACTTCTGTCATAATCAAAAATGTAGAATCGTAAAATTGTAACGACTCTCAATAATGGATTATTGTTTAAGAGACTCAAGCGTTAGCGTAGAAAAAGGCAAAAATAGGATGAAATAAAAGCAGTTCATGGGCCCTTGTATTAATATTCCGATAACCGCATAGCAGGGGAGATCGACAAGGAGTGAAAAATAAAACGAAAACAACACTCAAGTATTTTCACCTTTGTTTCGAGAGAGAGAGAGAGAAAAAAAAAGGAATGACACAAAAAGTAGTCAAAGTTCTCAAATTAGATACATTCCTCATTTAGTGTCATGTGCTCGAGCAGTACAGGTAAACATTTTGAATGGCCTTCATCTTAGAATCCGACATCCTGTTGTTTGCCACTGCCAATGTTTCAAAGAAGGAAAGTGAAGTTAGCTAATAAACGAAAATTTCTTATTCTCATCTGTCTGTCTCATCTCGTGAAAATGTGATAGAGACAAATAACAATGATCCAGCTGTTCATATTGAAGTGATGAACAACTATTCTGTTCCTTCGATGACTGAAGATCCACCATCCAATTCCAATATCCGGATGATTCTTTGAACTACTTTCCAAGATAATTTCCTCTTCACTGATATCCTTCACCTTTTGCTGCAGTCGTCATCAATATTAGCTTCCATTCACGGTCTTTTTTATTTGACCGTTTCCGTCTACAACCTTTGCCTTTTTGGAGTTTCTTCAGTTTTCGCAAATAATTACGTCCCCTAAACATGATATATTTGTTACGGTATTTTGTCCTTGACGCTCGCTGTTGTATCACGTTAGAACATAATAATGTGGTACTGGTACAACATACATCTTTTTTCACAACTTTGTTATCAGTGTATCGGAAGTGAAAAAATAGAAGAGGAACCTTTTATATGGCATGCTTTATGTGGAAGCACTTTAGGGGAACAAAATTCAGGGGAACCAAAGGTATAGGAGTATATAGGATTTTATCCTTTCTTATAGTACTTATAACCAAACAAACATACAAAAAAAAAAATCAGGTTAATTTGAAAGTAGTACAAAAAAGTATTCATTTATACACATAATTATGTTGATATATAATTTGAATGACCAGTTCTGCAAGGCAGTTTCCTACTTAAGTTTAGGAAATACAACGGATTTTCGTTTTCTCTCTAATATGTTATTTAAGCGCTCATGAGCACTGTCGATGTGTTTCGTGTTTATCTTCTTTTATTTTCATGGATTTCATCTTAATTTATTGAAACATTGATAGTTTTGTGTAATTGAAGGAAGTACAGACAATAGATATAGACAAAGTTAATGTTTTAAAGCACATTGCAAGCGTCATATCAAACATTACAGAAATTAATGAAGTTAAGGTATAAAGATTAACGCACTGAGATTCAAGTAGCATAACTACACCTACTTTATGAGAATTCTTTCTATTACTTGTTACTCTCGTGAAAGAAATGTTGCTTGGTAAGTAATGTTTGCAAAAGCTTCGGCAGTAAAATACATGTTAAAATCTCCTCCTCTTGCAGCTCCCTGTTTCTTCTATCCACAGGTATTTATGAAAATGCATATTTGAAGAGCTTACTTCTAAAAGTTGCCACATCCATCATTTTTCAATTGATTTAGCGCCTTTTGGAAGCAAGCTCTTCATATATATATATATATATATATATATATATATATAGGGTCCTATTTCTCATAATAGAGTATTTTACATGGCATGGCTTGTCTGAGTGAATGCATGTTAAGCTGGGAGGGTACAAAGCATTCTTTCCATGACGTCGGCTCTATTAGTTCACTGAATCTTTTTCCTGTTATAAGGCACTGGTGTAAAGTATCGTTTCTTTTATTTTTCTCCCTATATGTTTCTTTAAGAAAAGAGAGCCCTGATGACGGTTCATTCAAAGGAACGAAAGAGTGGACGATAAAATACCAGTTTAACTCTAGTTTGTTTCTTGAAATGCAATCTTTAATGCAAGTGAAGTTCAAAGAGTATAAAACTTTAAAGAATATAACATTGAAAGAGTATAAAGCTTTCTTTTCAATGCGTTCGTTCTTTGTCCTTCTATGTCACATAACAAGGCAGATAAAATTGTATCATGATACGTCCCCCTTTTCCCTGGAAATTGTGAATTGACTTATGGAATTCACTGTTGTCTTGTATTTAGACCTCCTCCAACATCATATCTCATCAGACGACGGAGGTCAATTTATCAATAGGTTATATTTCAGATTTTTAAGCCAGAAGAACTTATTTCATGATTATTGATTTGGCCTTCCGGACTGTCATCTCTTGAAATGGAGCAGTTCTTTCTTGCTTTTAGTTTCTCTCAACTCGAGAGGCTGAAGGCACTCAATTCAATGTACAATTTTTATCTGTTTTTAGAAGAGGAATGTTTTGGATAGAAAATGAAGGGTAAACGTGAAAAAAAAAACAGAATGGGAAGAGAAATCATATTCCCTGTGCCTCGACATTTTAAAATCGATAAAGTTCGCAACAACAAGCAGCACTAGACCTATTACATTAGCTTGACGGGAAAACACATGACTTCTACTTTTTATAAGACCTTGATCAATCAACATACCAATTGAATGTGACATAGAAATGACATGAATTGCCCTTATTTCTCAACGAAATCACCAACGAATAGTCAGTACCAAACAAGTCGAGGGGAGTGACTTATTTTTTTTATATCAGTACATAGTTATTAATTTCCAAGCATTCCATATACTTATTCTATTTTGGTTCATGTCTATCTATTAGAAAATCAAATGACCTGAAAGGACTTTTTTTTAATGTCAACCCCAAGTTTATACTTAACATCTTGATTTTAAAAAAAGACTACACATTACTGTTAAAAACTCCTTTCTCTTCCCTGATCTGTATTCTGGACTGAACTGATATACATATTTACAAAACAAACTCCGTAGTCAACTAGCAGTGACTGGGAAAGGTTCATGTTGAGACTATGTTTGTTTTTGTTTTTTTATTAACTATTTTCTTCCTACCTTCCTAATAAATTTTCATCATTCTCCATTCCCTTCCCCCTTCAGTGAATTTTCTTTTCCAACTATAGGATGATAAAATGTAGAACATACCCTTTCCTTTCCCTTTCTTACTAATGAATGGATAATTAAATCTTGGGGTTCTCTTCCAAGTGAATTCACTTACCTGAGGGTAATACTACTTCTAGGCCAATTTCAAATGCGTATGTGCCATTTCACCAGCAAATGAAATAAAGAACGAGTTTAAAGGACAAAGATTAACAAAGCAAGTACATGAAAATGATTGCATTGACTATAAAAGTGATGGTAAAATAACATTGATTAAAATGAGAACATTCCAATAAGAATAGTCATACTGATAATAATGATTAATGGAAATGATGATTGTCATGATAATTTTGTACTCTACCACAAACAGCTAAGATGTTAGTACAATGTTGGGAATGATTTCCATACTCCACATGTGCGGAAGAGCACCGAGTGTATCTTCATCGACAGTGGTTGCTAAGTAACATATTAAATCAACATTTAACACATGCTATCGCATGCGCACAAGCTCTACTGGCTGCTTACGCCCTAAAACCATGGTAGGAAAGAGTGGCAAGACAAATTTGATTCCGTTTTACTAAACAAAGAACACAACGTGAGTACGCTGCTCTAGGATTGTCTGGCTCGTGATTTAAAGGAAGCGTAATAAACTATGACTTGGTACTTTAAACAAAATCGGTTTAGATTACGATTAAAATCTCCATCGACAGCATTCATCACAAGGTGTAGCTCTTTTACCTACAATTCGATACTGCAGGTGAAATTTGCTGTCAGAATTTACGAGTGACTTTATGGAACACTTTCGTCTCTCGTTCAAATTTTCAATTCTTAAGGCAGCGTGGTATCAAACTGGTTTCGCACCAAAGGGACGTGTAATAAAAGCCGCGTCTACGGAGTTCTGAAGTAAATCAATTCCTCTAGGTTTAATGTTTCTGTGATCGAATTGCTACGATCACTCACGGTACGTCAATGGCAGTTATGCTCACTGAAAGCAATTTGAGTATTGGTAATAACTTTGCTTCTGGGGAAAGAAGAAAATCCCGGGAGGACTTCTGCAAAAGAACGCACAATTCAGTGGATAAGATGATGGCGGTCATGCTGATTTTCGCACAAAAAGAAATCTTGATTTTTCGTGAGCATTTGTCTTTTGATGAATGTTCATTAATTTTTTTTTATTAAAAAAGACAATGAATATCTGACGTCACCTCGCTAGAATGACTACGTGCATATTTTTTTCCCCATTATTATTGTTTACAAACTATACGGCACTACAAATGCCCGCATATTTTCGTTCATTTTTTTTTTCCTTCCTGATGTTGGGGGAAATACTGTTCTGATTACGTACTGGCACATAGCATGTGTATCATTGGTCTTAATTTGCTAATAAAGGTTTTATGTTCGCTTTATGTATGTTTGTGTATAATTATGTAAACAGGTGTGTAATATATATATATATATATATATATATATATATATATATATATACGCATACACATACATACAATGTATGTGTGAGTGCGCGCGCGTGTGTGTGTATGCGTGTGTGTGTTGTATAGGGCCTATATGTGTAGCGATGACATTCTTACCTTCTGCTATCTATTTTCAGAATGGACTATCACTTCTTTTTCTCCGTCTATCAGAAAACTTTTTCTCCGTCTATCAGAAAAAAAAACTTACAAGCGAGAAGAACGTTATGGTTTCCATGGAAGCGCAGAGGGTATTGTTGTCGTTGTTGTTACAGTCATTCCTTACAGCGTATTATTAAGAAAGAGAGTAGCTTTTAAGCGGTTTATTCACTTGACCAGTATTGATACGATTTTGAGTTCTCATATTAAACAGACTACACAAAGCGGATAAACCTCTTTCGAGAAGAAACGCTGGACATTGCTTTTATGAATTGAAGATCTGAATATAAGAAGGACCCAAGTCCAATTTTTGGCCAAATTCAGTTTGACATGGGAAATTGTAGCTTATGCATGGACTCATCTTGTGTATAAATGATAAATCCTAATTACCCCGAAAGTGCCTGAAATGAATGAGTTAAATCTTATATTAATGTAAGAATGAAGGACTTGGGTCATTCTTACATTCATATTATAGCGCCCTCTCTCATCCTTCTCTCATCTCTATAGCAGAATATCATGTATATGAATCAAAGAACGACCCAAGTCCATATGAATCAAAGAACGACCCAAGTCCACCACACAAAATGGCCTCTCCACAATTAATGTAAATGTTAATTGTCATTATAATATATGTTCTAATTTGTATATACAATGTTGCCTTCCCATCACAGTTAAATAGAATATTATTGGACAAATAAAAAAGACATGAAGTTTTTTTTTTTTAGTTTACTCGAAATTGTCTTCCATGGACTTGGGTCGTTTAATACTCAATTATTTGCTTTCAAATAATTCAAGTAAGCATGGACAATTTGATAAAGTGGGACGCAATGGACATCGGTATTGTGAGTCTAACTTGCTTTTTCTTCTTCTTGAATAGATAAGGCTGGACAAATGTCGGCATTTATCATTTGTTGTTTCTGTTTTTAGAGCTTGAACCTTGACATTAATAAAGCTTTTCAATTTTTTCGTACGCCCACGGATATGCAAAAACCCTATCACCGTTTGATGCAAAAGTCGAATCTTTTACACTCAAGTTCTTAAACAGAGTTGATAGGGGAGGGGTAGCCACTGGATATATAATTGCGTCGTTGGATAGGTCAGTTTCACGCCCACACTCGTCCAAGAAAGAAAATAAAGTAGCTACATAATCTTATAAGAGGCAAGCTTTGCGAGATCAGTACACAAAAATGATGCACAGGACAGAGTGGATCGGTGAGAATATTGGAGGAGAATAATAGAAGTGTTTATTATGAGCGCAGCGAGTGAGTTTTAGACTATTTAAGGAGTTAAATGAGAGCATCCCATTCTGACTGATACACGAAATAGGCCTGGGCATCAATTGTATTATAAAATGGGCGCGTGAATTCATAAAATGCAACCATTGTCCCCATTATGCGCCCGGTACACCTAAAACACTATTCAAGACTTGAGGAATGCATTCGGATTTTAC
This sequence comes from Diadema antillarum, assembly GCF_040938485.1. Classification (NCBI taxonomy): domain Eukaryota; kingdom Metazoa; phylum Echinodermata; class Echinoidea; order Diadematoida; family Diadematidae; genus Diadema; species Diadema antillarum. The sequence continues at coordinate 2,050,443 of NW_027270902.1, forward strand.
CGGACGCATGGCTCAGTGTGGATCAGTAAAACTTATAAAATAGGCCTTAGAATCTCTGCATTCTGATTGGTCAATTGTCGTGCATTGGTTTTTACTGATTCACAATGAGCCACTACAGCAACAAAAAGTAACATTCTGGAAGATTCTGGCATTCTCCTTACATTCTGGTATACTAGGTATACACATTAACTGTGGTAAAAATCAAATACATTACAAAGCCCTGAAAAAAATATCAAAAATTTCACACACACACACACACACACACACACTGAATAGCAATATGTTCATTCAAAAGCACATTGCATAGGGCCTACTTACATCTCGGTATAGCTTAAACTTATAAACTATTACATGTTTCTGCACACGTACCCAATTTATGAACAATTAATAAACAAAGAAGTGAACAGATAACAACTATATTTTGAGAAAGCGATTTATGTTTAAACTCAGAATAGTGGTATAATCTATATACTTATGTGTGTGTGCTTGTGTTTTTAACTAGTCATTATGGGTTTTCGTTAGTTGTTTTTCTTTTTTTGACAAATTATCTGCCAAGTCTGGCCTCCAATACTGGGCTGCATAAATCCATGGTGACTGCCACTTAGTGGTCGAGAAGCAAAAACCCTTCTCATGCAATTGTGAGTACGCCCTTCACAACACACACCTCTACCACCGGGGTCATCACACGAGACCGACACCCGAGTCATAAAGCCCACGAGTTCAACGTTGAAAACAGGTCCATGAGGCGTACAGCTCACGAGTCATACAGCCCATGAGTTCGACACTAGGTAAAAACAGCCCACAAGTTCGACAGATACAACACGGGGCTTAATGTGTCGGTCTCGCGGGGCCTTGTTAGCTTAGTGTCGAACTAATGGGCTGTCCGACTGGTGGGCTGTATAACTCGTGGGCTGTATGACTCGTGGGTGTCGGACTCGTGACATGCACCCCTTCCACCACCAACACCCACACTCACGTCCAGAAGCTACTAGATTGACCCTAGTCCACTTCCTGGCCTGTATTCGTAGCATCCATTGTCCATGCATGCAGTGTGCCTACCACGGACGTTGATGGCGTCTGAATTACACATAATTACCGATCCTGGGAGGTGTTTCATAAAGCTGTTCTTCAGGTTACGAACGACTTAAAAACGACTGTTGATTAGTTCTTGTGCTGAATTTTTGAAATTCTGAGAAGTATAGCACATCAGAACTGATCGCCAGTCCTTCTTAAGTCGTTCGTAACTTTAAAAACAGCTTTATAAAACACCCCCGGCGGTGTTTCACCAAGTCGTTGTTAGGTTACGAAAGACTTTAAGAACGACTTGAAAACGTTCTGATGGGCTCTATTTATCGAAATTTCAATAATTCAGCACAAGGAGTGATCACCAGTCGTTCTTAAAGTTATTCTAAGCCTAAGAACAACTTGGTGAAACACCACCCTGAATACATTTTGTTTTTTCGGGAGTACCAATTGGTGGAGTGTCGGAGTGATCAGCGGTTTGGCGCATTGTGTGGGGTGCATGCATCTGTGCATGTAAGCGTGTGTTAGTCTGGGGAATGCGGACGATTAAAATCGTCCAGTATCTGGACTAGATTCAGTGGCGGATCCAGAGGGGGCGCACCGGGCGCGTGCCCCCTCTTTATTTTTGCTAAAACAAAAGAAATTAAAAAAAATAAAAAGGGGGTGGGGGCGTGCGCCCCTCCTGTTAATTTGGTAAAAGCGCCTCCCCTTTATGGAATTCCTGGATCCGACCGTGATCCGACCCCTGAACAACACCAAGATGCAGCAATAACCTGTAATCCTAGTAAGTACGGTACATAGAGAACCCTCAACACTCATTGGTTCACTTTTCACAGTAAAATAATCATCCTAATATTTACATAATAATTGTTTTCCCTGTACTACTTCTTCACTATACACGAAAATAACACACTCCATTGCCTCCATCTTTACCAGGACCACTACCTCCATTAGCCCTTACAAACCCCCAGCCAGGCAAATGTCGGCCCTACCTTATGTTACTAACCCTATATTCTCGTCCAACTGTCATAGTCAAACATACCTACGGTAATGGCAAATGAAACTACTTGAAAAAAGTTCTCCCTCGACTATGCTAGTATCTACATGGCTAATCTAGAAAAAAAAAATGATTGAATAAATGAAAGTAATGATATTTTACAATTTTATTTTGTCCGTATTCTATTCTTCGCAATGTGATTTTCATACGTGTATAAAATGGTGCGTCGAAGAGTTCAGGGGAGTGTGATCGGTATTATGAAAAGGAAAATAATGTCTTAAAGCGCATATTGAGGCCTGAACAGTTGATAATTATTCCAATCAACAAATGTGAACTCATACCCTAAAAAATGTTAACTACACTTTTTGTGTGACATTTGAGTGAGGTTTCCATTTGTGACCCTGCATCACAAAACCAACAAAAAGTCGCCAGACATGGATTTTTAGTTGAGGGCATATTCTTAAAAAGCAGTCTCTAAGCTTTAAAATGATGTATAACTCAATTCAAATGGACTCCCCTAACCTATCTAAATACTTGAAAGAAAGCACACTCTCTGGAAAAGTGTGACTTAGAAAAGAGGCTCTGAAGTACAGGGTCTATTCAAGTGCTTAATCTTTACCAGCCATGCTAGCTGTGCAATGAACGGGACAAAACACAGGAGGTAAACCACTGGAGCAACAACAATGAAAGGATTATTAGATTAAGCTGAAATTAAGCATGCTCTATTAACACATTCTGATCATGATTAACACCAACTTTCAAAACAGTAGAATTATCCTTTTAAAAGTTATTAGACTTGAAAGTGAAGAATGTGTAAAGGATTTCAAGAAATGAAAAGGGGACTCTAAGATATACCTGATCATTCTCTTCTCCCCCAAAAATGGGTTGTAGAAAAACTGCTGAAAATATACTTTCCCACTCATGTTATGATCCCAAACTAAAAAATAATGTAGAAGAAGGATAGCTCTTTCTGAAAATATTAAAACTTTATGACTCGGTTGACCCATTTCACCTTTTTTGAGTCCTCACGAAAAATTAAGGTGTGCGACTTTTTGTTCGTTTTGTGATGCACGGTCGCATTTGACCTCAAACTTCATGCATAGGCCAGAAAGATTATGGAATAGTTTAGTGGAAAGCTGTTGAGTGTCGTATATATGGGGTACTAATGAATGTTAATGTTAATATAATCAAAGAAGTTTTGAAAGGACTGCGGAAGTAATATCTTCGTATACTTGTACGTGAATATCCAAGTTTGAAATTTATGTATATCATCCTAAATCCCATAAAACCTAACGGGGTACATTTTGCGCCCTCCCTTATTTTCGTTTGCCACTCCAACGTCCCCAATCCAATTTCAACCACATTTGATGACTTTACTTACAATTTTAATGCAAATAATTTAATATCTAAGTTATCCATGTTTGATATCATTGCTGGCTGCCATGGCAACCGTTAACTGACAACAATGTCAGTCAGAGTTTTGATTTTTTGTTTTATTTTTACTATTCCAGTTTCAGTTAACAATATTAAGTGGAGGAAATGGGGTTTTCTTCCTGTAATTTGCTGAATTAGCAAAATGCTAAGAAACTGTGGTTGTGAATGACCCTTTTTTTCTTAACATTTTCTTTCCTTTCATGAGACATAGCTAGGCAACAAACAATAGATATAATAGAGATAATAGAAAACAACACTTTTCAAAGATTACCATTAGTTTTATTTTGTGTCATTTTGTATCTTTTACTCAAGATTTGTTTGTAGTTTCATTGGTTTATCATGTCATCAGTCTGCAAACGCATTATTTTGGCAAAATGAAATGTGATAACCATACATGTATCTATGCCAAACAATACATTAGGTCTCATAATATATATCTTCATACTGCAATGAATAGCGCTCCCCATGTGATGGCCTTGAGAAATTTTTACCATGACAAACAATGAAGTTTGACTTGCTTTTTGTTTGTGGCAAGTATGAAACTGATTAGTCCAAATAAAGACACATTTAAAAATGAAAAAAAAAGTAAAGAAAAATGTACTATGTATTTCTTTGTACTTTCGTATAGTGCACTCTGAATGGGTAACCTACAGAAAGTTCAAATAAACGGTTATGTGGAGTTTAGTTGTTCTTCCCATGTGCCAAATATGACGATAATACATGAAATGAGTCATAAAAAGGAAGAATTAAGTTATTACAATGCATATGACTTTGATAACAATAGACATCGCAGTTTATACAAAATGCTAATCTGTCTTGAAAATTAACAGTTGTTATGTTTCTATGATCACGCCAAGTTTTGTTATTAAAAACTACTCCAAAAATAACAATTAATCATCGTTTGTCTAATTGACAATTTCAATCTATACAGATATTACATTCAGCAGACTGAGAATATGAGGCATCATCATAAGTATAAATTGACACTTTTCGAAATATTCAATGATAATCTATTACATTTAAACCATGAATACATTTTTAACGATTCAATATCTAAACTACTTTTAAAAGTGTCAAACTTTCCGTAAGAAAAACATTATTATTTGTGTCATAACAAAACCTATCATAACAATAAGACCGAATAAACAATGACATTTATAAATAAGAGATGATATCGTTCCTAAATTGAATCTTGCGGGTCACTATATCTTATTGTCAGTCGTTGTGACTCTGCAGCCTGAAATTGAACATACTGTATAGTTTATAGATTACTGAAACAATCTCCGAAACCACCGTTAAGCATCGCCGTGCGCCCCATTTACATCTCATCAATTAATCTGCATTAAAATAATTACATGGTATATGATTCGACAAAATAATTTGCAACCTATACTATTAACATAGTTATTAAAAAAAGCAAAAGAGAATGTTTTTCACACTGGCTTGTGTGCTTGCATGAAACAAACACATTGATTTCTAAGAGTTTTTGACTCAAGGAAAAGACTTTCCAGGCTTTGTTCAAGTTTTAGAAACGCACAAAATGGATTCAGTGTTCACCCACTGATCGAGAAAAAGCAGCGAAGCTATGTAACTTGATGAGCGCTTCATGCGGTATGTCTCGGATTATTTTGACCAGGATGAAGCCCAAGGCGAGCGTCCGTGGTCTTTCGGCCGCGCGCAGCGGCTTGGCCCGCCTGGACTGGATCGGCCTTTTGGCTGAAAACAGACTCATTCTTATTGGTAGTGCACGTGAAGAACTCTTTAAGGGCAATTCTGAAATTCGGATTACGAGCCAGATAAATGAACGGGTTGGCGCAGCTGTTGTAGTAGCCGAGAACCGTCAGAACGCGGTGGAGCGGACTCCGGAAGTATGACAACGGGACGAAGCCGACAAGGTAACCGAGGAAAGCCACCTGGTTAGGCAACCAACAGACGATGTAGACGAGAATGACGATCAGCATCATTCCGATGACGCGATTACGAGCCTTGATGTGCACATCAGCGACGGCCGAGGTCTCGTTGGCTTTGAAAGTTGACGACTGGATGTGGAGCTTGACGGCGATGATAGATTGCGTAATAAGCATCGTCAGGACTGGGACGATGATGCGGACGGAAAACCAGAAGTAGCCCATGGCGGCATAACCCGCGTCTGTCGTGATCGTGAACGTGCATTCATGGCTTGTCTCGTCGACTTTGATGACGAAGAAGGTGAATGAGAGCGACAGGAAGGCCGCCAACCAAATGACTGCAATTGCAATGTTGACCCGACGGATGGTCACGATGTGTTTGAAGTGGAGTGGGTAGACAACCGCGATGAATCGATCGATGGAGATTGCCATGAGGATGTAGGACGAAGCGGTGACTGATATCCACAAGAATGTGTCCGGGTATAGAATCAGGCAGGCCAGCATGCCCGTCCAGGAATTCGGAACTCTTCTCGCACTCGGCGACGGGATGATGAAAATCGACGTCAGGAAGTCGGCGATGGCCAGGCTACCGATGAGGATGTCAGTGGATCGCGCCGATGAGCGACGTTGGAAAATGATGACGGCTACAAGGAGGTTGCCTATGGACCCCAGTATCCCTGAGATGAGCTGGAGGATGGTGTACCACCGCCAGTCCAATGTCCCCCACACCCATTCGGGTTCATCATCAGTTTCATCTGTTTGAAAGTTAAATCAAATTGATGTACACTAAGTCAGGCTGTTGAACTTCCCAAAAAAAAATGGCATGAAATCTTATATTATTGTATGTTACAGGTTGATATAACACCATTCCTGTTCTCTGCTTATGTTATACGTCTAAAGCTTATGTAAACATACAAGTTAAGCATGTATCATTTTATTACTGCAAATTAGACAGGTTTGATGATGAATCCTCTAAGGTTTATAAAACAAATGCGATGGTGCTTCACAAAGGTAACAAAAAGTCGCACGCCCTGATTTTGCGTCAGGACTCAAAATAGATGAAACGTGTCAACTTAGTCAATCTGGAGCTTTATATTTTTTCTTAAAGAGCAATAATCGTCTTTATTATTCGAAAATTTTGGATCATGAAACAAATGGGAAATTATGGTTTTAGCAGTTATTCTAGAGCATTTGTGGTAGAATAGTGTATAAATTGGATATGTCTTAGAGGTCCTTTGTCATTTCTTGAAAAAAAAAACACCTTTACACATTCCACTTTAAACTCTAAAATTCTTTGAAGGATGACGCTCCTTCTTTGAAAGTTGTCATTAGTCATGAATAGAGTGTGTTCACAAAGCATGTTCAATATCAGTATAATATGCAACGTTTTAATAATTAGAAAAACGATCACATGTAACAAATATACATATCATAAATTACCATTATATTTTGAAATAAAAAATAAAAAAAGAACATAACGATATCTAACTTTAGAATAAACTGGTACTTACTCGCAAGCGACTCGTTGTATTCTATAGAAGTTACTGTGTTCTCGACAATTTTTAGCTCGTCATCATATTTCGCTGAGGTTGCAGCGAACCAGCAGGCTGTTGTGCCATCATCACCGCACGGCCCTGACGTGGCGCGTGTTGCATTACCGGTTGCGGATATCTCCGTGGCGTTGTCGATTGTACGTGCAAAGGGCGTGGTCCTATTGACTTCATCCGCATTCACCGATCGCCCAGATACATGCTGGACATGAATGATGATGGAGATGATAGTGGCGATGGCCGCAAATATCTTTGCGAAAGTCATTGTGTCAACTGCAACGGGGGAACAGTAGGGAAAAGAACAGTAAGATCGAGATAGAAAGAGAGAAAGGACGGGTTGAGAGTTCGGTACATAATTTATCATCGACGTTTTTGTAATTGTTGATTCAAAGATAAGTAAAGGAAGTTAATTGTTTGGCGTGAATAAAGCGCAAATATGGTGAATCCTTTGGAGATGTGCACATGAATATCGATTATCCCGCGGTGACGTAGATGACTTCATAACTATAAACATTACTGACAATGATACAGGCATGACAGGGACTCCCACTGTGGAATCTTTTGGAGATCAATGGAAATAACCTCATTCTATCAAGCTGTCCAAATTTACCAAACATGCTTTTTCAGATGATGAGAGATAACTGTTGTATATGAAATGATGAATCATCTCCTCTTAACACTGTCCAGGAAAAGAAAAAAGATCTCCCTGTTACTGCCCCAATCAATGGGAACACTTTTGTGCTATAAAGATAGCAAAATATGTCATAAAATCGCGATGTCATACTATTACTGGATGTCGAGTGCCATTCATTGTTTACGAACTATAGCTTTAATCCGATAACCCCCATAAAACAATTACCATTCTCTACCACATAAGAGTAAAACATAACCCGAAACTTAAGGGTGTAATGATAATAATACTTTTTATAATTGTTCCGCTAAAACTCGTCGTGTATTCTCTTCAGGTGGGACTGTTTTATCGATACGATTCCGTCACAAATAATGAACACATTTGCTGAAGCGATTCATGGATTAAAAGACCTGTTGTATAGAGGCCAAATGAATAAAAAAGATGAATTAAAGTAGCAGAAACATTCATACGAAGTTTGAAATTCTGCAAAGATTCATGTTCCACTTGAGTCCAATTGGTAAATAAAATAAATAGATTACCGTAGCTACAATAAGAGCGCACAAAAGACTGTTGACGCATATCATAAACCCTCAAACACACGTGCACATACAGCCACACACACTCGTGTACATTCAACTCAAATTGAGGCGTAAACATATCCACATGCCACTGATATTTTGAGAGTTATTCGAAAGGTCCCAACCCGAATAACAAGTTTAAAAAATGATAAACATAAAGAGACGTAAATACGAAACGTCCTTCTTATTTTTGTTATTTGCATATTCAACAAGCGGAATCACGAAGATCGTAAAAGTTTGTTTAAAGTTGAACTTACCAGACTAGATGAGAAGCACTCAACAGATCGTGATTTTCATGGTTGAATGTTGGTACGTGGAGTCTATCAATACTCGAATGAACCAGAGAGGTGATTACTATTGACTTTTATATATGCACAACCCGGATCGTCCCACCGTCGTTGGCTGACAGCCTGACGTACGTGACGAAAGCAGGATGCGAAGGAGGTCTTGTGGGGGCATGGGGGTAAACAACCGCATCCCATCAACCCCCTCTTTATTTTTTCAATTGAAACAGACACGAAAAACTGGCCTATTTCTTAATACTTCTATATCAATGTTTGTTACCCCCAACATACTGTGCCACTGACCATTAGAATGCTCATTAGAAGAATTCTGTAGTGTTTTGTTTGTTATCTTGATGTATCTTCCTTTTAGCAATTAGAAAATGAAATGATCTTGAATTGAAATGATACATGAACGGCCAAAACAGCATGGTAAAGATAGTACTATCAGGGAGATAATGATGATGATAATGATACTGATTTCTTATATTTTCTGTCGTCAATAGTCAAATCAACAAATCAAATTTATTGTGAAAAATGACTTTTATTTATCACACAGCTAGCGGGATTAAGGGAACACATATATGAAGTGGCTAACTGATTGTTTAGATCCTCATACAATATTGAGAATACAATCAGACACGCACACACACACACACACACATACACACTCATATACAGACACACAAACACACAAACATACTCGCACACATGCAGACATAGAAGCACTATTTTCTTTAACATGAGGGGCCGAATACGTTAAGGGAACATCTTAACCGCCATTACAATGTATCATCAAAGCAATGGGTCAACCACGAGTCATACAGCCCATGAGCTCTACAATGGGTAAAAAAGGCCCATTAGCTCGACACTAGGCGAATAAGGTCCATGAGACCAACACTTAGCCGAAAAAGGCCCCCGAGCTACGACACTGGGAACCCCATAATGTAACGTGGTCTCGTGGGCCTTTTTGACTATGTCTAGCTCATGGGCCGTATTTGCCTAGTGTCGATCTGATGGACCGTATAGCTCCTGGGCCTATTTTACTTGATATCAAGGTAATGGGCCTTAATATTGTTCACTAAATATCTAGCTCATGCACGAGGCTGTATGACTCGCGGGCAGTATTACCCATGGGTTGTATCATTCGGGGCTGGATGACTCGTGGGCAGTATTACCCGTGGGTTATATGATTCGGGGCTGTATGACTCGTGGGCAGTATTACCCATGGGTTGTATGATTCGGGGCTGTATGACTCGTGGGCAGTATTACCCATGGGTTGTATGATTCGGGGCTGTATGACTCGTGGGCAGTATTACCCATGGGTTGTATGATTCGGGGCTGTATGACTCGTGGGCAGTATTACCCATGGGTTGTATGCTTCGGGGCTGTATGACTCGTGGGCAGTATTACCCGTGGGTTATATGATTCGGGGCTGTATGACTCGTGGGTGACGAGTTCGTGGCGTGCACCCAAAAGTATATTATCTGATTCATGAACTGATAGGTACATAAATTATAGGCCTACGCGTATATATGGACAATGAAATGGATACTTTCACAGGTGAATGGATTTTTTTCTCTTTATGTTCGTGGCATGATTTAGATGATTGACAAGAAGCACTGAAGTCACATCTCTCCATTTGAGCTGTGAAAATAACTAAACAAGAAGTGACAAAGCACATTTGCTTAAGGTGTTATGCGTAAACTGATCGTTTCATTAAAGAATTATAAAATTTTGATCATTCTTTATGATGCGCCACCATGAGGCCAAACCAATGATGAAAATATTAGTTGTGCGACTTGACAACACGTGGACTATATATGAAATATCGAGCATACATGATGCACACACACACACACACACACACACCACACACACACACACACACAACACACACACACACATACACACAACACACACACACACAAATATATATATATATATATATATATATATATATATGAATATAATAATGATTTATTTATTCAATCTTACTTGATATTACCCCTCCCTTCGAGGAAGTACACCTGCGTATGCCACTGCTTTGCATTCACTGCCCGTTCATTGATAAACAACAACTTCCCCCTCGTATAAACAAAGTTTCCCCTCTGTTCAGAAACCATCCCGTATCTCCCGTTCAAATATCCAGATACATGTAATGATTTAAACGGGTCCATTACGTTATTCTATCCCTTGAGAGTACCTGCAACTCCATACTCTATACACATACAAGAAACTACTCCTAATTACACAAGCTTCTAAAATTGCGCTATGAGCGCACAGGAAGTTTTACCTGTCGATTTATAGATTCCGACATTGACATATTAACTGCTTAAAGTGGGAGCATGTTGAACAGGCGAATTGAGATGTTATTCATTGATCGCTTTACCAAGCAACCAAGGACTAATCGGACCATAAGTATTCTCCGAAGGACCTTTTGTCTCTAAAATGTGCACATATGTCAGTTGTATGTATGAGAAATGCAACGATTTCAGTTGGGTAAAGACAAAGATGCCAAAAAGTTTGCCGATAGTACGACAGTCCTATGGCATATCTGATTTTTTTTTTTGAATACTCGATTATAGATAATAGGCAAATCGGACAACAGGCAGTACTTAGGCTATTTACTAACAAATAACGTTCAATCTACCAATAATGCTAAATGCAGAGATCCTCTTGTAGAATTAAAGTCGCATACTAGGATAGAATTTTTCTGCACTTTTGATTTCAAAATACTCAAATGCATCTCACCATCCTGGAAAATCGCATCAGATAGGTGTTAGTTTCTTTACTGACTTTCTTAATGAATTAATTGCAAGTAAATTCCAAATGGTGGAAGATGAATATGAGTCCTTAAGAGAATTAGGTTTTTACTTGAAGTGTGTTAACTACTAAAGGCACCGTCTCTGCTGCCAAGGTTTGGATGCGGGGAGCCCATGTATGAGATCCAGCAGCATATAGTCTTATCTACTTTAATCACACCATCTCACCGTGTGCTCGTAATGATATCTTACTTTAATGCTTGAATTCGTGCGTAGAAACGCGACTCCTGAAACGTAGGATCAGACATTCTTTAAACAAAAATCAAATTATACACTTTAAATTTAAGGGAAAAACTCCCCTTCTTGTATTTGTATAATGTACAAATTATGTATTTTTTAATTGGTAGTTGAAAAGAGCGGCACTATCCTTCCAGCTTTCTTTCTAAAGATCAGGGGGGGGGGGGGTTCATAAAGCTGTTCGTAAAGTTACGAGCAACTTACGAGCGACTGGTGATCAGTTCTTATCCTGAATTATGGAAATTCTGATAAGTATAGCACATCAGAACTGATCACCAGTCGCTCGTAAGTTGTTTGTAACTTTACGAACAGCTTTATGAAACAGGGCCCAGAACATATAACGATTCTGATTAGCATTTGTTTTCCCTAAAACCTATCCTCCTTTTTCCTGCGATTATATGATTTATAAATATCAATTATGAATATATTAAAGATTTCTTTGGAAATAATAAGTAGCGGTGTAGGCTAATTTTGCAGTTAAATTCAAGTTATTATAATTAAATGTGTATGTTGGAGCAAATTGCCCAGCCGGCAGAGAGCTCCATGGATTTAAAAGAACAAGAAATTATTCTTAGGTCTTCTCCAGCATCACGATCATCATATGATCATCGCCGTCATCCCACAAGACCGACACACGAGTCATAATTGCGAAAGCCCACGCGTTCGACATTGAAAAGAGGTCCATAAGTCAAACAGCTCGTGAGTCATACAGCCCATTAGTTCGACAAATAGGCAAATAAAGAACATGATTTCGACACTGTGTAAAAACAGTCGACGAGTTAGATAGGTACAACACGGGCTTAATCTGTCGGTCTCATGGTCCTTGCTAGCTTAGTGTCGAACTAATGGGCAGTATGACTCGTGAGCTGTATAACTCATGGACTATATTATGACTGATGGGCTGTATGACTCGTGGGCTGTACGACTCGTGCGCTTTGAGACTCGTGAGGCTGCCTTTCTCACCTCCTCACCCCTTCTTTCTTCAGAACTTTCAAACTGTAGCATGTTCCTCTAGAACTCTATTCATTTCTTTCCTCTTTCTTTCTTGTCTACTCTTCCCGTTACATTTCGTTTCCTCTCTTGCCTTATTTTAGTTTTGTCTTCTAAAAATGTTGCAAAGTCTGGTAGTCTGAATTAGATAATCAGAGATGACGCCTGTCTGGAGATCAGAAGGTCGTAGGTTCTAATCCTGAGTGCGCACGTACGCCAATAATTTCTTCTGTCATGGCTACTTCTAAAACACTGATCAATTCAGTGCTTATTTACGTCGATGTAGGGTAATTTTGTCAATCATTTGCAATGAAAAAGATCTCGACGGAAGAATTTCATGAACTTGAATAAACCAGATTTTTTTTTTCATTTATTTGCTGTTTATTCTTTCTCAATTCATTCCCAATAAACCGTTCACTTCTTCTGCAGCGTCCTTTAGCTTCATTTGACCCCGCTATTGTACGTCAGACAAATCCCCACCTTACGAAACGTACACCCAGGGTTCTGTCGTAGTAGTGCTTACATTTGCAAATTATTACAATTCCACTGAATTCAGCGGTATTTGGAATGACTTGCTTCTTTATTCTTTGATATGAAATACACGATCGATTATAATTATGAGTAATCCTCTTAGGGGGAATTAAGGATCTACCCGGGTCAGTTTCATAAACAAAGATCTTAGGGCAGCATTATACATCGTCAAAAGACTAACACCACACAGGTCACCTGTTGTGAGTCACGTCTCCCTTTGCTTCTCAGAAAATGAGGAAAATGATCTCCTGACCCATATAAGGTGCCCATGAAATTAAACGCGCCATTTGGAATGGCGCCATTTGGAACCGGAAAGAACTGAAGGATTAAGAGGTCTAATCACAATAAATGATGACACAGGGTTGGCTGAGTGTGTGTGAAGGTGCGTGTGTTGGTGTGTGTGTGTGTGTGTGTGTGTGTGTGTGTGTGTGTGTGTGTGTGTGTGTGTATGTGTGTGCGTGCCTATTTTTATGTATGTGTGTGTGTTGTGTTTGTGTGTGTGCGGGAGCGAGGATGGGCGGGATGCTATTTTTCACGTAACATCTTTCTTTCATATCTGTATACTGCATTCTTTGATAAGATGTTACATTTCACATACTCAGTACCTGTACGTGTATATTACAGATGCATTCAATAAGGAATTTATTTACATGCTCCACTTTGCAAATACATGTATAATTGTGACTAATATTTCCGCCGTAGTGACATTTGAACTGTCTTATATCTATCAGGGTGCGATTGTTATACACTGTTTAACCCTTTCCACTCTGTTTTTACTGATTTCAGTCGATTTTTTTTTTTAAACAAAGCCAATCGGAACAATAGTAAGGAATTGCATTAATTTACCTAAAACATAGTTCATGCATGCTACTCTTACCAGAAGGTAAGTATAGGAAAATATCTTTGGTCAGACTAAAAAGTGCTTTCTTTGTATTTTTTTAATTCTCTCCATTAAATTTTAGTCAAATTATTATTCAAATCTCATATGGGAATCTCCCTCTCAAACTAAATGTCGAACGCTGATGAAACTGAAATATCAACCACCGATCGCCCACATACTCCAGTTCCAATCTATATGTCGATTTCAAGCACTACGAGCTATGTTTGATAAGTTCACTAGGATGATTGACAATAATAATCATAATTTCACTATATGCAAGGGTTTATTCTTATTAGTATTCATTTTGTGTGGAATTAAATATTGTCTGCATGGTAGACATGAAAATTAGTTTTTGTCGTGGGTAAATCCACCCACTGGATAGTCGTTATATAGCAGATTCTGATAAAGCATCTTAGACATAATCATTATGTACTTGTATATAAATTCCTTAGATTTATAGATGAGGGACGAATCCAAGATTAGATTGAAAATCTCAATCTGATAAATTTAGAAGTCAATCCAATTTATAAATCTATTTTGGATTTGTCCTAACCACAATCCTATAGATTGATTTCCAATCTAAGGTATTATATACACACTTTGGATATGCTATCTTCGTGCAGAGTACTCAGTGTCCGGATGGCAGAGCATGTAATGATAACGTTTACACAAGAAGATGACTAAAGGTTCATCAGTGCTTTATCACTACTCCAAGTTTCAGGCATCTTTGAATAATGATTGTAGTTGTAGTATTTCCGGTACCAATTTATTCAAGATAACTATATCAAAGTTCATAAGTTGCATATCAGTTAACGCGAGAGTTCTACTTATGCAAAAAGTAGGCCATGATGGTATAAATTATATAGCATTGCACGTCGCTTTAGTAGCGTCTTTCCGTATCATAGTCAATAGTATAGGCTGTACAAAGTAAAAGAAAGGAAGCGAATGCCTCACTTTGAATACGCAACGGTATAGTCCTTGAGGAAAACGTTTACTCTATCAATATAATGGTCCTTATAATTTGCTCCGTTTGAATGAGATGAAAATGGAGTTCAGCAAAGCTGGGAAGGGAAATACTCGATTCATGCAGATAAACTTTAAAAAATTGCACGTTTTAATGATAATATACTGTAGATACACGTAGATTGCCATTATAGTATAGTATAGTATAGGGTACAGAAAAAAAAGTTTGGAAGAACATATCGTTACTGATATTGTTTTCTGTCTTTGCAATCTAGGTCTAAGCCTCTTACGGATTTGTCCTTGACTGTTTATTTGTACAGACGGTGATTCTAGAAGTGAATGGTGTTGATGACTGCAGCTGAATAATAAGTTGCTGGTAGCTTGGTTCATCAAAGTAGGATATACGGTGGTGTCAATGCTCTTATGGATTCAGTTAAAACAAATAATATGGGTAGAGGCATGCGAGATGATTTTGCCATTTAGCTGTGATGTTTATGCAAGGTTGTCATAGCAACGGTCATTTGTGTGGGCCGAGTGTGAATGTGCGCGTATGTGTAAAAGAATATTTTTGTCTTTCGTGTGTGTGTGTGTGTGTGTGTGTGTGTGTGTGTGTGTGTATATATATATATATATATATATATATATATATATATATATATATGAAATACACATATAATGTACATATACGATAGATATGTCTATTGGTTCTTCAAAAAAAGCAACAATCATATTATCATTATCTATTTCAGTGTTCTGTATCAGTTCTGTATCAGTGAAACAGGTTCAGCCTACTCCTTAATACACTTGATACACGACAGCCGACAGACACAAACACAGTCAAGATATATTTCTTGCAGGGGATGTATGAGCATTTTTTTTTTCGGCACAAGGATGACATTTTCCACTTCACCGAATTTCGCTGCATCAGAGTCTTCCCCTTATTACATTAGAAGAAATATCTCTCCGCCATTTCTATTAGAGTTGACGACTAATTGTATTAGTTTTTAAATTCTATTTTTCCTCTTTTTTTTACGCAATCTTCAGGCCTGACGTAATTTCACTCGTGTCATATTAATGCTGTATATTGTAGGTATAGGTCTCGAAACCACACCATGAATTGTTGTGCATAAATATAACATGATTTCATTCGTTGTATTCAGTTGCATTGTGTTTTCATATTTTTCGATTGCAATTGTGTGACATTCATGTACTCGTGTATATGCATAATGGCTGTTTATAGGGTATACAATATCATTTAAACAATGATGTACCACTATAGTGTACACATTGATTTCCATGCGATAATCTTTTTTTTCCTATACGCACGTGAAGAACATCATCAATATGTATTTCACATGTTATAGAGAATTGTCTTTTATGTACATATTATGCTGACACACTTTCTTGTAATGACCAACCTTATATTATATTTTGTATTTTGCTAATTATTTCTTATTTGTATTTTTGTTTCTTTCGTTAAGTACATGTACAGATGTAATGTGAAATATGAAAATAAACAGCTGGAACTGTTCACTGTGTCTCAAGTGTAAGACCAGTGCAGTTTCAGTAATTCAATTCAATTCAAATGCATGTTGATTTGTGATACCCTCAACATCACTTTTGCGGTGAAACGAATATCTAGAAACATTCCATATATTTTTAACTTTTTCCTTCTATTTTTCTTCAGATTACTTGAATACCCCCCCCCCCCCAAAAAAAAAAAAAAAGATCCTTCTAAACCAATATTCCTGTTGTGACCTCATCTGTCAATCATTGCTTAAGTACTGATATGTTTAACTAAAGACATTGGAATGCACCTTCCCCTCGACCCGGCATAACTTGCATGTTCCCTCGCCATGTTTTTTGTTTAATAGTCACATTAATATCACAGAAACATGCAAGTCATGTTGAGTCGAGGGGAAGGTGCATTCCAATGTCTTTTGTTGAACAAATCAGTACTTACAGAATACCACCACCTGGTTTCCACCTGTTGTTAAGCGCATAACTTCTCCGCAGTGACGAACGTGACTTGAACAGTGTTAAAAGAGAGCGGGAGTTGCATCCCCTTCTCTCACACATCCGACCCTTGGACGCAAAGAGAGAGTCTCTTTTCCGACACCTCCCTGGTACGAGGGAGTCCCGTCCTGAACCCTGTATTGTACGAGTGAGTATAATACTTGCTGAGAGGAAGACAGTATACACTAGCTACAAACTCTTCAATTCGAGCTACGAGGTGCAGAACAAACTCAGCTGCAGAAACAGGTTGGTTCTGTCCTCGTCTAGAGTAACTGCGTTAGTAAGCGGCCGTGCAGCCGTTCGCGGCAGGTACAACATACACGGTAATATACAGCTAAACACAGCATTGCACTGTTACATGCACACTACACATATACTAACACACTAGCAATCAACAAAAACCAACCGATAAAATGGGCACGATCTCTGACGAAAGTGAAATTTTCTCACCTAAATGACAACATATCGCATCCAAAATGAAATTTTCGGTACTTCTTAACATAACAGTTAAGAAACAATGGTCCAAGAAACTGGATTTTGTGTCGTTTTCTCGATGTTCATGGATTTTGAAAACATATCCTCACGTAAAATAGAATTTTCGCGAGCCGATGTGGGCCGCCATTTTTTTCGGAAAGTGGATGTTACCATCGAAAAAATGAGAAAAACACGAGAAAGACATCAACAACACCGCCAGAATTGCGATCTTGTTTGCGGCCAATGCATGTGCGCACGCTATTTTCACGTGCTTTCGCAATGGGAATTGGCGCTTACGCAATGTTCGCGAGACATGTGAAGGCGTTCAGCTAAAGATCGCGGAGCACGCGCGTATTGCATAGGGATTGTACATCGTGCCGCAAGCAGAAATACTACGTCGCATATCGCCCTTATCGGCGAAAATTGTGCCGGGTTTTGCCCTCGTAAATCATGAAAACTGCGTTGGTCAATGGTAAATTTCTTTCATGAAAACAATTGCGTTAATGAATAATCTTGTCTATGATATATGAAATGGTTGAAAATAATTTGCCTGATTTGTTTACAAGTTGGAAAACCCCTTAACAATGCTTAAACTGCCGCAAACGGGATATTTTACTCTATAGGGTTTTGTCCACCCATTTCGTATGTTCTAATCTTGGCCAAAGGCAAAGCTACATTTTACTATGTAGCTTTGTAACAACGACAAAATGACCGTTCCCGCGCTTCATCGGCTGGTAATTACACGTCAAAGCTTAACCACTATTTTTTTCTGGTGCCACTACCGGGGTATAAAATAAAAAGGTGGGGCCAAAGTGGTTACACCCTATGTATTCCTATATAAATTTATTGTGCAAAAAAAAAAAAAAAGTGGGACCGAGTTTTTGTGTGTGTGTGTAAATTATTTTAGCTTAGTTTTATTTTGTGGTGAGTGGTCGTACTAGAATATCTTTATACACAGCCCTGCAGCTGTGCATTTGGTCGGGCTATGGCTTAATTATTGTCGAATTTTATTCGCAGTTGTACAACTGATTCTGAGTCTAACCCTTCGCGACTTTCCAGGGCGAAGTTTTCGCGAATATTCGATTCGTAGCGTGTAAAAACATACGTAAATCAAGTTTACCGTCCTGCGAACCGTCATCGTGCTGCACATTCAAAGATTACCATGTCGATCGTGCGACGGGACGCGCCGCGGCGTAAATATTAACACCACAAAACTTTAATATGTAGCGCAAGCACAGAATTTGGTCACGCATATGCCACAATTTGCATCGATGAAAACTGTATTTTGAACTGTTCGACGTTGGAGTTCGTGGTTACTTTAGGGATTGCGATTAGATTATTATTAGTATTATTTTCATTATTATTACATGAGGTGTAGCCATCAGCCCATCACAGAGAATAAAAGGGCTCATATAGTGTGATCTAAGAGGGCTTCTCTCGATTTTACACGTAAGCGGGCGTACGTACCCCATGGAGCCCTTTAGCGGCCATTTCCGGAAGCAAACGATAGGATTATCGAGGGCGTATATTGGAGCAAATTCTGCCTCTCTTTTATTTCCTCCGTTTTAAGGGTGTACACAGCCGTGCTGACAACTAAGGGCGCAAGAAGCGGGGGCAGAGGGGGCACTTGCCCCCCCCCCCCTAAAAAAATAATAATAATGATTGTCAGGGCAAAATTTTAAGATCCTTTTCCTTTTAGTTGATTACATTTTGACTGTTGGTGATAAAGAAGTGGATTACGCCTACAGCATTCACTGAGATCATGATCATTTTTGCATGGAATGGAGAGATAAATTTGCCAGATTAACCTCTAAAATTTTAGTATAAGTTTTTCTAGAAAACTGGTCTATTTGGTAACTTAAAGGTAAACTTTTCTAGGCCATCATTGGATGGTCAGCAAGTCCCGACAGCAACTAAATTATTAACATGCAAAATGTCCATTCACAAACCAATAATTCTCCTCTTTAACCAATGAGAGCTGACTTCAGGAATATCGTGAAAGAGGTGGGAAGTTTGTTACACAGTCATTTTATTAATCCATGATTCTGCTTTTTAATTTTTTTTTTCCTAAGCCTGGCTAAGGCACTGTACAGTACTGATTGAGGTGAGGATTCAACTTGTAACGTTTTGCGAGATAATTAGAAACCACTCTATGAAACGTTAAAGACCATACAATTCTACGGGGAATCAAAAGTTTATTGGATGAATATCGGTTTTGAAATGACCGAGATATCTAAAAACAAGGGGGAAAAGAGAGCACATAATAAAAGTCAATTTAATTAGGATCGCTTTTTTGGATATCTCAGCCATTTCAAGGCCAATTTTCATCCAATAAATGTTGAATCCTTCTTGAAATTACATGCTTTTTCATATTTTATAGGAGGTTTCTCATCTCACACACAAAAAAAAGTTATAAACCTGAATCCTCACCTCAACCAGTACTGTACAGTCCCTTTAATTAAATCTTCGTCACAGGACTGAGTCTAGTACCATTGATAGTCTGCGGCAGATGAGCGACATGTATCGGTCTCTTGAGGCAGTCCTGGCCCACACCGAGGCAGACCTGGCCTGGGAGGAGGACACCCGCAACCCCCGGAAGGCCCAGCTGGCCGAGGCCTAAGCCATCAGCCGACAGAGGGCAGCAGAGGGCAGTGTGTGTGTTTGCGTGAACAATTCATCGGCATAAACCAAATGTTTTGGGTAATATGTTTGGTGAATGATAATGTTTATTTTTTTCATGGTATTAGGGTAAATGGATAGTTTTTGTCGAGCCCACTGGAGGTGAGGGGAGACTAAGGGATCGCCTGCGGCGTCTGTCCGACCGTCGTCCGTCCGTCCGTCGTCTGTCCGTAACGCTACTCTCAAAAAAAAAATCGAGTGAAAATATTCACTCTTGATGGAGTGAATACAAAAAGAGTGAATTTAGAGTGAAATTGGAGTGAATTTCGAGTGAAAATGTTCATTTTCACTCATTTTGGAGTGACCTCAGGGATCACTCGAATTTGGGAGTGATCCCTGATTATTTTCACTCGATTTTTTTTTTAGAGAGTACAAAAACTTCAATAACTCTTTACTCTGGGCTTCAATTGCAATCAAACTTCGAGGGAAGAGGGGTCATACAAAGTTTCACATTTTACCATATATGAAGGTCACCTCAACGTCAAAGCTCACAGGCAGGGGTCAATGAACTTTATGGCCCGATGTTAAGTTTTTATGGCGCGTTTCTATGATGGGTCATAACTTTTGATCCATAGGTCCGTTTGTGACCAAACTTGGATGGTAGATGTCTCTTGGAGAGTGGATGGTCATCTCAAGGTCAAAGGTCACAGTCAGGGGTCAACGACCTTTAAGGGCCCAATGTTACGTTTTTATGGCACGTTTCTTTGTTGCCATAAATTGTTACCCTTTTCTATCTCTCTTTATCTGTTATATCTCTTTTTTATCTGTTATATCTCTTTCGCGTACAATTTCTTGTATCCGAATGGGCGAGACACATTATGGCACTTGCCTTGTATTGTTACAGCGATAAAAATTTGTGTGGTTATAAGGATGATGATTTTAATACTAGTGCAGGGATTAAAATGAGGTCAAACATGTCTAAGGAGCAAGGTAAGATTTAAGGAGGCGAAAGGAGAAAATGACGAAGAAGATGAGGAAGAAGTTGATTTTTTTTTCGAAGTAAATGTTATATGACATTGTACAAGTAATTATTCATGGTAACGAAAAGTATTAGAGCGGGTTCAGAGCGGCACATGTATTGAAAATCGAAAGTGTCTTTTTTTTTTTGTAGGAAAGGTTAATTTTATCTTGCAACAACTAAGAGGAATATCATGCTTGATATTCTCTTCTATTCCGTGTATGTTTTATGTCTTGTACATATTCCAATGCATTCATGCTCATGTAAATGTCCGCAATTCAGCCTGTGTATTGGCTGCAATGGATACTATTCAATAAAATACCTTTTAAATTCATTTCAATTCAGTATAGCTCATTGACTGAACATTAAAGGATGTGCGCATGACCTACTACTTGTAAGTGACCTCATAGGACGATGCATTGTGTGAAACTACAGGGGCGTCACCAGCTTTTTTTCAAGGGGGGTGCGTTTTGACCCTAATGTAACGAGATTTTTTTTTTTGGACAGACATTATAGGAAGCTCTCAATCCCTAGACTTTTACTGTTGTTGAGGGAAACCAAGCGGGGAAAGGGCACCGGCTTAGCTAGGATTTCATCTTTTACAGTAAAAAAACTACCATTTGGAGCTATATTTTTTCGCTTTGGAAATAAAGGGGAGAGCGCACCGGGCGCAGCTGCCGGCAATTAACTGGCAGCAACATCAGGAGAAAGGCATAACAATTAAATGCGAGCGAGCGGAGCGAGCGAGCTTGAATATTTTGACATTTTACAGTAAAAAAAAACCTGCCGTTTGTTGCTATATTTTTTCGCTTTGGAAATAAAGGGAGGGGGCGCACCGGGCGGAACTGCTGGCAATTACTGGCAGCAACATCAGGTGAATTGCATAGAAAACGATTAAATGCGAGCGAGCTTTGAAATTTTACATTTTACAGTCCAAACGCTGCCGTTCTTAGCCATATTGTTTCGCTTTGGAAATCAAGGGAGGGGGGCGCACCGGGCGGAACTGCTGGCAATTACTGGCAGCAACATCAGGTGAATTGCATAACGATTAAATGCGAGCGAGCGAAGAGAGCGAGCTTGAAAATTTTACATTTTACAGTCCAAAAACTGCCATTCTTAGCCATATTTTGTCGCTTTGGAAATTAAGGGGGCGGGGGTGCGCATGCCACCGGGCGCAACTGCTGGCAATTACTGGCACTGGCAGCAACATCAGGTGAATTGCATAACGATTCAATGCGAGCGAGCGAAGAGAGCGAACTTGAAAATTTTGACATTTTACAGTAGAAAAACTGCCGTTTGTAGCTATATTTTTTCGCTTTGGAAATTAAGGGAGGGGGGGGGGGGCGCACCGGGCGCAACTGCAGACAATTACTGGCAGAAACATCAGGGGAATTGCATAAAGATTAAATGCGAGCGAGTGAAGAGAGCGAGCTTGAAAATTTTACATTTTACAGTCCAAAAACTGCCGTTCTTAGCCATATTTTTTCGCTTTGGAAATTAAGGGAGGGGGCGCACCGGGCGGAACTGCTGGCCGTGAATTACTGGCAGCAACATCAGGTGATTTGCATAACGATTAAATGCGAACGAGCTTGAAAATTTTACATTTTACAGTCCAAAAACTGCCGTTCTTAGCCATATTTTTTCGCTTTGGAAATTAAGGGGGGGAGCGCATGCCACCGTGCGCAACTGCTGGCAATTACTGGCAGCAACATCAAGTGAATTGCATAACGATTCAATGCGAGCGAGCGAAGAGAGCGAGCTTACAATTTTTGACATTTACAGTAGAAAAACTGCCGTTTGTAGCTATATTTTTTTCGCTTTGGAAATTAAGGGAAGGGGGACCGCACCGGGCTCAACTGCAGACAATTACTGGCAGTAACATCAGGGGAATTGCATAAAGATTAAAAGCGAGCGAGCGAAGAGAGCGAGCTTGAAAATTTTACATTTTACAGTCCAAAAACTGCCGTTCTTAGCCATATTTTTTCGCTTTGGAAATTAAGGGAGGGGGCGCACCGAGCGGAACTGTTGGCAATTACTGGCAGCAACATCAGGTGAATTGCATAACGATTCAATGCGAGCGAGCGAAGAGAGCGAACTTGAAAATTTTGACATTACAGTAGAAAAACTGCCGTTTGTAGCTATATTTTTTCGCTTTGGAAATTAAGGGGGGGGGCGCACCGGGCGCAACTGCAGACAATTACTGGCAGAAACATCAGGGGAATTGCATAAAGATTAAATGCGAGCGAGTGAAGAGAGCGAGCTTGAAAATTTTACATTTTACAGTCCAAAAACTGCCGTTCTTAGCCATATTTTTTCGCTTTGGAAATTAAGGGAGGGGGCGCACCGGGCGGAACTGCTGGCCGTGAATTACTGGCAGCAACATCAGGTGATTTGCATAACGATTAAATGCGAGCGAGCTTGAAAATTTTACATTTTACAGTCCAAAAACTGCCGTTCTTAGCCATATTTTTTCGCTTTGGAAATTAAGGGGGGAGCGCATGCCACCGTGCGCAACTGCTGGCAATTACTGGCAGCAACATCAGGTGAATTGCATAACGATTCAATGCGAGCGAGCGAAGAGAGCGAGCTTAAAATTTTTGACATTTACAGTAGAAAAACTGCCGTTTGTAGCTATATTTTTTCGCTTTGGAAATTAAGGGAAGGGGGACCGCACCGGGCTCAACTGCAGACAATTACTGGCAGTAACATCAGGGGAATTGCATAAAGATTAAAAGCGAGCGAGCGAAGAGAGCGAGCTTGAAAATTTTACATTTTACAGTCCAAAAACTGCCGTTCTTAGCCATATTTTTTCGCTTTGGAAATTAAGGGAGGGGGCGCACCGAGCGGAACTGTTGGCAATTACTGGCAGCAACATCAGGTGAATTGCATAACGATTAAATGCGAGCGAGCTTGGAAATTTTACATTTTACAGTCCAAAAACTGCCGTTCCTAGCCATATTTTTTCGCTTTGGAAATTAAGGGGGGCGAAGCGCATGCCACCGGGCGCAGCTGCTTGCAATTACTGGCAGCAACATCAGGTGAATTGCATAACGATTCAATGCGAGCGAGCGAAGAGAGCGAGCTTGAAAATTTTGACATTTTACAGTAGAAAAACTGCCGTTTGTAGCTTTCTTTTTTCGCTTTGGAAATTAAGGGGGGGGGGGCGCACCGGGCGCAACTGGACGATTACTGGCAGTAACATCAGGGGAATTGCATAAAGATTAAATGCGAGCGAGCTTGAAAATTTTGACATTTTAAAGTCCCCAAACTGTCGTTTGATGCTATATCTTTTTTTTTTTTTTTTTTTTTGCTTTCGAAATTGAGGGGGCGCACCGGGCGCAACTGCTGGCAATTACTGGCAGCAATATTAGGAGAATTTAAATGCGAGCTTGAAAGTTGTGACATTTTACAGTCCCAAAACTGCCGTTTGTAGCTATATTTTTTGCAGTAAGGGGGGGGGGCGCACCGGGTGGAACTGCCAGCAACTTCAGGAGAATGGCATTACGACTAAATGCCAGCGAGCGAGCTTAAAAATGTTGACATTTTACAGTCCAAAAACTGCCGTTTGTAGCTTTACTTTTTCGCTTTGGAAATTAAGAGGGGGGGGGGGGGGACGCCCGGTGCGCCCCTCCCCCTGGATCCGCCACTGGTAGTCAAGGGTGTCGGTTTATGTTCATGACTGTGGGAGGTATGGCCAGCGAGGTGGCGTCGAAGTGACCAAGTATGGGAAGGATGTCCAAAATCTATGCATATAGTCAACACGTATAGAATACACTTGCACTAGTAGATAATTATGTATAAAATCAGTGCTGCCAGAACCAGGGGTGCGAATTGCTTTTGCCCACGATTTTTTCTTTTTTGTTGTTTTTGTCCCCGATGCAAAATTAAAAAAAAAAATAGATAAATAGATAAAGAATAATAATCATTTAGTGTCCGGCGTTGAGGTCGCTCGCACACTGAAGGTTTTTTTTTTTTTTTGTTTTTTTTTTGTTTTTTTTAAAGGGTCTGAAGGGGGGTGCGTTCGCACCCAACGCACCCCCCCTGGTGACGCCCATGAACTATAAGGACACCCTTTAAAGGGGAAAGACAGTCCAAACATAAGTGAGTCTAATACGAAAGAGCAAGATATTACGAGTTCAACGCTAAAATTTTGATCGAAATAAGGAAGTTATGACATTTTTAAGTTTCGCATTTTTTTAAGGAAACAGTTCTTGAACAGTCAATGTGAATATGCAAATGTCAAACTAAGCATGTCATCCCCTCACAACTTGCCATATACTTTGCCATAAAATATTGTGAAACAGTTATGCTCGAGGCTTAAATCCTGATAACTAATAACTATTTTGAAGTTATTCAACCAGAATAACATCATGATTCAGACTTCATTGGCAGAAACATTAAATTGTCATCATTTTCTTTTGAAAAATTGTGAGGTTATATGCACGTGGTCAGCTCACTCATTTGCATATTCATATCCACTGTTCAAGAACTGTTTTGCAAAAGTGAAAGCACCTCTATTCCATGAGACTGGAAACATTCAGGTTATACCATGCAGTCACTATTTTCTCGCGTGTGTATGTGTGTGTGCGTGTGTGCGTGTTCGCCGTGTGTGTGGTTTGTAATGTGCATGTGCCTACATCATTCAACTACACACACCTGACACAACTTTATGAAGACGCTATAGGATGTCATATTTTTGTTCTGAAATACTTTATTTTCTACAAGGTAATACAATAACTAATTAATGCCATATTAGGCACAAAAATAAAGTAACACAGACTCTACACACTTGAACTTTCTCACTTTCTCACACTTGCAAAACTTCGAGGTCTTAAAGATCGTGATCTTTATGGTTAACAAAACAATGGCCTGGTATATTTGTTTTATATCCGTCCCAATGAATTTTAAGAGTAACAGCAGAGTGGAGGGAGTGGTTGGCCGTTTGGTGGAAACCCGTATTGTGACGTCATGTCTGGTGCACTGAAAAACACACTGACAAGGGTGGTGCAGTGGGATACATATTTTTGTACTATTTGATTGATTTGTATTCATTTCCACTTTGAGTTCAAAAAAGAATGAAACAATTATTTCAATTATATACAATAACATTTTGTCCATTTCTAATACAAAAAAAAAAAATAATTGAAGAGATGATAACTGTAATCAACACAACACATTATAGCCAAAGGAACGAAAATGGGGATATTTACTAAATCAAAAGCATAGCTTGCATTACTTAGTCCCCCGAGAAAACAACAACGACATCGTTTAAAACACATGCTAAACAGAATATATCGGAAGACACAAAGAACGACAATAAAAGAACCAGAACTGAATAGGTCCTACTTAACTTGTGGATGGGAGGAATGATAGGCCTATGTATCACCGGTAGGTGGCCTAAATTGTTTTCAGAACTGTAATGACGAGGAGGACCATTCGCTTTAAAGATGATACCCGGGGGCTTGTAGTCACTAGTGGGGACAGAAAGTTGCCGAGTTGAGCCGAGCCGATGAAACCCGGAAACGGTACGAGAAACGGAAAAATTGCGCGAGGAAGTGTTATTTTGTTTTCTTATGTTTTGTTTTTGTTTTTGTTTTGTTTTGTTTTGTTTTTTTTTTTCGTCAGCCGATGAAACCCGGAAGTGCAGCTAGAAATATCTTTGGCGCCCCAACCCCACCCCCCCCCCCCCGGCCCCCCCCCCCCTTCTCGGAATTCCTGGAAATTTGAGCCTCATTTTCCGATTTTCGCTTTGTCGTCAGCACGGTAAAAATGTGTACGGTGGAGTTAATTTTCATAATTTTGCTGCATTTGTAATTTTTAGAACTTCATGAACAACTGGCGTTATTTTTGGCAGAAGTATCATCCTCTTGAGTACGGAATTCAGAGCCATGGAAAAAAAACCAATGTAAGCGTCCGGTGATATAGGGCCTACTAACGATCCACTACTCGAGGTTTTGTACTGACAGGGATTTCACAATTCAGGGGGGCGTTTCATCAACGAGTTCGTCGGAGGTTTTCACCGACAAATTTGCTATCAGCCAATCAGACGCTAGGATTTCAGTAGCTTTCAACAGTTGTCAGTGTAAGTCACTGACAAAAAGTTTCATGAAACGGTTCCCTGGTTGAAATAAAAATCTTGTAGTTTACTGGTTCTTGTCCGCATGAGGGCGCAATGCCCGCTGTGATGCAATTCCTGCATGTGTTACACACAGACAGGTTACAGAAATCCCATACATTCACATGTGTATGTGCAAGAACCGAAACCCATGCATGAGGGCCCTGGGACAAGACGTGAATGTGCACTTGGGTTTTAGCCACTAAATATCCCGAAATCGCCACTTCAAAGGAAAACAGAATATTCTTGCCTTTCTGCCAAAGGCAGTAGTAATCTGCTCGACACTCGGAACCATTTCCGTAGGAGTCAAGACGCAGGAAGCCATATTTAAAAGTGACGGATTTGGACAGAAGATCAGCGAATAAGACGCCACCAGCCTCGGCTAGTCCGGCTTACAAAATTACCGCGTTTGCACGTTGACTTGGCTTGCTTCTGCTAGCTTTTCTGTCTTTTATAAGTGATACAGACAGTAATTAACCCATGGCTGCAGCTCTGAATACGTTATTTTCCAGATTAGGAAAGCTCGGTGTGGGAGTGGCCATTGTTGGAGGTGTTGTAAACTCTGCTCTTTATAACGGTAAGTCTGTAATTTGATTTTGTCAGTGAACAGTGACCTCAGACGGGCTCAGTGTAAAATGTTACAAAATAACGTTAGAGTTGCTGCACATCGTAATCACTAACGTTAGTGACTAGAATCGAATCGGGTAAATATAGACTACAACCCGCATATGTCCCCAAATGTCCTATGTAGATGGTCTAACGTTAGACCTCTGCTCTCTAGACTGGTCTAAACTTAAAAGACGAGAGAGTGGAGTGGAAAGAAAATTAGACCCTACGCTGGCCTATAAAAAAGAAAAAAAAAAAAAGGGCAATTGTCTGGATGATCAGGTCTGTGGCGTGAGGCCAGGGTCTCTTACTGTGACAGTTAGAGGAGTAGATTACTCTTGTCCACGATGGGCCTATTGTAGACCATGTTTTGATTGATCGATTGATTGAGGCCAATTTAGGCCATTTATTCGGCAAAATAAAACACAATAACATGTAATAATGGCGTTTACAATGAGAGCCAGGCAGCCTTGAAAGCATCTTGTGCTTGTGTTAGGTTGCCTACACATGAAAATACGACTTTGCAATAGCAACGGGTCTATATTACAACTGGTTCTGTGTGAAATCAAGTAAATAAAAAAAAATCATCACATTAATACGTTGTACGTACATAGTATATACACACTCACACACACACACATACAACACACACACACACACACACACATGCAGTTTACATACTACTCTACTACTCAGTTACTCTACTACTCAGTTATACTTGTTACAACAAGTATGTGTGTGCCTTGATGTTGACATTTCAATTACAACTGTAAATTTACACTGTATTCTATGCAAGTTAATTTCTATATGAGACTTTCGTAGGAACTATGCAGTGGTGTATCATTGAATTTCACGTCAATCTCTCCCAAATTGGGAAGGAAAATGATGGTCTGTGTATCCTGAATTGCTGAATTTTAATTTGCTGTTTATAACTGTAACTGTTTTTCTTTTTTCACCCCAACTCTGCAGTTGACCCTGGACACAGAGCCGTCATCTTTGACCGTTTTGCAGGGGTGAAGGATTACGTGGTTGGTGAGGGAACTCATTTTCTCATCCCCTGGGTGCAGAAACCGATCATATATGACTGTAGGAGCAAACCAAGAAATGTTCCTGTGACGACGGGAAGCAAGGGTGAGTTGGGTGCCCACGAGGAACAGAATTCAGCTGCTGTTACATCTCCTGAAAATGCTGTTATTATTGCTATCGTTATTTTATCAGCTCTGGAATATATGCTTTAATTTACCAGCTTTGGTATTCAATCTTCTCTTCGACTAATCTAGCATTCATTCTTTCCATCTACATGTATGACTGCAGTAGTATGTTACATTTACTTAATTACCGGTACTGTATACAGTGTATATTTCTAGAGTGGCAATGTAATTCTTCAGTTTGGGAGTGTTTAGCACAATTAGCTGTCTGTATTTCATCCTGCTTTGTTTTGTGTTGTTTTGTTTTGTTTTGTTTTGTTTTTGGTTTTTTGGAGAGGACTGAGCATTATTATCAATATTTTGTTTTCTATGTTTCCATATCAGTAGTATCATGTTTAGTCAATCTTAAGATTCATGTAAAAATCTTGTTTAAAATTGCACCATTCAGATCTTGGTGTATGACCAGGAGTGTATGACTGCTGCCAAAAGTGTCTTTCTCTGTTCTACTGACAAATACAAGAATCAGAATAAACACATTTTAGTCAAGAGAAATATAAAATTCTTGGGTCCTGCAAACTTAAACAGTGAGAAAGACATTTGTGCTATAACATTTCATTATATAATCTCCTTGTGTGCCAGAACACTGCAAAGTCATGTTGACTTTTATTAATGAATTGATCAATTTGTTTAATTGTTAATGGTCAAAGAAAAAAGCAACAATCTTGGCAGCCCGCAGACCAAATTGACATACGGTAGTTTATGATTTGAAACAATATATCAATATTACATACAATTTGTTAATTAAAATAGATGACATATTAAAACAAAGCCTGAACAGGTAGCACATGTACATAAACAGTTCCGTCCTCATTCTCCTTGTTTTCTTCTTTTTTGTTTTTTGGTAAGATAGTTTTCAAATGTCAATAGCTTGAACTGTCCCAGGCAGAGCAATGTGTAATATTATCCTCTTATGTAACTTCCAGTTTTAGCATTCTCTTTATTGGTAAACATCTTTACTCTTAACACAGACTTGCAGAATGTCAACATCACTCTTCGTATTCTTGTCCGGCCCATGGTTGCTGAACTCCCCAAGTTGTATGTCAACCTCGGTGAAGATTATGATGATAGGGTGCTACCCTCCATCACCAATGAAGTCCTGAAAGCAGTAACGGTAAGCAGCTTGAAGTGACCACTGCAAAGATTGTTTGATTGATTGATTGACTGATTGAACAATCGATTTATTGATAGATTGATTGAGAGTGTACGTTTGTAGTATGTAGAAGTGGGGTTCTCAATAATTCTCAAGGCAATTTTCATTCTTGTTAATGTTGTGTAATAACATTTCACTCTGTTGTTTGCCTTAGTGCTTTCAAAACATTCCATGATGATAACCCTGCAGATGAGTGCAGTGTATATGAAGAGATACTTTATACATGTAAAGGGAAACCTTTTCCTAAAGTGATTTTAGTTGCCCATACTTAGCCTATACCCCAGATTTTCCCTCGTTGTGACCAGTACCGCGTTATATAATGTGCTTAAAGACTAGCTAAATATGGTAATGGAAAATTGGGATTGCAAAATCCACTTCATTAAAAGCAATACCTCATTTTAAACATACTTTAAAGAGAGACTAGCTGTAATATTAACAGTACTAGAAAATTGGGACCATCATATCCACCTCACTATTATAAAGCGATACCTCTTTTCTCGAGCAAGCTCCTGTTGGTTACTTAGCTCATTATACCAGAATTTCCGTGTACCTCTTTACATTGCCTGTTATTTAATGTTCATTTCTTTGTCCTATGTAACATCCATTTTCACTGTAGGCTCAATTCGATGCTGGAGAGCTGATCACACAGAGAGAATTAGTATCACAGAGAGTCAATGAAGAACTCGCCGATCGAGCAGGACAGTTTGGACTCATCTGTGATGACATTTCTCTGGTTAGTTTTTGTGGGGGGGGTTTCCACTACCTTGCTTGGTGTGCGTGGAGAGGCCTAATCTTTGCTTTTTATGGGTTTTGTGGATCCAGAAAATGCAGAAATACAAAACACTGTATTAACAGATCACTTCAGTGAAATTTGAGGGTAAATGGTCAAAAGGTTTTGATTTTTTTTTTCAAGTTTTTGTGGAATCCATATCGTCGCTGGGGTGACAAGACCTTGTATCTGCAAATTTGGTGAAAATGACTTTTTTGGATTAATGGTCAAATAATGGGTTAAGTGATGTCCATTTCGTCTAATACCCACATTTTATTAGACAAAGTGGAAAAAATCTGAGGCGACAAAATTGCAATTAGACCATCTGGTCATTAGACGAAATGACAATGAGCCAAAATGGGCATTAGACCAAGTAAGGATTAGACCAAACAGGCATTAGACGAAATTGATAGTAGACCGAATGAGTTTAGCTGTAGTGGTGTTAGACGAACTGGGAAGTAGACCATCTGATAGTAGACCAAGTGGCAGTAAACCATGGTGATGATGTTTAATCGTGTCCTACTCCTATCTCTCTGTCTCAGACACATCTGACCTTTGGCCGGGAGTTCACACTGGCCGTAGAGATGAAGCAGGTCGCTCAGCAAGAGGCAGAGAGGGCGCGATTCCTTGTAGAAAAGGTGAGAGTGATTAGAGGAGACTTCCTTGATTGCCCCAAGGTGGCAGGGTTCTACAAGGAGTTGTAGCATGTCTTCTTATAGTCCCACGGCATTTCTTTCTGCGTTACATGCTATATATTAAAGGAAATACTGTAAAAGTGGATGTTTTCGCGCTTGGCTGAGTAAGATGAATTTCGCAAGTTTTTAATTCCGCGGAATCGAGACACTCACTAGCGGAACATACTATATGATGTTCAAAAATGTTCACATGTTTTTATTTTCGTGCTGGTTTCTAGTAGCGTAAAATGCCCCAAAATGTCCACATCGCGAAAATTTCCACTTTTACAGTAGTATATAATATGAATGTAAGAGGTCATGTCCTGTAGTGAAATGTGATAGGTGCAGTCAGGTTGTAGGGCCAGGGTTGCAGCCGTACCTTATCTCATACTGTATTTGTATGCATCTTGCAACAAGATGGTTTATCCACAACCTTCCTCTCTGCTGGGGTCAATTAGTATGCAAATAATAATACATGATAAGGGCATTAGTAAGAATTACCCAGTAACAACTGTAGGTACTGTACCTGTGGAACAGTCTTGCATTCCTGGGGAGATAGCCAGTTGTGTTAGACTGTTTGGAATGTATCAAGTGGGAGTAATTATACAAATACCTGCTAAAATAATTTGTGGTATTTGTTTATGAAATGAAGAAGCAAATCATTGTTTGATAAACCATCCTCATCATGAGCAAATAAGATGATGAAATCTCGCTTGGTCACCATCGCAATGTGAAAGTTCCAATGACCGGTCACTATACGTTTCTTATGACCAGTCATAGGATTTGTGTGGCAAACAGATAGCCTGGCTGGGATGTATGGCAGAGACTGGTGTTTGTGCTGTGTAGATGCAGGTTTGATTCTACTGAAGTGGTTAATGATATCTTGTAAAGCACTTTACATCCCTGGGGTCCATTTCATGAAGTCATCTCAGAATATCAAAAGTCACTCATATTTCACTATGTAGAGAAGTAAAATCCATTTCATGAAGTCATCTCAGAATATCAAAAGTCGCTCATATTTCACTATGTAGAGAAGTAAAATCCATTTCATGAAGTCTCTCATAAATTTTTCTCATGAGCGAAAAGTCTGTCATAAGACCTTCATAAAATGGACCCCAGAACAAGGTTGCAAGAAGCCAAATTAATGTCTCCAATCCTATTCACAACATCAATCCATGTTTGCAT
Organism: Diadema antillarum; assembly: GCF_040938485.1. NCBI lineage: Eukaryota > Metazoa > Echinodermata > Echinoidea > Diadematoida > Diadematidae > Diadema > Diadema antillarum. The sequence continues at coordinate 2,083,104 of NW_027270902.1, forward strand.
GGTCTTCAACAGGCGGAGCATCAAAAGCGAGCGGCGATCACGACAGCGGAGGGCGACTCCATCGCGGCCGGCCTCCTGGCCAAGGCGTTCTCCAAGGCTGGCAACGGACTCATCGAACTGCGCAAGCTGGAGGCTGCGGAGGACATCGCGTACCAGATGTCGCGGTCGCGCAACGTGTCGTACCTGCCCCCCGGACAACAGACCCTCCTCAGTCTTCCACAGTAGAGTTCTTTACATTGCATTCTGATCATGCCATGTTGCGTATTAAGCCCATGCAGTCGTTTTTCTACAAATTTGTGAGGTATTCTGGGAGAAGTACTTGGAAGATGTGAAGTCAATTTGTCCTGAAGCATTGCTCAGGGCAGACTATCACCTGCCTGACCAGGCTATAACTAGGAAATCATCTACTGCAACCATTTGGGCACAAATTTGCCTTGTTTGACATCGCCTGGCAGAATCTCCAGGCCTTTGGTGCATTTGTCTCCCTTTCAAAACCTTAATTTAAACATCAGAGTGTGGCAAGACAGCTACAAATTACTGTATCAAAATCACCCAAAAACTAAAATATGATAAGTCTAATGTGGACCATGAATTACAGTGTGTGTGGAAGTATCTTGCTGTGTAAAATGTGAATACCAGCCTTGTGATACTTACATTTACTTGTAAGGGTGAAAACAAAGGAGAATTACATGTATTTAGTTGTTCCAAATCTAGCTTTTATGAGATGGGGACCATATTGAAAATAAAACAGAGAAGTCCCCTTGTTTGCAGCCGTCATTACTATTTCCCAGTCAGGGCTGATACATAAAAACTGTGAACTCTACTTTAGTGTCTCCATGTCAGTTGTCAAATCTTTCCCCACTCAAACGAGAAGAGAGGATTGATCATTTTCTGCTCTGGAGTCCAGAGTTTTGCAGTGAAATATTGCAAACGTGCAACATATCCCCTACCTTTGTGGGGATAAGGGAAAAAAGTGGATAGCATTAGTAAGACAGGATATAACTATTGTTATTATTATTATTATTATTTTGAGGGACATCAATTAAGCAGAAAATTTAATTTCATTTTCAGTGTTGTGCTGGCGAAGTTAGTTTCTTGCTATTATGTCCTTATTTTGTCGAAGAAAGAAAAAAAAATTGAAGGTTTTGAAATTCTAAGCTTGAGGAATTTTCTCTGTTCTTTTGTGGATACAAATTTATTGGATAAGTTGAGGAAGCATTGCATATTTGATTGAATGCCAGATGTGGGGATGAAACGATACATCATTTATAGCAGGTTGATTTCTCTCTTATTCCTTCATGTCAAAGAATGACATGTACGATGGTTCACTGTATGAGGTGTGGACAGGGGGAAACAAAATAAGGAATATGCTGTACTGTCAGTGTGATACATTGTACACCTGTATATCATTAAATACTGATCTGTGGTACAAACTGTACACTTAACAGTGATTTTGTGTCTGTGTTTGATCAGAAGGTGACTTTTCTGCATGTTCTAAATAATGCACATGACATTTAATGAAGACATTATATACACATGTACAATTGTATATGTATATCTATTATTACACACACACACATGCACCCACACACCCACACACACAATGAAGTTAGCACACAATATGTCATACTACTGTACTTCTGGGGGGCGTTTCATCAACGAGTTCGTCGGAGGTTTTCACCGACGAATTTGCTATCAGCCAATCAGATGCAAGGATTTCAGTAGCTTTTAACAGTTGTCGGTGTAAATCACCCACAAAAAGTTTCATGAAACACCCCCCTGATGGTTGATATTGTGAATTCCTGTGGAGTGCATGGTAGTATGAAGCACACATACATTGTACAGTGATAGATTTGTATTCTACTCACTCTTCACAGCTTTCAGCATACAAAATGCAAAACATTCATATATACAATTGTATATTCGTCGCTGGGGCAACAAGACCTCGAATCTACAAAATGTCAAATGTTCAGGAGAGCCAAAAAACATGGCGGCCAAAGCACTATAGCGAATGGGATAGGCTTTCCTTTGACATGCTGTGGTGGCTTCATTTTTTTGGTAAGACAGTTGGGATTTGGACAGGACATCACTTAACCCATTATTTGACCGTTAATCCAAAAAAGTCATTTTCCCGAAAATTTCAGATACAAGGTCTTGTCACCCCAGCGACTCTCTCTCTCTCTCTGTACATGTATATACGTATATAACTGGAACCCAGTTTTTTTTTAAATTGTTGGAATGAGGTGATTTGTCCACTAACACTCATCATATCCCTATTTTACTTTGTTCATTTTAACAAGCTTCATTGTAAGAAAATAGTTGCAGTCCCGACTATTTGCTATATTGGGGTTCGCAAGTACAATACATATGCCTACATACATGTATATGCCTACAATGCAGATGTATGTAAAGTAGGGGCAAGCATGGTGTCACCGGACACCATGGTATTACCGGACACGCACATTTTTGCGTACTAATGACATTCTGTACGCGCGAGACTTCGTAGATTTATAGCCTCACAGAACTTTGTGTGGACCGAAATCGCAAAAAACGCCAAAAAATGTAAAAACACGAAAAAATTCACATTTTACCTCAAATTTATAGTTGAGTGACCGGCACCTCGTTTATAGTTAATATTTATGCATGTTTGAATCACATTTCGCGACTGAAATTCTATGAAATCCCACTCACATACAGGAAAAATGCTGAAGATTCTATTAGAACCAAAAGTTCACTGATCAATATCGGAAAAATTGTAGCTATCGTCCTCAAACGCGAACGATGCGGAATAGTTGTGCGCTAAGGGGCACGCAACTCATCACCCGCGCGTGCAGCTCCCATAGACAAAGCACGTATACTCTAACCAGTTGTCGATTTCTCACAAGGTTTTATTGCGTGAACTGTTCGAAATGGTCAAGACAGACATTTTACTGTAAAATACGAAATTTGAGCTTCATTTGCAGATTTTTTTGTGTGTCATCCGCTCGGTGAGAATGTGTACGGTGATTTGTGGGATGAATTGTGATTCTGGTGCAAGGATTAGGTGCGAAAGACCTCGATTATTCGATTACGAAAATAGCGTCCGGTAATACAATGCGATTTTACACCGCGCAAAAAGCCACTATTTTTAGAGGGGTATGTTCGAAGCATATTTTCTAAAAACTGGAACGAAGAAATGACGTAAGTTTGCTGAATTCGGAATTTCCATGAGTCTGTGAATAAGTGGTGTTGTTTTTAGCCGAAATTTCATTCTATGAGTACGGAATTCAAAGCCACAAAGAAAAGCGTCCGGTAATAGGATGTTCCACCCTACATGTATGCCTGTGTGTGTGTGCACAAGTACATAAAATATAATGTATAGACTGTAAATGAATATCTATGGCCAAATATACATGTATTTACGGCCATACGTGAGTATGTGTGCTTGCCTGTGTGAGTGATCTTTGTACATGTACCATTATTGTCATTCTTGAGTGAAGTATACACAAGAATGTCTTTCTGTCAGTGTGTTACCAACTGGGACGGTACAATTATCTCTCCTTTCATGCAAGATCTCGTACATACTGCACCACTCTCCACTACAAACACTGCTTTACACAGATTGGCTCTGATTATGAAAACTGTATTTCAGTCTGATTCTTTGTTCTGCAAGAATGGCTTCTGTTTCTGTTTTCTACAAGAATAGCTTCAAATACACAAGAGGAAGGATTTACAATCATTACACAGATACAGTGTATTCACTTTTAAGAAAGATGGAAAACAAGTATAAACAAATGACAATGGCAACTACCAGTACATACTTCAGGAAGATGACCCGTGGAATTTCATCTGTCAATATCTGTTAGCCTTCTGCCAAAGGTCAAAGGGCCAAGAGATAGGAAAGAACACTTTTTTTTTTGTCTTGAAACTGATGCCTGCTATTACAGATGTATGAACTACAGTCAGCCTTGCCTAAGTTGAATCTATTTTGACTGAAGAAATAGCTTTGACTTAATAGAAAAAAAATAGGAAAAACTTATGAGGCATTAAAACCAATAGAGTATAAAAAGAAAAGAAGAATTGAAAGACCTTCAACTTCGGCGATTCTTAACTCGTGTGAGGTCAACTGAAGCAAGGTTGGCTGTAGATCATAAAAAGTAGTGCTCAATTACTTCTTAGAACCTAGTAGGCAAGTCCTGCACATAGCAACCATTAACATTTTTATAGCACAGTAATGGGAACACTTATTACACATTTACCTACATCTGACCCAAATTTTGCCTTCATAAGAAAGAAAAAAAAAGTTGTATGTGTGAAATGGACTACTCGGGCTAGACTTGTTTATATTTGTATGTGGTGTTTTGTTGGTTATTGAAAGAAAAATTTCTTTACAAGGAGAAAACAAACAAAAAATTGAGCACAATTCAAAGTTGACATGCCCTAGACTGTCCCTGTGTTTCATCAATCGTCGCAATGCATAAATGGATAGGCAACTATTACAAACTGCTTCGATTTTGACCGAAGGCATAAAAATCAGCATTGATGAACAATTGGCAGACCAGTAATGAAAGGAAAGCATTTTCTTTTTTCTTTAACAAATTTGTTGGTACAAAAACTGTCAATCCCACATATATCTGAGATGAATTCCTTGTGACTCACAGGGCTAACATGAAATGCTCCCTGATTCGAATCCCATCAAGTGTACTACAGGAATGAGATGATCCAAACAACATCATCGTTTCTTTGGCAGACGCAGTTCATCTCATAACACTAATGTCATGATCCAGAAGTAAAAATCTTCATTCCAGCTGCCCTGACCACTAATGCATCTTCCTCCAAGTGCTACAAATAAATACCTGCATTTATGAGTTCCTGCATTTTGTTGGCAAATGAAAATGCTAATAACATAATACATGTACGATAAAAATACTACCAAACTTTTAACCCATTGAGGATGGACTGATTTTGCTACAACACACATTTCCCATAGACACCTGCCCTAGTATACTCGGGACTAGTCCTCAACGGGTTAATGACACAGGATGTACACTTGTACATGTATATCACCTTTCAACATATAAAGAATACAAAAACACATACCATTTGTCTGGGAATGAAAGAAAAGTGGGGTATTGCCAAGATATATGTACTGTTTGTGTAACAATCAAGAGTTGTGCCAAGTAACATTAGTACTATTCAGAGAATAGCTCAAATTCTCAACAGATCTGCTAGACTTGTTCCTCTATCCATGTTACATTTTTGGTTGCTGACCTCACAGAGCTGCACCCATGGATCTCTCATATTTCAATCTAATTTCATACACACTCATTCCACTGAAGCGTCGTGCTATGTCACATGACACATTTACATCTGCAAGTTCCCAAAGACTCCAATTTTCTGCTTTTGGTGGGAAATCTCTTGCATGGAGGCCACTTTTTCAAAGAAAATCTCCTGCTCTCACCTTTGACTTTGAATTTCTCTTGTTTTTAATAGCTGTGTGTCTCCTGCTCAACATGTATTTTCTACTGCTTAAAACTCGGCTTTCTAATGATATTCAAAAACAAGGCTTAGATACCACCAGAGAATTAGTTACGCAAGAGCTTCAAGGGCCCGAAAAGAGGGCCCTGAAAGAGTTCCTTAGACCCTAGCCACAAGCAACGTCACGCTTCAATCTTGAAATGAGCACTATATACGCGTAACATTGCTTGAATGTTCACATGATCAGAGTCTCCATTTTGCTAGGGATCAAGGAGGGAGAATCTACTGTTTCAGAGGTGCTGGGAGTCAGTTCCATCAAACACAAGTTTTTGAACAGAATTAAACTCAAGGTTGTTTGTGTCAGACAGATGAGGTCTTTGTGGCTGAAGGTTTTGGGATCTTATACCTCAAACATTGGTATCTTTATCAGGTAGCAAAGTGACTGTTCATTCTAACCATCTCCTCAAACCTTGAACTTTTCACATCTCTAGCATCACTGAAAAAAAAAAGACAATGTACATTTTGTTCTGTACTGCACTAAATTGTCTATAATTTATTATTCTGTACTTCAGTATTCTTTCAAGACATGTTGGCACTTACACTGATATTTTATTCTCAAACACTTTCTGAGTATACAAAGTATATATCACTTTAATCGTCACTATAATCCTGTTTCAAGAACATCAAGCAAATCAGACAGTGTTTGCATACATGCAGCAACATAGGTACATGTATGAAAAGCTGCCACGGGGAACACAACATCGTGATGTAATTCTCCAGGTTCATTACAAATAATGATAATCTCTCGCCCTATTTCAGTTGAGGGTGGTTGTCACAAGGTTAAACCTTATGCTTCAAAACATGATCCTATGATTGAACCACCATGAGGTTTTGAGAGGTTTTTGAGTCTTGACAATTATGATGATACGAAAAGAAGAACAAACTTGGACAAGGCAAGTTTTGGGGGAAGAATTAATCAGTAGAAAGACTAAAGGTAGATTTGTCTTCATTGGCTTGTAATCTTGGCAAGGTCAGGTTCGATACGCCAATTTGCAGTTCTATTTGGTGTACTAATGTACAGAACTGGTTTAATTTCATGTACTTCTCAACATACAGTACCCAGAAAGGTGGCGGTATTAATTCCTGATCATTCAAGGCACACATGCACCTACAAAAATCTGTCCTACATGTACATCCATACAAACCTGGCAGCTCTATGAATAGTTACAGCCAGCTGGAACTCAATCTCTCGAACCTCCCTGCTCTGCATCGGCGGATCCAGTAATTTCGTAAAGGGGAGGCACCTTTACAAAATTAAAGGGGGGCGCACGAGCCCCCCTGCCATTTTTTCTTTGTATTTCTTTTGTTTTAACAAAAAATAAAGAGGGGGCATGCGCGTGGTGTGCCCCCCTCTGGATCCGCCACTGCCCTGTCTATGTTGTCGGTGGCTGCTCTATGAGGAAGGAGCTTCGTAGGGCCTTTCACTGAGGATCCTCCCCTCTCCATGCAGTCCCTGACCCAGTCTGACGTCACCACGTGTTGCTTCAGGTCTCGTTGCCGGCCAATGGCTCGAAACATCTTCACTCTGCTCAAATCACTGCAAGAAAAATATCACAAAAGCAGCTGACTCTCAAGACTTCATTTAAAAACATCAAAACAATAGAGGGATAAAACAAATTGACAGGCACACATTTTGTTATTTTATTTCTGTTAACACACTGGAAAATATATAACCTCGTACATTGTAATTGTTACTAAGAGCAATTAATTCCAGGCTGGCCTTGAGATAGTGCTTTGGAGTTGACTTTAAAGGTCCTGTTTACCTTTGAGAGCAGTGATTGAAAAAATGTTCAAGATACAATGTATCACTTCGATGCATATGTGTAGGTCAGTTGTATCACAAAACATCCTACCATATTCAAATTTTTGCAATAAAGCCTAAAATATAAAGAGGTATCATTATTTTTCTCATTAAACCATAACTGCAGATGGTTTAGTCTGGACACATTTTTATTACAACTATTGTTCACCTTTTGTATATTTAACAATACATGTACTTAACATCAGCATTTATTTTTCTTGAGAATATGCAATTTGGGCTGGAACCTACCTGTAATCTTGCTAATCACTTTTGTTTTGTTCTGTTGTCACAGTGCAAAATGGCATAAGACAAGGTTGAGTTATCCTTTTGACTGAAAATTCTGAAACATTAAACCCTCTTAAGATCTGCCAAGTAGGTCATACAATGGCTGGTTTTAAAATGTGATCCATCCACAAAAACGTTGCTTGTTTCTACATGTCCATACTTATTTTTATTTCTACAAATGAACAGATCTCTGCATTCCAGAAGAAATCACTCGTTTTGTTACGGTGTGTATAATAAGCTCAGAACACTCATCTACTTTCAACACTGTCTACTTTCGTGCTGGACACAGAAAGCGAAAAAGAGAAAAGTACAGACAGACAGACAGACAGACAGGCAAACATCTTGAATGTTCATTTTCCTATGAGAAACTAGATGGTTCGTGCTTTCTGTGTTAAAAGGACAAGTTTCCTCACACATACATGTGGTTTGAGTCAATGCATCAATATTAGTAAAAGACATTGGTGAAGTTTGAGGGAATATTGGACAATCCTTTGGTGCCATCACCACTGGATGAGGAGACTACTACAGTTGATGATGTCATTGCAGAACACTAACAAAATAGAAAGAGAATTCCACAAAATGTCATTTTTTATGAAAAGGAGATATCTTTCGACATGTTACTTGACATACATGTATGATAGGGGTAATATGATTTCTTCCACTTTCTGAGATAGACAGGTTAGTCAATTGCTCCTTTCATTGTGCTAGAAATATGAAAGTATTGTTGAGTTCTCTGTATGTTGTACAATATTTTTGTACATCTGGGGGGCGTTTCATGAAGGAACTTGTCCGATAAAATATCTGACAAGTCAATTATATCCGACAAGTTTTGAGAAATTCTTTAGTCTGATTGGCTGATTTCTCTGAACTTGTCGGATATAATTGACTTGTCAGATATTTTATCCGACAAGTTCCTTCATGAAATGCCCCCCATCTGCAGTGATGTCACAAACTGTTGTTGTCCTCTCATCCAGTGATGACAGCATCAAAACATTAGTGTTGTGTAATGATACACAAAGTTATCACTACCCACTCATATGCCACTATGATGACCGGATATAGTGTATAAAGTATCTCTTCACTTCCAGCCAGTCAATGACCCCTTCCAATACTCTCCACCTCATCCAGTGAGTCATCAACCTTCATCATCCCTTGAGTACTTCTAGCCCCATCTAATTTACGACCAAGCTAAGCCAAACCTAAACATCCTGTCCTTCCCCCACTGATTACTTAGAATTTTTTTTTAATCAAAATCCAAGAATACTACCTCCTTCCTAAAACTAGTCCCACCTTTATTTCCATAACAACCAAAGTTTGGCCCAATTAAAAACCTCCCTTTAACATGAAGACTCCACCCCCATTTACCCATTCATAATCATAGCATGTTACAACCGTATAACCAATGTGTATCATTCAAGGTATGATGAGAAATGTATCATGCAGAGAAGAGGACTTGCAATCTGAGGCTCGAAGAGAGGAGATTGCTCGCAAACACCTCTCGAATAAAGTGCTCTTTGAAGTTAAACTCAACTGTGTCGCAAGTGATTCATTAAACATGTACCTCTCAAATATAAACCCATCCCAACACAACATTAGAAATGCATAACTTTTAGATTTCCAATTTTCAAATTTTCCTCAAACTTCACTGATGTGTAAAAATATTACTGCATTCACTCAATCCACATGTACTTTGTATATCTCGGGTAATTTCTCCTTGAACAGATGTTTGTTTGCGTCCTGATACAGCTCACTATTACCTTTTGTCCACCACGATGTGGGTCACTCGTCTGCTGAGTTTTGGGCTGACCCTGGCACCATAGAATCTCATCTCCAAGGCAACAAGGTCTAGGAAACAGTCCTTGATGTGCTAAAAAAAGGGGGAGGGACAGGAATGCATGTGAGAAAAGAGAAAATAGCAATGTATACGTTTGTATCTCTAACACAGGATGCTGGGGGTACTCAGAGTATCATGGACGTTGATCAAACATACACAATTCAGAGAAGTAAATCAGCCTTTTGCAGTGCATGTTTTAGCATTGGCCCTTTCTCTTATTAAAGCTTGAAAAAATTGAGCATAAATAGTACCCCCATGAACAGCATATTGAATCAGCATTTTGATTCTGTCTTCGCAAATTGAGCATAAACGCACCCATAGATACATGACAAAAAACAGACCAAAGACAAACTCATGTACACGTACATGTACCACTAATCTAAAACACTGGTAAAGCTAAAGGCTTACTGTGTCCTGATCCCCAACGATGAGGCACGAGTCGATGTAGACATTACAGAGACGGAAGAGACCAAGCTGAGAATCCTGGGGGAAGTTATCCATCTCAACCTCAGCAATCTCATCAGCTGCTAATGGTGTCCCTGCATCCTGCAAGTATCAAGTTAAAATGACTGCACATAGTCCTGTAGGAAGGTTCGTGCGGACACGACAATAATGAGCACTACAACTGCTCATGCATTTCATTGCTGCATCGTGGAGGCCTTTGTAGACAGTGTAATAAGATAATAAGAAAATTTTTTACACTGCAAATTGCAAATGCCTCTAAAGCAATTGGGAAAGGAGATCATAAAAGGCAGATAGAATAACATTCTAATTTACAAATTACATGAAATTAATAAGCCTCAAAAAAGATATACAGGTACATGTATGTCTTCAACATTACTTTAAAAAAAGAAAGAGTTAGCACTTCGAGTTTGAATGGGAAGATTGTTCCAAAGGTATTAAGCTTCATAAAAGAAATGTAGACCATACTGTTTGTATTCGATGAGCATGAGACCATACCTCATAGATGACAATAATATTGTAAAAAAAAAAAGAAAAAAAAAGGAGAGAAAATGAACCCTGAGGTGTGCATCCATTAACCCTCTACCTGCCATATTAATTTCTTGACCATAGGTATTTGTGTGAGCTTTGTGCGCATTTGACTGATTGGCACACACAGGGTTAAACCTAAGGGCTTGTTGCATGGCAAACAAAACTCTGGCCCTCCTGTCAACCTCTATTAGAGGCCCTAGACACATTTGGAAGCTCAGTTGTCCAACATGAATTATTCCAAAAACTCTTCTCTATGTCAGTGTTCAATGAGAACTTACCTAAATTTCACAATTATTGTAAATACTCAGCAGCTGGTGGAGGCCTTTTAGCTCATCTACAATGCCCCAATCCAACAGAAATTACAGACAGAATAAAACAAAGCTTTACACACAATATTGTCAATATCGCAAAATGTATTGTCAAACCTGCTACCTGTAAAGGTATGCCCTCATGAAGAAGAACCAGCAAAACTTTGTGAGCAGACATACCAGAAATAGTCTCATAATATGAGACTATATTATATTATAATATCGAACAGTGAAATGTTATTCAGAATTCAAGTCTAACCCAGGGGTGGATCCAGGAATTCCATAAAGGGGAGGTGCCTTTGCAAAATTAAAGAGGGGGGGGGGGGGGGGGGGAAGGCATACACACCCCCATTTTTTTCTTTTTATTTCTTTTGTTTTAACCAAAAATAAAAAGGGGGCACGTGCCTGGTGCGCCCCTCTGTGGATCTGCCACTGTACTCATAAGCTGTGAATTATTCTGCTGAGTAACCATCCCCTCCACAAACAACTGTACCTTCTTCTCAACATTTGCAAAAATTTCTTTCAGTTTTTCTTCTGTCACATCCTTGGTGTAGCTGTCTCCATACGGGTCGTAGTCCAGAGCAAACTGAACCTTTGTCTCCGGGGACGTGTGGAGCATGTGAGACGGTAGCCATGGCAACACTCGGCCAGCATCCTACCAGATTCAGAGAAGACGAAATCATCAACATCATCTACAATGTATTCAACATTCACAGGTAACGTAAAATACTGTGGAAGACAAAAGCATTGATCATCCTGATTTCAAATTCCTGCTTCGGTCTCTCTTTTCTATTATCAATCCCAGTAAATAGTAGAACATCATGCAGAATAGTTTGACCATTTCTGTTTTATCTCATGAACAAGAGAATACCAATGGTCCTTTTTTTACGACTAACTCAGATGCTTACTGCAATTTATGTTTGTTTCTTGGTTTACTTTGCCCTTGTAATTATTAAACTTGTTGTGCTTTCAATCTCGAGGGAAAAAATAAGTGTGTGGCCCAAACTACAGACTGTATGTATGAAGTAACAGACTGAGTGTCATAAAAAGTGTACAGTACATCACTGTGCCCCACTAGAAAACAATAAGAAAAATACTCAGGAATGAAAAAAACTAGAGCCATTTATACTCGTAATGCTGTGGGGGCGCTGTGGCATAGTGGATAAGACTCCCGCCTCCCGATCGGATGACCCGAGTTCGAATCCCGCACAGTGCTTACGTCCTTGGACAAGATGTTTTTAATCTCCATGTCCCTCTCGACCCAGGAGTGTAAATGGGTACCTGGCAACGCTAGAATAATAATAATGGCAGGGCCCTCTGTTAGAGCAGTGGCAACACTGAAGAGGCTACCCTGGGGAAATACTGTAGGACCTTATTATTATTATTACAAATGTATATGATCACATGTTTCAAGAATGCCACTCACCAAGCACTCTATCAACCATGAGGTCTTCACTACGTCATATCGATCAGAACTGGGAAGAAGAAGAAAAAAAAAAGATAAAGTATTAAAGCACAAGTCGATAGTTACATAGTATTACATTGGAGGTCGCCTCTCCTTCTCATTTCTTTATACCAAATTTAGAAATCAATCTTTTGCCAGAGTCTCATTAGCTTCAATTGTACTTGTAATTCCCAAGTGACAAAAACCTCCTCATGGAAGAGTTTCTACCTTGAACCAATGTGATATCCTAATCTCATGATATGGAAGAAAGCCTATACTCCAACAAATGTAATAGACTCCATAAATATTATACATGAGGGCATGAATGGATGTATGTATAAAGGCATGAAAAATCCCCCCCAAAAAAATAAAAAAATAAAAAAAATAAATAAATGCATGTGTCTAAATACAGACATGTACAGACAAATTATCAGACAAATGAATGGGCCGAGTAAATTAACAAATAAAATCAGATGAAGCAAAAGCTGAAATATTCCTTGTCAAGTCAAGCACAGTGATTTTTGCCCTTTGACCTTAGGGAATTTTGTTAAACACCTCATGTAGCATCTCTGGCCCACGCACCAGCTTATTAAATTAAACATGCATTTTTTTTTCCTGAAATTGCAACAAGAAGCTGTGGGGAGGGACAGACAGATAGACGGATGCCTCTGGCACCCTTCAGCACAGATGAATCATAAATACAACGTGCATAAATGAATATATAAAATACATATACACCTGTACATGTATTCAGTGCAGGTGACACAACATTTACTCCTGCGTTTATTGCTTCGGTTTTATTTTCTCAAAAGACTTAGGGTTAGGGTTGTGATAAGGTTTTAAGGTTTAGTTCGTTGTGAGAATTAGGATTGGGGTTATGGTTGTGCTTGTGGGTAGAATTTATGTTTGGCTTGGCGGGCAGATATTTCACGGGAGCAATTGTCGCAGGAGCAAATGTCATGGAACCACAGTGCAAGCACACCTGATGATGTTCTTGACCTTGAGGTTGACCTTGTCTGCTAACACACAGTAGGTGTCCAGTCCTGGGTTCTGTACCACCTCTCCCCCACACTCCACAATTCTTCTCTCCAAGTCCTGTTTTGGGTGGGATGCTGGACCGTTGGCCACACACAGCTCTTTGTCACACAGCATCTCAGAGACCTATGGAGTAAAACAACATCAATGTCATGATATTTACATGCACCTCTGCCAAGGGAGGAGGATATGTATTCTTCACTGTTTGTTTGTTTGTCCGTGTGCAAAATAACTAAAAAAGTTGTGACCGGATTTAAATGAAACTTTCAGGAAAGGTCGAGAATGACAAAAGGAATAGATGACTTTAATTTAGAAGTGTTCTGGAAAACTTTTTGTGGATTTTATGAAGGATTTTAGATATTTTGCCAGGTAGGGTCAATAAACTTGGGAGTTCAAGCTGCACATTTTTGAGGTTTTCATACGCGCACTAAAGTGCATGCTCTAGTTTCTGCTAGGGCGAGGTGCGCCGCGCAGCTGAGGGTTGTTGACGTAACAAAAGGCTTCTATATTGGGAATTCAGGTGATTTTTCAGCATGCATACATAATTATGCAAATCACTGATTTCCATGGAAGAACAAGTTCATTGGTGGAAATGAGCTGCTTGGCGGAGGTCTGCACTCTCAGAGTGCTCCTCTAGTCAATGAATGAATTTGTAGTACTCGCTCCATGCTATAAGGATTAGAACCGGTACTGGCCATCAGACGGCAGCTTGGAGGTCTAGTGAATACGATGCCTGTCCGGTGATCAGGAGATCGTTGGTTCAAGTCCAGCCCGAGTATGTACAATTGTATATCCATGATTTTTTAATCATGGTTACTACTAAGACCCTGATTAATTTGGTGCTTATTCACACTGATGTACAGCAATTTGTCAATAGGTTGCATCATCATTCATCTTTTTAAAAAAACCCAGTACAGGGGTAGGGAAGATGTTTCAGGAAGCTAATAGTTGCTAGTCATTTTAATAACATAAATACAAATGTACTGTGCATATTAACCCATAAATTTGTCTCAATATGCCAAAAATATGCAGCATTCATATTAAAGGAGACCTCTGGATGATTTTCAGATTTTTACATTTGAACAACTATAAATTAGTTATACTGAGGACAGAGTTTCAGAATTTGTGATAATTGGGATGAAGAATAAGAATATTTTCAAAATTTAGAACAAATTGCAATGAACAAGGATGATGACATGGCAGAGTCACCATAAGAATGCATGAGTTGGGGCTCAAGGAAGCAGAACAAAAGAATAAGGCATGCATAGATTATAGACAGATGAACTCGCAAGCAAGCAGTATTGTTATGGAATTACACTGCTATCATTTCTGAAATATGTGAACCTCCTATGTCATCATCCTTGTTCAGTGTAATTTGTTTCAGGTTTTTCAAAGTATTGTTTCTCTGCTCAAGAACCACAATAAATTCCACAAATCTATACATGGAGTTGTAAATCTATGTACTACATAATGTGAAATTGTGAAAATCACCTGGAATGTCCCTTTAAGTTCTTGCATTGCAACTGTGTTGAATACAGGAGCATTCAGATAGACTTGTTAAATGCTTGTGATCTTTTTTTTTCTTTTGTCCTGCTCATTTGAGGAGGATTAAGATAGTGGTAAGGCACCAAGGGGTTATCTAAAATGCACTAATTTATCAGATTTGGGGCATCTTCATGTTCTCTGCATATCTTTGTATTAAGTGTACAGTAAAATCAGAAATAATGGGAAAGTATTTTACGAGTTTTCATTGCAAAATGGGCTAAGTGCCATTTTCAAACATTTTAAAGTAATTCCATCATCACAAAAATCAAAATAAAACTTTTCCAATAATACTTCACTTGTGATATAAAACAAGGATTATTCTCAAAGTTATGATTAAAAATATCCTGTGTTTTCTTATAATTGTCTGGGGGTTCTTTGTTCTTAGCAGCTTTAATCACAAAAATCTCTACATAGCAAGAATGGAGTTAGGTTTATATGCAGGAAATTTTTCATCTGAAGGTAAAAATCTAATTCTGTTTCCTCCTCATTTTGCAACAGCATATCAGGCTTGTGCATTTTGGCAACCCTGTGCACTTTAATGTACAATAGTATACTCTTTCATGCACTTTTGCATTACATGCACAAAAGCATAGAGTTACACTGACAGGATCCTGAACATTACATCAGTCTCTTCCCTAAACCTAATCACCTGATTAAACTTTGATTAACAGATCAGACATCCAATCTTTACCCAAGATGAGGAACAGAAAACCCTTAAAGGGTGTGTACAGTTCTGGTCGAGGTGTAGATTTAGCTTTTAACGTTTTGCGAGATATTCAGAAACCACTCCATGTCAAAGAGCATGCAGTTCTAAGGGGTATCAAAAGTTTATTCGATGAAAATCGGTTTTGAAATGGCTGAGATATCCCAAAACAATGTGAAACAAAGAGATCCTAATAAAGTTGTGGCATGTCGCCTTTTATTATTAGCACTTTTTTGGATATCTCAGCCATTTGAAAACCAATTTTCATCAAATAAACGTTGAATCCTTCTTAAAATTACATGATCTTTCATATTTCATGAGGCTTTTCATTATCTTACTTTGGTAATAGGAATGTTCAAAACATGAATCCCTACCTCAACCAGTACTGTACAGTCCCTTTAATCAATATTGACATTACGCCTGTCCCTGCGAAATCATCTTTAGATGTCATATACCTGTATATTTGCTCTATACCGCTCTATTACTTGCAGTCAATTTATTTATTTTTTCCTCTGAAATCCAATTCACGCTGCGATTACGTGGCACTGTAATTGGCAATATTTTGAAGTTTGCTCTACATGTCTGATTTTGTCAATGTTAATCATATGAACTGGCTACTTTCGGGGGGTTACGACATTAATTGTCCTCAAGGCCAGTCCATATCATATTACACGTACATGTAGTATCTACTATTATAATACTCGAAGTTGTTGTTGTTGTCGCGGCCTTATGTATTTCCTGTTTTATTCTGGCGTTGCTGGTTTTTCTATCTCCTCCCGAGCCGTCGGCTCCGGGCAGCTGTGACCAGTGCCGTCGGCCGCAGGAGAGTATCCTGCATCGAATGGCGCGGGTTTCGTCCCCGCTCCGCCTCCGTGTCGACGTCGAGGACAAAAAAGAAAAATTAATTAGATAGATGCATAATGCATTTTTGTGCGTGACGAAAGAGCCGAGCGTTTTAATATTCACCGATCCTGCGCTGGACTCCTGATTTATCGACCGTCCATCTTTTAGCTTGCAGAGACAGTGGGATACTAAAGAAGATGGATGCAGCGAAATCTCTGACATCTTCCAGCGGACGCGCACGCACACACACACAATGTACCTCACAGAACTCTACACACTCTACACTGTGTGTATAGTTTTGTGATACCTTTGCCTCCGCGCCGCCTGTTACGTGTATGTATGTATTGACGATGGTTACACGAAGCACTATATCTGCGTGCGCGTGATATGGACTACAAGGGCATTTACGTACAGTTCGCCATTGGCGTCCCCAAATGAAAACAACGAACGTTGTTATTTAATTGTATTTTGCACAACTGCAGAATACTATGCAGCTCAGATTGCTCGCCGTTTGCTCTCAAGTTCGATGTCATTGTACGCAGACTGTTTAGGACGGCTAAATATAATATATATTTGCCGATCGTACCCT